>NC_060166.1:33733640-33736294 GCF_021292245.1 Micropterus dolomieu
TCTGTTGGAGCGCCAGTGAGGGTTTATCTCCACAGCTTGGTAAGGAGGCTTCTTTACTCCCATCTAACACCATCCACACTCTCCTCACCCTCCCTCCCACCCGTCCTCAGTCCTCCAGTGCACTCCCATCCTGACACCCCCTCTCCTCCTACCACATCGCTCCATGGGTGACTATGTCTGGTGTTACGATCAATGCATGACTGCTGCTTGCCCTGACAAACACAACAGATTGAGTCTCTCTTCTCTTTGCCTCCTCGGGCGGCTGAGGCTCGGAGACGCCCTGACGCACCACCATCAGAAAAATGACCACACCTGCAGAGGAAGTCGTAGTTAAGGCTCGCAGGGCACAGTGCACAAGCACTCTTATCCGTAGTTTGGATTGATGCGTTTCATTTTATTACACTGAAGCGAAACATTGTTAATTTGGAATATCATGCTGCACAAACATAAAACATACACATATCATGAGGGAATATTTTATCATTGATGGGGTTTGACTGGATTTATGTTTGACATCTTGTGGCAAAAACCACATAAGACCATAGGAAAAATACTGTGCTTTTGTTCCACTGTAGAACTGAACTGTGCTGTAAGCAGTCAGTAACTGATTTTCCATTTTATTTAATGCATGTTTGTGCAGGTGTTGTTTTACAATTTACTTAAGAAAAAATGGCAAACATTTAGTGATTACAGCTTTCCAAATGAAAGGATTTGGTGCTTATTTCTGTCTTATATTATTGTAAATTGAATATATTGTGGTTTCGGACTGTTGGTCAGACCAAACAAGCCATTTGTAGAGGGTTCTGGAAACTTATGACAGGCACTTTTCACTCTTTTCTGCAATTTTATAAACTGAACAAATATTCAATTCATCACAGTTAATATTTTGAATGAAAATGAATTGAAAGATATGAAAATTATTATTATTTACAACCGTAGTTGTGTTAGTTTTTCCTCTATTTGGGACAAACCTGCTTTGTAATCTATGGAAAGCCAATGGGTGCAGATTCTTTGCCATAACCACTGCAGGTTTACTATGTTGTCCAATTTGCCTGAAAACCTTCAAGTTTCATCGCTACCTTAGTTTGGATGCAGCACAGTGTGTTTACAGTGGAAAAACTGCATCGTTCCTGTTGTAGGTGCCAGTTGTGTTGGTTATTACGGAACGGACATATTTTCATCTCATTGATGAAACCTTAGAAGGATCTTTTTTGTTTTGTCTTTTACATGGCGGCCAATCTCTTTAGTTTTCTTAATGTTAGGGGATCGAGATAAAATGTGATGAGTACTGGAAGCAATACACGTAGTGGCATATTGTCTTGTCCTGTCCTTTATCCTCTGTCTGCCATAGGAGCTTTTGGATTTACATGTAGATGATGAATAGGTTTACATGAGTAAATTTTTTTAGTTTGTGGAAAATGCTGCTATTTAATAATAACTGATGTACTAAAAATACAAGGTCAAAACATATCGAAATCTGTCCTTTAGCTGGAGAAGCTAGTGTCAAGTGGCAGTGTAATACACGCTCTGTTATAAGCTGACAATAAGTTAATAATATTGTAATTCTAACCTGAACAAGTTAAACCTGTGCCAAAATAGGTCTTTACAGAGTGAAGCTGTAAATGTGTTGAATTTAACCACATTAGATAAGAGGAGACATACTTTTATATTAAGAAAATGTGAAAAGTGCCAAATGAACCATATTTATAATTTACATAGGAAGGGAGTAGTCTATGTTTTTAAGAACTAGATAGGCTAACGGTCACAGCGCCTCAGTATACGCCTCAGTTTGTTTAAGCCCTCTCTGTTCCTGCCAGAAGAGGCGGGGCCGCCATGTTAGCCAGTCCTCTTGGAACTACCCTTCCCAGAATGCAACAGCACTATGACTCTGGGGCTAGACAAATCAATATAGTGATAGGTTAGCATAATTATGCTAAAAAAATGTGACTTGATAGCATTCTTAAATACAGCCTTTTATAGTTACAATGAAAATGTATTTTGTGGAAATAGATGTTATCTTTTTTGCACGTCTATATTGCATGATATCAAAGTGAAGCGTGGACAAAAAAAAGGAAAAAAGATCAAAGAAACAAAAAAGAAGTTACAAAAAAATTAGGCAGTGTGTGTCATTCATTTTTCTGAGACAAATCTTTGCATGCCAATAAGGGTAGAGCATTTTGATATTGTTTTACACGCGTTCAAACGTCCGTTGTTTTTCGATGCAACCACGTTGAGTCCACCGGCCAAACGTGAACAAAATGTTTGATTGTGACGTCACAACAGAATGAGTATTTTGCGGTTAAGTTGTCCAACCATCCTCAAGGGGATACAAATAAAACTCTTGAACAAACCTAAGACTATTTTGCTACTTGTTGAGCGAGCTTGTACTAAAAAAATTCTCAGTTGCTAACTTTAGAAATAAAAATCAGGATTTAATTTCATATAAAGACTGAGGTTGTCCATGAATGTACTCACCTCTGCATAAGTTTGCATATCACTCCTCTGACCATTGACGTGCAGTAGAGGCTTCCCTGTGTTTTTGTGTGTTTTTGTACTCTAACATTACTAACCCTCGATGCACTGTGTGTCGAGATCTCAGTATAAGTCTGTTGTCTTTCCTTTTACCCCCCCCCCCCCCCCCCCCCCCCCCCCCC
>NC_060166.1:33736314-33770720 GCF_021292245.1 Micropterus dolomieu
TCTTTCCTTTCCCCCCCCCCCCCCCCCCCTACACACACACACACTCTGAGCTCTGGCTTGTCTTGTCATTGATATGCACCTTATTGACCTCAAATATGACACGGAGCATCTTCAGCCCCATCAGTGGGGTCAGGAGAGATTTATAAAAAGAGAGTGTGTGAGAAAGAGAGGTGAAAACTCCCTCCCTCACCTACAAATCCCCAAAAATAAACACACTGTCTGCTGCACTCTCTGTATCCCTTGGGTGCCTCACTGCAGAATTTGGGACAGATTGTGTTTTCACTTCCTTAATATGCAATCCAAGGCTCTGATCTCGGAGAGAGAAACAACACTGAACATTGCCAGTGTATTTCCAAAGTGGTAATGTTTTGAATCCTGATCCAGCCTCCTCTCTTCTCTCTCTCTCTCTCTCTCTCTCTCTCTCTCTCTCTCTCTCTCTCTTAATCAGTTCAATTAAATTCAAATAGCTTTATTGGCATGAACAAACACATGTTGTTGCCTAAGCAGTTTATAAAAGATTCACAAATATTACATATTATATATACATATTAAATACACAGGTGTCACATAAGCAGGTTCTGTATTAAAAATTGCTTCTTTGATTCTTTGGAGCTGCCACCCCTTCACCACACACAACAAATGCCCCCCAGCTGAGTTAGATGCTTTATTGGCTTTAGTATCAAACAAAAGAAAGAGAAATTTTGCCAAAGTCTGTCCACCTCTCTCACTCTCTTATTCATTATTATGCAACCCAGAAACCAGTTTTTTCAGTGTGGTCATGTTTTGTATTCTGACAGATGTTGTCATGGGAAATGGCTTCCTACAAAACTCCCAAAAAAGAAAAAAAAAATCTAAATTTCCACTTCTGCTCCTAGTGACATGTTTGCACTAAACTTTCTGCTGTTATTGTGCATGGCAGGCCGGGCTAAGGTGGGGGTCAGTGTGCGAGACTACTGTAGATGTGTAGCCTTACTGTAGGTGTTTATTCAGCAGTGTATTTAGATGTGCATGCTCCTCTCTCTCCCTCTTTCTGAGTTTGTCTGCTTTAGGCCAGCTCCGTGCTCGTGGTGTCTGTGTTGCGACGTAGCCCGCTAGTCATGTTTTCTTTCTCTTTTTTTATTGTGATGCGTAGAGGAATGCAAACTTAACTCTCACCTGCTCGCCAGGTGACCTCATTGCTTCTTAGTGGGTGTGGCTCTCCGACATAGTCCTCAGCTCTTGTTTATTGCCCCTCCCCTTCACCGGCACCGCCCCACCCACACCTCCACAAACTCAAACCCACTCTCACCCACACCCACCACTGACCCTGCCACCTTTTCAAACACCCTCTAAGGCATTTTATGGGACCCCGCTCTTCCCTTTTTCCACCCCTCTTTCTCCCCCAACTCGGGCCCCATCAAAGCACCAGCAACTGTAGACTGCATTTTTCATATCACTGTTTTTCTGTTCCTTCTCGTTCTCTGTTGATTTTTTTTCCTGGTTTTGATTTGTACTGTATGCTCTGTCTAACCTAGACCAGTTTTAACAAAATGCCATTTCTGTGTGTAGCCTGTTTACCCCTGCCCCACACACACACACACACACACACACACACACACTCTCTCTCTCTCTCTCTCTCTCTCTCTCTCTCTCTCTCTCTCTTTCATGGCCTCCTTTTTGCACTTTCACTGCCCACTTCTCCTCCTTTCCTAAACATACACACACTTTCCTCCTCCGCCTCCCACGAGTCTCTTCTCTCGAGTGCCAAAATAGAACAGAGAGGAAAAAAACAAAACAAAAAAAGACAACAACAACAACAACTACCATTCCAAGCGTTTCTTTGAGTTGTTCTTGTGTGTCGGACATCCATCCTGGAAGCACCCATGAAGCCAGCATGCTCCGCCCTCATAACATGATGTCGCTCATGACGCCTCAACTGAACAGCACCTTGCCCCCCACCACCACCACTCCTCCTCCTCCTCACCACCCCCCACAGAGCTAAACCCGACAAGGATTAACCCCTCTGCAGGTTGGCTACCTACCTACTGTCCTGCCTCTCAACCTACCTAAAAAGCCCTACCGCTCATGCCAGCTGCTTTCCTAATTCTGTCATCTCTTCAGCCTGTGGGACTTCATTGATTGTGTGCCATAGTGTTGGGGGCACCTTTCACTCTCCTCACCTTCCCCTCTTTCTACCCCCCTCACCTTTTCTCTCTATCCCCCCCCCCCCTCCCCCGCTCTTGCTCCATTTGATTTTTCTCGATGGGAAAGATTCAAAAACTCCATTTTCTAATGATGATTTTTTTTGTTGTCGTTTAACATCCAAACCACGCACGCCGACACACGCACCGCCCCCATGTGGTGATGTGGGGAGTGTTTACGCACCGTCAGCTGCGCAGCCATCCTCTGTCTTCTTGAACTTTTTGAACTTTCACCCCCTCATGAACTTTATTGACCTTCTTCCTCCTCCTCCTACCCCCCTTCTGTGTTCATCCAACTGTTTGGACGATAACTCTCCATTCCATCCCCAAAACCTCTGAGACTGTGCAATGCTAGCTGATATGATTGGATTTTTTTGTTTGTTTGTTTGTTGCTCATCATTGGGGACAATTCTCTGAGATATAAGTCGAAAAAGAACAAAAAAAAACATATGAAAGGAAGAAAAAAAACATCCAAAAAAAGAAATGCAGACAAACAAAAAAAAGAAAAAACACTAAACAATTGTTTCTCCACAATTAAATTTTTTTTCTCTCTCATTGTAAATATTTTTGTCAGATTTTTGCTGAGCTGTAAAGAGAGAAGTGTTGAGCAGAAAGGGGCCGGCAGCATAAAGAGGTACTAGTGGACGCAGTAGACGATCATTACACTTCTCATACTCTGTATCGGATAGTTAGGTCTGCCTGTATAATCGGCTATGCTAGTTCTACTGTGTTAACCTGTGCTGTTGTTATTAGTGTTGATTTACCTACTGTATTCGCTGTTTAGCTTCCATGTTGGTTAGCAAACTCTGTAGATACCTGTGCTCATCATATATTAATACTAACCTTGAGAAGTAGTCCGAGCCATTCTCAATGTAGGCTTGTTTTTGTACATTTGTTGATGTTTTCCTAACAGTGAGTTGTAGTGGCGCTAGTATCTTTTATCATCAAACCATAGTTATTGAAAATGCTTGGTCATGTTAGGGACATATCATCGTGGAAAACGGCTCAACTCGGCTCCTCCAGGTTAAAAAAAAAAAACCCAGGGATGTGGACAAAAGAAAATTTTAAAAAATAAATGAAGCTCCTCCTGGGCAAACAAAATGAGGAAGCTGAGCTGCTAACCTTTGTGCAATACAGTCCTAGTTTACATAACATAGAATGATAGTTTAACGATGATTAACCTCTGCAGGTGCCGCTCAACCATCCTGCTGCCTGCAGAACCAAACTTGTGGCATATCTCCATATTTCACCTGTACATCCGAGACATTTTGAAAGTATTAAAGTGACTGCGTGAGATTAGACTCAACCATTTCATTGCATTGCTCTGAGCTCCACTCTTGATTTATGCTGCCTGCCCCATTGCCCTGAGAACACCACATGAGCTATTTATTTCTCAGACTATTATTATTATTATACTATTAATAAATAACAACGCAACAAGAAAAATGGAACGACTGGAAAAGGTGAATTAATATTAGTATTGTTTTGTTTTTATTTTTAGTATTTTAGTGGTTGCTTTTAACAACATTCATTAACTGACTTAAAGAGTATTGAATATTTAATGTAATTGTAGCATTGTGTTTGTAAAGAGAAAAAAAACTTAGTGAGTTGTGTTTCTTGACTTGTGGATTACCAGTGAAGTGGGCAATCTAGTGCTAATATATATGAGGTCTTTTTTTAAGGATTCTTATTTTTTGCGACAGCAACAGCAGTCATTATAAATGTTCATTTTAGCATCACCTGTCTTCCGTTGTCTTATTCTTCACCTTCCACCACACTCTGCATCATCACAGTAACACATCGCAAGTCTGGGGGTGGGCAAGAGTGTGTGTTTGTGTGAGTCATGAAGTGTGTATGTGGGTTTGTGTGGAATCTGGGAGCAGATGTGTGTTTGTCATGAACATACGTGTGGGTGTAAGTTAACAAACTTGTGTGTTTATTTGTGTGTGTCTATGCAAAATGTGGTAGATGTGGAGTAAATGTGTGTGTGTCCCTGTGTTTGTCTGCTCACGTGTGTATGAGTGCATGTCTGTTTCTGTGTGTGAGTGTATGTGCTCGCTGGCTCTGTGAGAGCAGGGTTCAGGGTGGGTGTTCTGTCCAGTGTCCACCAAAAGCTAAAACCTGTCAGGATTCCATACCTCCTGATGGAACCTCCTGACGTTATAGCTGCAAACCCTCATCATGTGATCTGACTCAACTCGACTGTCCATAACCCCCTCAGTCACCTGACCAACCAAATCAACCAATCACTGTCCACCACTACCGCCTTCCCCTGCGCCATCCTTTGCTGCACACCACGTCAGCCCCATGTGATGTTCTCCATCGATAACATACTACTGTCACAATCTACTGTTACATGCTGACAGATCTGGGGATAAATACTCATCTAGAATGGACGTTCAAGTGTTCAAACCTGAGGTGCACTTGCTTTTGTTTTTCAAAACAAAGTGTCAAAGTGTTTGCAAATTAATCAAAGCGCTCTTTAAGTTGCTCTAACAAAACAAGTATACCTCTAGTTGTTTGATTTCTAAAGGGTCAGCTCACCTAAAAATAAAAGTTTTGTTTGTCAAGGTTTTGAGATATGTGTCTCCAAAACTTCTGCCTCAATCCCAAAACCAATGGAGATGAATGGAATTTAGTTTGTGGTGCTCACAGCATTGAAACTTTACATTTAAAGAATCAATGGTAACCTTTCTTTGCAGAAACCGTGTCCCCGTTGCTCTGGGTAAACCACAAACGTAACAAGCGAAATTCAGTGTTTGGGGACTGGTGACAGAAATCTCAGAGACAGATATCTCAAAACAAATACTGTTATCCGCATAATTAGATAACACTAGAGTTAAGTGAGAAAATATTTCACAATTTGGATGAACTGACCCTTTAGTCTGCATTTGGTGCACTTGTTCCGTTTGTTTTCATCAGCATCATTGGAAAGCATTTAAATTCATGTATTTTTCCCCAGAGCTGCATATTACATTCTACTGTTCATACTACTGTACGTGCTGCATACTACCTTACCAGGACAGATTTCACCTTAACCTGTCTTCATGCCAATCACCAAGGAGTCAGTTGCAAGGCAACCGGCTTCCGCCACAACAAACCAACCTACCAACCAACCATCTTCCTCAACCGCCGAGGCCACGCCCACCTGACTATGAGCGTTCCATAGAAGAAGAGATAGAGGAAGAGAGAGGATAGGAAGAAGGGATGAAAGACGAAAGAGACGTAGTTGTGATTCTCAGGGTGTCTTATATTAATCTAATGTTCAGTCTGTTCTCCAGTCTCTCACTGGTGTCCTGTTGCCCCTAACTGAGCCCAAAGACGATCATGTCCTTCCATGATAAATTCCTTGTACAATTGATTGACTACTGACCAATTCCTCTCGATCAGTTGATTGATAGTATTGATTGACCAGTTCTCTTGACAGATGCTACACAGACAGTCAGGTGAATGAAGCTAGGCACTGTAACTAATGTTTACAACCCAAATGAGACCAACAACGCTGTTGAAAGAATGTCTAGGACTTTAAAAAAAAAAAAGAAAAAAATAAGAGAGGGACAAATCTCTGAACAGTACTTATTTCTAAATGATGGAACTTTTCGCCTACTTTCTATGTGACATGAGGTAATGTAATTTTTTTCAATCATTGCATGTGACTATTTTGATTTGCAATGAAACTGTTAGAATGGATGGTACATTTGTGACGTCAGTGCAACGTTTAGATGCCGATGCTAGAAATCAATGTCGGTGTCTTATAACAGTGTTTTTATGTCGCCGTGAGGAGTGCTTATGGACCAATGAATGCTAAATGTGTGACCATACAAAGCTGTAAAGGTTTTGTTTATTTGTACATGGTTATGGGTAAAATAAACCATTGAAGCAAATTAACATCTTTAGTCTTAAGGAGTAAGCCCTCACACATTTGTTTGTCAGTACCAACAACGGTACTTTGAAAGCTTTGGATAATGCAGTAGATACATTGTTATGAGGTAAGTTTCAACAGTAAAAGTTGATTCAACATGGCACCTGGTAATGTGCTTCCATTCTGATATTCTGAGGTTTCTTAGGAGTGCTTGATTTAGTCGGGTCAACGTGTTAGGCAAGGTCAAGAATCGAAGACAATCAGCGTTTGATCCACTTTCACACATGACAGGCATCACAATTAAGAATGGGTGGGGTCCAATTATCTCACATATCCATCTACCCACAATCCTCCTGTGCACCAGAGTCATCTGATCAACAAACACCTGCACCCCCGCATCCACCATGATTCCACAAACCAGCCAATCAGCTCTTGTGGCCAAATTGTCTCAGCCCTCTCCATGCCATCGGCTAAGCGGCTAGTGGCTTTTTGAGCTGTTGTTGCAAAGCCCCCTGGGAAATGGAGTCACAATTCACAGCATGGTCCGACCAACCTCTTGTCACTCTCCTCCCAAACACCTTTCTCCATATGCCACTAAAGAAGTTCCTCCGGCTTCCAGCAAGACGGTCACAGCGTTCTGTGGTGTTTTTATAGTGTGCCTGATAGAAAGTTAGGTCACTGCAAACAAACAAATACATGGTTTTTCTAAGCAGCAAAACGTAACTTAAATTTTAAAAAACTAAATTTTTACAATGTATCAGATCATGCAAACTACACATTTACAAGGTTGCCACAACAAAATTTAAACACCAAGATTTTCATCTATACAATTTGTACCCGAACTGTAACCATATTATGTAAAAGGGAGATTTTACACGTTGTATAGAGCAGAGTGGACCTTTTTGTTTCTTGGAGGCTGAAGCGATGTCGGAGCAAAAATAATCTCATTGGTTGATTTAAACTTCATATTGCGGAACCACATATTTCAGGGTCATTACCATTAGGCTGAATCCCAGTAAACAAGCCAGCAGCCTCCTGAACAATAAGAAATGTGAAAAATTCCCATATTGGGCAACATAAAATCTGTGACTGTTTCAGAATTCAGCTGTGAATATAACAAATTAAAGACAAAGCACCTTTATGATCCTGATAAGTCATTCATTTATTATTTAATAATAAATACACATATGGAGCAAATCTACACAGTGCCTTCTTGCACAGTTTATTATAAGTGTACTATAGACTATTAAACTTGAAATGATAAATAACCCATGGAAAAAAAACCACTTTGTTTGGATTATCTCTTAATTCAAATATATGATCCAGAATTAATCAAAAAGACGTTTGCGTTTAAGTTTGAGGTTATTTTGTACAAAATAACATTGCGCCTCCATGAATTCCCACATTAATCCTCAGAAACAAGGTCACAGCTTTATTTTCCAATGGGCACTGTTTCTCTGCAAGAATCATTCCAATTCACTCCTACATCCACCGTACCTCAACAAACAACATGTGAATTGCTGTGGCCCAGGATGAACCTTCAACAACAGAAACCAAATCCAGATCTCAAAACCAAATGCCAAACCCGAGTCATACAGCAGAGAGCTCTGGCTGGATTCAAACTATTTAGTTAAATGAGGGTGACTCAGACAGTGTGAGACCTGCTTCATCACAGACCGTCTGTATGTGTCTGTCAAAACAGGTCAGACTGAGCTGGGCATGTGAGCCATTAATCTCACACAACTAGTTCTAACAGCTCAGTGAAGTCTGAACGCACTACTGAACTGAAGACAGCAGGATGTGGTGGCCATATGAACAGTGATGCGTTCACTTACCGTCGTACTACGTACTGAAGTGCATTTGAACAGTGATGTGACACTTTTGTTTAGAAAAATAAGCTACATAGACCATGACTACTAGCCTTTGAAATTAATGAAATGATTCAAATCAGCAAAGTGAAAGCAGAACTCTGCAGCCATTGTCTCATGTTGTTGCCACTTCTATTAAACAGTATAGTTCGAAGTTAACTTATTACATACATGAATGTATTATAATCTCCATCTATAGCTCCTCAACTGGCAGTGTCTTCAGACAGTCCTGTCAATATAGGCAGAGGTAAACAAGGAGTAGAGGGTACACACATAAAAGTCCAGTCAGCTCTCCCTTGTTTAGGTATAAATTAATGAGCCTGTAATTTAGCCTGTAATCACAACACACTACACCAGGCTGTAGTTAAATGTTGATTCAGATAGTTAGCAAGCCTGATACACAAGGGATGACTTCTACGGTCATGAATGAAAACAAAAAAAACATTCCCTTTTAAGTTTTTACATTTCAATAACGTAAAAACTTGAGCTAGCATGCTCACAAAGTGACAGTTCCCTTTTGGTTCTGCCTATTTAATATTAATTGAACCTATAAGATTGTTTCTGCCTCCAGAGCAGCGCTGCCTCCATGAAATGTTTCTCTGACAAAACCTTGTCTCAGTGTATTATCTTCTGGAGGGGATTAGGCAGTGTTTTCACCTTTTCTCCTCATCTGGCAATGGTTCCAAAATTGGCCACTGAGATGTGCTCTAGTGTTGTGATGAATGTTAATGTGCCTTAGATCAGCTCACAAAGGTATTGCCGGTTGTGTAAGAACCACAAAGGCCTCTGAGGATACAGGAGGTAAGTTGTTCAGAGTGGTTTCATAACTCACAGTAAGAGAGGTTAAATTGTATTTTTGTGTAAAACGTGACTGCTAAAAATCAATCCACATGTGTTTAAACATATTCTAATCTATACTAAAGTGTAATTGAAGGTATCTATAATTTGTGTATTTCCTTTGTAGAGTAACTGTTATACTCTATACAATGATCCCCAGAACTGTTTTTCTTCAAGGTGTTTCAGTGTACTTCAGTCACTGTTGCCCTACTTTTGTGCAGTCGGCTAAAGCCTGTACAGATTCAGTGTGAGCCACAGAGGAGCCAATGTGACAGCTACCATGATAAAGTAGCTCTGCTCCTGTAGGCCTCGTACCAACATATAGATCACAGACTTCTCCGAATCTAGGACACTCAGGCTACGACAAGCTCAATCTGTTACTCAGCTGCTGCAAAGATGAAAAACGTCCAAAACCAAAAAATACTGAAACCTGCCACCACAAATTGACACAGTCAAATTATTTTAATTAATCATGAAATCAAGTTTTGCCCAGGAAATGTCTCTACTTCTTAATACACATAGCTAGTGATGGCTATTGCTAGCTAGTAATCTTTCTTTGTCAGCATTAACAAAGCACTTGCTACTGCTAATGGTGCACCTCTCCTTGCAGAGGGTGCATATTGATTTCCTTCCCTCCTCATCTGTTCTTTTGCCTTTTTTACACGTTCCCTCGTTCATCTGAACTCTAAAAATAGATCTCAGTAAACACCAAAGGAGATGTTCATAGGAATTCCCAGGTTGTTCCTGTGTCTGGTGGAAGTAGGAATGAAGATAAATTGGATAGGCTTGCTTCTTGCAGAGCAACAGTGCCTCCAATGCTCTATAACCTATATTTCTGTAATCATACTGAGCCATTATGGGCATTGTACCGTATCTTCCAGTTTTCCCGTGGGAATTTAAAGCTGTGGCCTTGTTTCTGAGGATTAATGTGACATGGTGGCACCTTTTGTAAGTAGGATAGTACCAAATCTTTAAATTGTTCACCTGTAGGTTTAGAGGGTATCTGAATTAAACAAAAGCCTGCAACAAGCAAAGGAAATCATACCATACTGTAACAGTGCATGTATAAAAACTGTAGTGCACAGTGCTAAAAGAAAATACTGATGCATCATAATTCCACGATGCAGGCAGGCATAAAGGGGCACACTGAACCTACAGAGCATTAGAGCGAATTATTCATGTTGTGGGACCATGCATACTGGTGCTTCCATGAATGCCCTCACTGTGCCTAGGGAAGACCTTGTTCATGACCAACATGCAAGGTTTCAGAGGTCACTACAACATTAACAAGTGAAATGTCAGCATCCTCTAATGTGTTATCTTTTATTAGGAATTGTTCTAAATTATAACTTCAATATTTTTAATTCAATTTTATAACCTGGACCTTATTTTCCCATTTTCTGTGACCATGTGACTATAGACAAGATTTATTTAAATCGGTCCAGTATTGAAGGAGCACTAGACAGGGCAGCAACGTAATCCTTGCGGGCAGTGATGCCCAGTCAAAGTGCATCCACTAGTTTTTGCCACTGACAGGCTCAGATTATTAATATGTGTCTGACAACATTATGGAAGGGATTCTTATGGAGATAGGCCTTTTTTTAAAGAGTAAGATCCTTTTTATTTAATCTGAAACAGTCGTCATGTCGCTCTGTTCCCTGACAAAAACAGTATTTGTGAATTTGGTGTCTTCAGTCACACCAAAGTCACACAACGACAAAAGACACCTAACCGGTGAGGCAGCACTACACCAGTAACTCCTCTGTTCTGCGGGGTAAAATTACTGTTTATGTCAAGGGAGTTGCTGCTACCGACTGCAGCGCGCTCACTTAATACTGGATCAATTCCAAAAAATGTTGTCCCAATTAGTCACATAGAAACAAAAACATGGGAAAATAGGGTTGAAAAACACCAAAGTTACCCTTTACTCCTATTATGTTGAAAGATCGTGGTTACTAATTTTATAATCTAAGGTGCTCTCATATCCCTATAGCAGCACTCTGAGGTTTCATGCTGCAAAATCATAAAAATGTTAAAAATATTTGTCTTGTGAAAGCACATATTAGTGCTTATATTCCACCCATTGTCAGTTATAGCTACAGTTACAAGGGTTATGAGTTTGTTACCCCTCTGGTGCCAAACTTACTGAACAAGTGGGCTTTGTGAAGAAAACACATTTCAACAAAAGTGTCAGTGAGAAACAACAGAACTCCTCTGCAGATCTGTGCTTCTCTGTCCAACAACTGTGAAATATTTACACTGAAGCAATGATATTCTACCTTAGCCAGACACATTTCCATCGTTAATATTCACAGCAATCAACCAAATAATGCCCACCACTCCCCGTTCTGTGCTTCAGTCTCTGCATTTCTTTCTGTTTTCATCTACAAAACCTTCTCTCTTCCTCTCCGACAGCCTGCCTTACATCCCAGTGTGAGAGTGGTGGAGCGTATGCCTGCACAAACAGCAGATGTTTTGAATCGAAACGATACACAATCACTTAATCCCTGGCAATTCTCATGCTGAGCAAGACAGTCTAATTGAATCTACCGTAAGAAGGGAGGCTCCCTTGAAGAGTTTTTTCCAAAGGGCTTTATTTCGCTTTGGGGGGGAAACACAAATTAACAAACAAATCTTTTTTTTCAAATTACATTATCTGCTATTTTATAATATCACCTTAGATCTAATGTGTTGCTTTCAAGCAGTTTATGTGCCTCCATTTGTAAAGGAAAAGCTTTATTTCTGCCCTTTTTAGACCTTTTAGAAGAACAATTCGCAATTTGATTCTGGTCTCAAAATGCATCTTCTTTCTTTTGTTAGCCTGTTCAGTACATGAACACACAAGTTTTTCCACCCTTTTGTTTCTCTTTTTGGAAAGACATATGATAACATATTTAGGACCAGCAAAGATTAATGGATGATGAAAATCAGCAGCAGTTACAAATTAAAAAATGCTTATTTAGCATTTTAGAAAAAGTGCTATAAAGAAGATTTGTGATCTTTTTGAAAGTTTTATAATGCAACATATTTTATATGAGATTTCAACATTGAGTTTAATAAGATATTGGCTTTTAAATATATATATGTCATTTGTAACTTCATGCAATCTAATATTTTTGGGGAAAACAATTTGTAGTTAAGAATAGAGCTTGAATGCTAGTATTAAAAAACAGCATCTGAACACATGTCATTGTGATTGTATGTGTCCACATACAGACTAAGTTTCTCACTCAGATTTATTGAGCCGAAAGTGAACCTTAAGATTGTTTGTTAAAAACTGAATTCAAATTTCTTCCTGTTGTTAATTTAAAATGTCTATTCTCACAGCAGTTGTAGGCAGTATTTCACCTAACAGTTCCCAACAGTGACACATTTTCCAACAATGAAACTTCAAAATACAAAATATTTTAAGTGATCTCAAAAGTGAAATACACAGAAATTAATGATTTGATTGCACTAATCGGATTAGAGTGCCTGTGTATCAATACTGTTATGTTAGAAATATTAGAATTCCTTAGTCCCACAGAATCTTTGGATCCTAATACTAATTTATTTTAAATTCCTCATCATTGTCTTTCATCCATAATTCTTCTCTGATTTACCGAACGCCAGTCAGCTGAGCTAAGTAATGAACAATGATTGTACTTTTTGTATGCCGTTTGTTCTGCTGTGATAACATTTCTAATTCAGACTTACAGATGCACATTTATTTGACATTAATCTAATTCCTAGATGTTCCCAAAAGAAGACATATTTGAGATTTATTGAATGTTTATTAAGTGTAAAAATAATATATAGACCATAGTTTCTATTAACTGCATTGCAAAAGCTGTGATTTTAAAAAGCACTGTAGCGTGTACAGTGATTTCTTTATCAATTTTATGGTACATAATATGTTCTGCAATCTTGCAGCTTTTGTTCCTTTTCTTTTGTTTCTGTTCTGGAGCCTATGCTTTAATAAATACATTTTCTACGGTACAAAAAGGGAAGCCTATGCAGTGCTTGATATGTCTAACTGTTGTTGCCTTGGGTGGCAGTAAAACCAGAATGCAAATAAGTTCTGCTCCCTTCTTCTTCAATGTCTTTTTATTTACAAAAAACACAACAATACAGTTAATCTACAATTTCATCTGCTTCTTATTTCAGTACATAAAGCACTTTTCTATTTCTGCTCTTATTCTCGGATCTCTACCTTGTGTCTTCTTGTAAAGTTTTTCAGGAATGAAAATGGAGCTTGTTGCACTAAAGGTAAGACACATCTGGATAAAACCACATGTTAAGGCAAAAAGGGATCAAATGACTGCATGTAATGTGAAAATTGATGCTCTTAGTGATGAACTCACACAGAATTATCACCAGACTCTCCAGCTCACCTCAGCACTACGGAGAAGAGTTTTGGTTTTTACAGTCTGCAACTTCACTATTTGTCTTTCACTCACAACGCTTTTAGCGTTGCAGCAGGCAGCTGTTTTCAGTGAAAACTCTAAAAAAACAAAAAAACACTGAAAGCTACCTTCCCTGTAGCAAACAGACAGGGTTAGTTACAAGCTGGTTAAGAAAGTGGAGCATCCAGCAGCTAAAGGGCCAGATATTTTTCTCAGGAGTTCATGTAGACCAAAACAGAGAAGTAAAAGGAGAGTGAGTATTGGACTTACATTCATCAGGCAGACACAAACACAACCCCAAATGAATGCTCATGTTTTTCCGTTCACCATATCAACTTCGTAAGGTGATGTCCATTTTGTGTTTACACGCTTCCCCCAAGAAAAATCTAATTAATGCAGGTTGAAGGGGAGAAATAAACCACAAATCTCAAGCGTTTTAGTATAGAAAATCCAATAAGCTTGAACTTCTGTTGCATGCTCTGCCAAACTAAAGGTTACACTCTAGTAAACATCTGAAGATTGGGTCAATGTTGGAGGAATTTAGTTATAATTTTAGTGCAGCATTTTGTTCCTAATAGCAACAAGAATGCGTTTTGAATTTGCTACTGCTCTGCTTTGCATCTCTGACGTGTTTCCTTTTAATATTATACTACTATTGTAGTATTTAGAGCCATCCATCGTTTCAAACTCAAAGAAAAAAACATGTTGGTTTTTTTCCAGAAAAAAAGCTAAAATAATGCAAATTGATGTCTGTCACATAAACATGTAGTATCATTCAATTATCCAGTACACTCCTGTACAACACTGTAGATCCTTAAGCTTCACAACTCTATAATAAAGTACCACAACATGTGATCATACACTTTTGTTCCAACACAGTGACATAAATACTTCACTGCCTCTGCAGAGGGTCAGACAACGTTTCCAACCCCCTTTGCAAATATGCAGTATTTTGATTTGCTTGGTTATGAATTCACCAAATCCTCCATAGCTGCAGGATAAATTCAGAGAGCAGGATCCATAGCTGCTGTGTGGGCTGAAGATGACAGCCCACACAGCAGCATAGCATAACAGCACAGCATAAGCATAAGGAGGCACAGGCAGCTTCTAGGTAATCCTATAAACATACAAATATGAACTGTGAGCGGTGTATGAGGCTGTGTGTCTCTGCAAGTGTGTGATCATGTGAGGAAGAAGGGAAAGAGAAAACAATTTACATACTGCTCCTTTAGTAGACAGACTTTTCCACTGTGACCAGTCAAATATATATTAATTAATTTAAGTATAAGTAATTATATGCATCACAATAAAACAAAAACAACTTACAGTAAATTTGTGAATCATTAATAGTAACAGAGAATGCAGGTAGGTATGGGAAGAGGAATCACACAGCCTCAGGAGGCTAAGAGATTAGATTTGATATTCACAGCATTATCCTCTCCATTATGTCATTGTTTCAAGAGGTGACTTTATAAATTTCATGAGCTGAACAATAAATTTAACACATATTTAATTTTGAGACAATCAAATTCAAATCAGTTTGCTTTTTGTCAGTTGTCATAACTAATCAAAAATTGTTTTAGCAGTAATGCTTTAAAGCGGAAGTGTCAAAGTTTCTGATTGTTGAAGATCTCTTCCATTTGGTTGTGAGTCACACGTATCATCGCATTTCCAAAATATTTTTAGGACTCACCACATGATAGCTAGCCAGAGTTATCAGTGAGAAACAAGCACAGTAATACTAATGTTATTATAGAAAGTTGGCTGGTGGTGAAAGACTTGTGTGTGTCCCAAAGGGTTGAGGCCAGGATGTTAGCATGTGTGAAATTCCTGTTCTCTATAAAACACTAGGCCAGCGCTAAAATATAACCATAATGTTAGATGTCTGAAATATATGCAGTCAAAGCATCATTCGATTTGTTTCCAAACAGTATTAAAAGAATAATGCTGGCAAGATTCTATATTTTTGTTTTTGTCGACAATGAAAAGACCAAAAGCCACAATGCATCCGTTTGTAATACTTTCAAACTTCCTTACCATGTCTCCATGTCGCTCTCTAAGCTCCAAGCCCATTTGTTCCTGCTGAATATGTAAATCTTTAAAATAGTTTTCAAATATTTTCATGAAATGCTTCAGTAATTTCCTTAAACATCTGGGCACTGAATAGACAATGGTTACTACAACAGGAGTAAAGGGGGTTTTATTGTTTTCCTATTTCTATTATTATTATTACACAAGGACAAACATGTACACATGCACTTAAAGTTACAGAACAACAATACCACCAGCTGAAAACAAAAAACTAAAATGAGTTAATAAAAAAAATTTCATTACATTTTTATTATTGATCAGTCATTCTACATTCATATGTGTCTTATTACATTTATTTGACACTTTTATCCAAAGTGATTTACAATTGCTATATGTGTCAGAGATCGCACACCTCTGGAGCAACTCAGGGTTAAGTGTCTTGCTCAGGGACACAATGGTGGATGTCTTAGAGTGGGAATTGAACCCAGGTCTCCCACGCCAAAGCCAAGCATCTTATCTATGCGCCATCACCAATTATTAATTAACTGAACTGCCTCCTCAGGGCAGGTAACGGTAGAAATCCCAACAACCAAAAACCCATAGAGAAAATAGCTTCCCTATTTAACACAACTTAAACGACAAAAGGCAAGTTAATATACATAGATAAACATTTATAGATTGTAGATACACACATATACATATCCATATGCTTATCTAAAGGTATACCTACACAAACATTTTTAAGCATTAATATTTACCCACACACACACACACACACACACACACATTTGATTATACAGACAAATAACATAGACATATCTCTTTTATCCTTTCATCATTATCCCTGTTCTATTCAACTCCAAACTTCATTTTAATTCAAAGTATCCCAATCATGTTTTTATTTTTTAATCTTAATGTCCTTTTCAAGAACACGCTAATACTTCAAAATAAACTTTGAACAGTTTAGTTTTTGATTGCAGTTTTTTTGTTTGTTTGTTTTTGTTCCTGTAAATATATGTCCTTTCCCCATCATAGTGATGGTGTTAAGGTATTTTCCTTCTTTATCACTCCTTAAATCACCAAACATTAAGGTTAAAGGGAAATTATAAAAACAGAGATCCACAATTTAAATTTTAATCCAAAATGATGCCACTTTCTTACAATACCAAGTGAGCATTTAGGGAAGCCGGACAGTGTAGGTGGGACTGAGTCAAAATAAACTACAGTGTGTGTGTTCATAGTAATAAAGGTACATGTCACGTCCAACGGTGTGGCTCATTAATGTGTTTTATAGCTTTTAGACGATAATGGAGCTCTATGGCACAGAGGAATAAGATAGACCAGGCTTTGGACAAACTTTTTGTAGGATCAGCTCATTGTTGGTTTTGGAAAATTTGGAATATCTCAAAAATGACATGTTTGTGATTCATCTGTGTCATAAACTGTTGCTTGCCTATAAAAACCCTGCATCATATAAAGAGAAAAAGCATGGGATGAACAGTATGTCTTTCATCTTTAAAACATTTTGACCTGACGAAAATCCGACTTGGATCAAAACGATGTGTGTTTAAATACACATTTTGTGGTTTGGAGTGTGCAGGCAGGCGTTTTTCACTGACGCTTTTTTTAAAATAGCCTTTCAACTATGTGATGTGTGTATAATTACACTCCTTCAATCCGTCCAAAGAACAGAAATAAATAATAAGCAATAAGCGAGTTGAACATTCATACTCTATCAGACGTTTTCCACAGTAAAGCATTTTTGATAAATGCACAGCAGCTGCTGAAATGTATGGTTGTATCTAAAAGGAGGAAAGCAGTCCAGATGGTGCTGTGTTTCCTTCCAGATTGCTTCAGTATGTACAGCATATATATTCTTTAGATACTGCTGTATAAATCCAATTAATGTGACATTATAGCTAATATTTTACGTCATATCTAACAGGAAGCACAGTCTTGTTTTTATTTCATATATGTGCATTGAAACACAGTTTATACTTGCAGTTCTATTTTAACATTAACAACCCTTCACCACCTCCTGGTCCTGCATATCACACAAATCCACCAGGGCACATTAGTCTGTCCACAGTTTATGAGGGACCAGCAGCCCCCCTCACTCATATCCTGCACTCTGAAAACAACACGGTTCTTCAGAGGTCCAAAATGGTGCTTTGGTCATTACTTATGTTTGAAACACCATAAACCGTTTAATACTGTATACTACTATGTCAATATGTTACTGTTACTGTAATTCACTAATATACTATATCCATATTAAAATATAAACTAAACAACATAAATTGTTTCTATGTATGTGGTGGTAAAACATTAAACCCAAAGAGGAAAACTCCACCTGTAGGAGAACAGTAAAGAACAGAAAAGCAATTTTCACGTGATGGTAAGATGATTAAATACATCAAGGATATTACGTTTTCCATCCTGTTTTGTATTTGTTAGTTAGCAGAAAGATTAAAAACTTGACAGATACAAATTAATTTTGGTGGAAAATTGGGCCACAGTGATGAACTTTTGTCACAGAATTGATCAAGCATTTATTGCACGGCAGGGTGTTTTTGAGGATATTTTCTTAGGAGTTACTTGAATATAAACTGGCACATGTAGGCCATGGCTGTCTGCCACTATTTGTATTTTGGTGCAGGTCCCGAAATTTCTAAAGATTTTTAAATCAAGTCAATGCAGAAAATGCACAACTTTGGCACCACCTAGTGGTGGTACCAAAAAAGACATTGGTCGAGATCTGATCATGGGACACAGAGAATAAATAGCTAAAAGCAAAAGTTTTTTTTACCAGAGTTGTCTCATTTGTCAACAAACAAAAACATTAGTCATCAGAATAATCTGAAAGATGTTATCACATAAAAATTATATGCAACAGTAATGGCTTTAAAAAATTAAGAATATTGTGCAGCCTTGGTAGAGGTAGCCTAGGCTCTTAAGTAAAGATTCGTTTTCCAGAACATTTAATGAGATATTGATTGGATGCATTTTGTATTATGGCTGATAAAAAGACTGAATTAATTATTTCTTACAGTGATATAAACCAAGAAACTACCACTGTTTTTATGACCATAGGTTTCCTCCGTGGTAACCAGCAGAACCGTTTGCAGGTAGCTTACAGAGTCATTTTTAATCACAGTGTAGCAGCCTCTCAACACGTTCAGCTCTGCCCAGTGGGGAGGATTATCCACCTGTCTTTGAGACCCCCAAGACATCACGCGAACCCTGTCGGGAGACATTAGACTTTCCGTGATGTATGGAAGTCAGCCAGAGAACAGAGAAACCAAAGCAGATTGCCCTGACTGCCTCAGGCTGCTACACATCACATCCACAGTGGAACAACAAAACATACACAAGTAAGTTCTTTCTCTCACAGTTATTTTATGTTTATTTTATGATCAGCAGGTAAAAGATGTGATCATTTGTTTGTCCATCTGACACTGACGGACAAACAAACATTTTTTTCACAATACATGTTGCTCAGACATTGCTGAATAAATTGTATCCATACTTCGAGGAAGCATCCATCTAACTACTGCATTGTGGAGTTTTCTGCTATTGGTTGTTAGGTTGTCCCACGCAAATTTGAAGACTTTCAGATTTAAAAATAAAGGGTCAAAATAAGATGACAAATGTGTTTGACTTAGAGGGAGGCTGCAAAGAACTTGGAGGACGAGTGTACTCTTCAGAAAGCCAGGGGAATACTGTTAGGTGGTTCGGGGGCCCCATATAAAACCCATTAAATAAGTGAGGTGAAAGTAAATTCTATTAGTTTGTTATTCTAAGGTGCATCTACATACTGTACAAGCAAACCCACTTTCCATTCATGCAGTTTCACCCAGGAATCTTGTTCAATGTCACCAGCAGCAATCATAGACTGTATAAAAGAAGTCACCTATTCATCACCTATTGGTTTGTGGACTGACATTTTGAAGCCTCGAGTTTGGCCAATAGGGCGCCACCATGTTGATTTTTTGCAACCAGTAAGTGCGGACGTGACCATATTTGGACGAGACGGTAGAGCTATGTGCCATGGGTATGAGTAATTGATCACCATGGTAACAACTTGTCAATCACAGACAATCCCGCCCTGAAGCATACTCTGCTTTATGGTCTATTTTTCTCTAAATGAGACCATAATTTACTGAATGAACATCATGTTGTATTGAAGAAGGTTTGAAACTAGCGTTTGAGACCATAAACTCATTATGAAAGTGTTTACTAAGGTAATAAATAAGCTGAGAAGTAGGATCATTTTACCATTATTTCTAATGGAACCGGACTTCTTTTTGCAACCAGAAGAGTTTGCAAAATGCAGGTTTATTGGATTCACGTCTCAGACCGGAAGCTTCCCGCATGGAAGCAATAGTCAATGTTCTGTCAGAACTCATCTTCCAGCTGTCCCTTCTAAACTGCCAGATACATTGACCTTTGACAAACTTTGAGACTAGGGAGGGATGATGACCGATTCTAGCAAATGGTTATCCGATAAGATTTGGCAGCAAAACCTCTGCTGCTGCTGCTCTCCTAGTTAAAAATTATGCTATGCCAAAAAGCAAAGAACATAAGAAGGAAGTGGTGAAGCAGCAAACAACACTGGCATCAGCGCAAGTCTCAGGTTACAATTGCAGCACCAAAACACAAATAAAATTTTAAATGCATTTTGATTATCAATTAATTTCCAGATTATTTGGTAATCATTGTTTGGCCTTTAACATTACATTTATCTGATGCTTTTATCCAAAGAGGCTTACAATTGCAACGCATGTCAGAGGTCACACACCTCTGAAGCAACGTGTCTTGCTCAGGGACACAACAGTGGATGGGTCACAGTGGGAATTGAACCCGGGTCTCCCACCTCAAAGGGATGCCTCTCCTCCATTGCACCATCACCTCCCTCCATATACCACCACCCTACAAAATGTCTAAATAGAGATGACGGTCAAAATTTCACAGAGCCCAGGCTGAAAATAAAGATTATCCATTTACTATCATAGAAGTAAGACGACCAACAAACACTTACATGGAACCAGTGAATTTATGTCTTTTTTGCTTAAAATATAATCTATGAATAATGAAAAATGAATGGTTGATTATAAAAAAAAAATATTTGCCAATTCATTTTCTGTCAGTTGACTAATTGATTAACTGTTTCAGATTTAAATTGGGGGTTCCTAGTCAGCTGGTAGCCAAGTAGCAGGTGAATGAGCCAGTGATGGAGAAGCACGAATGAGGCAGCTGATGCAAACCAGGAAATGCAAGCACGACTTCAGGTTTCTGCCTGCTTAGCTCCATTAGTGGCTTTCATTTGATAAAAACACACTAAAGAAGTTATTTCTACATCAAGTGTTTTACAGAAGACATACTCCCCTACTACTTCCCTTTCTTCCTCTCCATCTTGTCTTGTTTCCTCTCTGCACTCACCCTCACTCGCTCCCTTCCTTCTTTCTATCTTCCTTTTGTTTTAATCCCTCTTCTGTCATTACCCACTTTCTGTTGCTTTTCTCCCTTCCTTGCTACTTTCCTACCTTTCTTCTATTCTTCTACAGTCTTTTCCTTCCTACTTGTCCCTGTCTTTTTCTCTTATCTTTATCTCCCTTCTTCTTTCGTTAGTTTATTGTCACAATGGACAATGGAAGACGACAGAAGAAGGGGATGGAAGACCGATTTAGTGATTTGGTGAACTTGACGTAACCTTAAATCTCTGCATTCCTCTGCTCAGCTTTTAAGTTATTACGGTCCTAGGTCATTTAATAACTGAATGATAATCTGATCAGGCTAAGTGCTTGGAAATAAAGAGGATGAAATGAAGCTTTCTTTATTCTTCCGGGCCAGACAGACGAGATTTAAGGGTTTCAATCCAAAATACAATGAAGAAAATGTAATTGGTAAAAATTCATCGCTCATTACATTTTTAAAAATATGAGTGAGACCTTCTGCATCAGACAGTTTGGGTCCAAAAGGTCCAGGCAGGTGGTCATAACAGGCAAAACTCGGGCAGGCAGAGAAAATGACTGGATCACAAAAGCAAAAGCACAATGGACGATCTGGCAGGGGATGATTGGAAATGGGCCTGCAGATATGTTACTGGGCGGATGGGGAACTGGGAACAGGTTTTGTGAGTGATCTGAAATGATGAGAGTTTGTACATGGCAGATGAAAAAAGCTCAAGAATAATGTGAGACTAGGACTTGGCTGACATGATGACTGTTATAAGGCCACACGCAGACCAAATAGAAAATTGCATTTGTGTGTTGCTACAAAGTAGTGAGGAGATGAAATGGCATCGCATTGAGTTTCTGCAAAAGTTAATCCAGGTTCAACATATTTGGTCAGACAACCCTCTGTGTCGAGACCCCACTGTGACCACGCAGTAGTCTCATTCAAAATACATGATTAACTGCTGTAACCCTTGTCTGAACTCAGCAGCATCTTTTTCACCTTGTCCACTGTCTGGTTACAACCCACGTCTTTAATCTCAAGGCTACTCCCAGTAAAATGCCCATGCAGAGTCCTGAAACATGGACGGCTGGCTGGGCAGCTCACGAGAAAAATTTAATCATGTCAGTTCAGAGGGAGCCAGTTGTTGTCTAGATCAGGGGTCAAGTTAATATACTTTGCTCTGTGAAAATGGAAGAATTGAGGAGTGGTGGGGTTTTCTGGATGGACAGTTGGAATACAAAGGAACTATTTATGCAACACACTCAGTGTTGGCTAATCCCCCTTTACATAAGTCAGTTTATGGAGCAACTGACTTTCTCAAAACAGGAGAGGTTAACTCGACTAATGTAACTGGAATACGCTGTATTATTACAGAGAGAGGGAGCAAGAGTAACACTGCCTCTCCTCTGGCTACATATTCTGCTGGTAGATAACATTAAATCCATTTATTTTACAACCATATTACATTTACAAGGAAACACATTATAACATTATATAATTTTATCCGGCTGTAATACAATTATGTAACAACTGTAGGCCCAAAGTCTTTGAAATAATGAGGATGGGACAGTAACACTTTCTGTATGAAAGGAAGTGACACTATGACTGTTATGCTGACCCAGTTCTGTGAGTTACATAACATATAGAGCTTTCCCTTTTTGAATTGCTGAGAACAGCACAGGATTTTTATATATGTGTAAAGGTCAGGGAATGTGGAAAAGGGTTCTGTAAATCTGATTTACATATATTAGCACATTTTTCAACACGTGGTTAAAGTTGTGAAACAGTTGCAGTAGTAGCAATGAAACACATACGTTGATGGGACAGCGGCCTTCTGAGTGAAAGTACATTTATCTGTCAGTTGTAGGGGTTGTCACCAGTTGCTTTACACAACCATTTAATTGTTTACTTTGAGATAAATGAACCACAAGATTGCTTATAGAAACCTCATTTACATATACTGTAAAAGCTGTAGAACTGGTTAAATATAGTTGAGCACCTAAGCAGGTAACCACAATAGTCCAACAAACTGCAAATTAACTTCTACAATAAGCTAAAGGAGGCTTCAAAGCTCTGTCCAGCTGAGACGGGATAATTAATTGTGGGTTGTTTACTACAAATGACACTTTACACATTACACATAGACTGAACCATTGTTAATTTCAAGGTATTATGTTTTTAGTTTTAGTGCTTTGTCAATATTAAAGAATATGTTTTGCGAAATGTATACTTTGGATTCTACGCTTTGACTTGCCTGGGATCACACTCAACACAGCAACTATAAATGTTGTGTCAGTTAAAGTTTATCTCAACCGAAGAAAATTGCTGAAGCATGTCTTAGGCAGGGGAAAGTGTTATTAATCCACTCTGCCTGCCATAACTGGTTCCAGTGAACAATCCTACAAAGCCAAACCCCCAGTCTTGAGGACTCTGGGCAGAAGGGCTCGTCTGCCTCAACCCGCAGGCAGATGGCTGCCCAGCAGGACTTCAGGGCGAGTGACAGCCCTCCTCCAATGGCCAATTCATCTCTGATCCAGCAGCCTGAACGCTGACCTAAGTCTAAATGAGGTCTTGCACACACGAGGCACTCTGGGAAGGCGGCCCTGCAAGTCATCAGGAAATAAGAAATGAGAGGCCAGTGATCAGTTAGGAAAGGAGACCATGAGGATAAGACCTGGCAACAAGAATTTAAAGTCAGGAATATAGTCTTGATATTGGCATTTTATGGACTATACACTGGCAGCACAATGGTTTTGCTGGTTTGTTGACTTTTACTACAACTTCAACTAGATAACAAGGTCATAGGATTTATGTCACTCTAAACTGTTCACAGAATGCAGATGTCAGTGAGAAAATGTAGTGCATCATACAGGCAGTAGGAGATCCACAATACACTGTATGCACTTTGTAAAATTTATTTTTATTTGTTACACTTCCTTATGTTTTAGTGGGTGAGTTCAGAGGGTGTCAGTGTTGTACCTTGCCAGCGATTCTAACATTGTAACCAGCCAAAAATGTAAATATTAGATGATTCTGCAAGGTTAAGTTCAATGCAAACTGTTTTTATCATTTCTAATATCACTTTGTCACTGTAATAATATGTGCACATAGCAACTACTGTTTACTACTGTCTTGTAAATGTAAGGGAATTATTATCTATTATTATATCTGTGAAGGGTCGGCAACCTCCTGCAATGGTCTCCTGCATCCATCGCCCCGACCTCCACACTCTTTCTTTCTGCCTCGCTACATACATAGTACATTCCTATGGATACTTCTGATTCTGTGTGATTTTCATGGCCAGAACCTCTGGATGGAGTATTCGGTATGATGACCTCAGGATTATACCTCTGCTTTTTGCAGATGATGTGGTTCTGCTTGGCTTGGGATGTTTTGCGACCAAGTTAGAACCTGAGGGGATGAGAGTCAGCACCTCCAAGTCTGAGGCCATGTTACCCAAGTGGAAAACGATGGATTGTTCATTTTGTTGAGTTGCTGCTCTAAGTGAAGGAGTTAAAGTATCTTGATGTTTTATTAACGAGTCAGGTTAAGATAAAGTTTGAGATTGGCAGAAAGCTCAGCAACAATGCAGATGCTGTATCAAATTGTTTTAGGTTAGGGTACCTCTGGACTTAGTGGTCGGTTCTAATGCTCACCTGTGGTCATAAGCTTAACGTTGTGACCAAAAGAATGAGAACACGGATCTCAATTGGCTGAAATGAGCTCACCCTTGCAGAACCATGAAGGGATCTGGTCTGGGAACACTTATGTATACTCCAGGAGCTGGACTAGAGACAGTGTTTCACTCTTGATTCATTATTTATCATTTATTTATAATGTAAACTTGACATTCTTTTAGTCTGAACAGATCAATTGAACATGCAGAAACTTTTCATTTTGTCAATGGGCAGCATTCTGTTCAATGTATAAGGAGAGTAATGATTCGAATATTCAATTAATAATGAGTCAATATTTACTTGAGTTAAAATGTAACTTTTCTTTTAGAGATATTTTCCCTATTAGTACCAATTAGTACCAGTATTAGTACCAAATTACATAGTTCTTTCCAGGAATTATTAGGAAATTATTTGGAATGACGTGCCTGTGAAATGGAGCATATAACAAAAGGCCTTAAATCTCACCAAGGGCATTGAATTTAGTAGGAACAATCCCTACCAATATCCAGCGACTACTGAATTATCCCCAGAAAAAATTTTGATCCAAAAAAAATTAACTTAATTTATTCTCATGCTGCTCAGAGTAATCTTAGTCAGCGGCCCTCCCTCTCCTCTCGCACCACGTGCACACAAAGAGAAGTGAGAGTGAGTTGTTACCCTCTGTGTCTTTGTCGCTCTGAAAGTTTGTGACAAAACAGGAGGAGAACAAGGTGGAGCAGCAGACTTTGATAATAACATTGTTTCACCCACAACCCCACGGGGGGATGTTTTTATTGTCTCCACCAACAGTGACATGAAATATCCACCATTGCATCTCACCATGGCATTGTATCCAGTTATCACATACACAGTTTTATATATTTTATCAGTCCATTCTTGCCAATAGCAACCTTTTTTTTGCAAAAATGCTGCTGACAAATGAATGGGGGTACTATATCATAACTTTTAATGGAATGAGTTAAGCTCAGAAGGTTTGGGAGGTTTGGTATATTTGAATCTGTTTTTAGTTTGTTATGGCTGGTTTGATTTGATTTGTTTGGCTTTTATCTATATATTTATGAAATATAAAGTTTGGATTTAGTATTTTTATTTCATTTTAATATCTTGCGCAGTATTGGCACCTGCCCAGGGACTGTAGATGTGAATTTGCTTTTAGCTATATCTGGTACCGTACATATTATCCCTGTTAAATAAATAAAAAAAATAATGACCAAGGGATTACATGTTTCATATTTAATTTCATAAGCACACTTACATTTAAATGCAGAACACCTTGTAACAGTAAGACATCAGCAGTTCAGACATAACCGAATTTAATGTACGAAATTAAATGTTTCAAAAACCACAAGGGAAAATTGGCTTTTATGGAATCAGGTGTTGATTCTGAAGAAGATATGAAAAATGATATATTCATCTAACCTAATTAAAACTAGAAGGCTAACTAACCCTAAACCCCACACGGGTTACACTTCAGCGTTGCACAGACTCAGTCCATGTCTGCATCTGCTGTGAAGGTCAAATGAAGGATATCTTCCTTTGTCACTGCCAGCTCACACACTCACACACACACTCACACACACACACACACGTACACAGGCAAGCATCTTTGAGTATGTGCACACAGGAAGCCTCAAACTCAAGATACATATGTAGACAAACATCCTGCACTTACACAAACACATACAGAATTGCACATGCATTCCTGCAAACATACATGCTGAATATATGCAAATTGCACAAAACCAGCTCTCATTGTCGGCCTTTCAGGCTTTAATAAACTAGGACTCTGAAAAAGCTTTCGGGATATCGAGCGGTCCAAACAATGAGGGGAAATGGCATTGGGGTTTCCATGGCAACAGCTGCAAGCTGCTAAGAGGGCTGCTTTGAAAACATATGTCAGACTTGACTGGTCTGTTCACAGTGAGCCTAGCAACAGATTCTCTGCACAGCCTATCACACTGTCTCGCACGGCGTCCACTGTTCTAACATTTGACTTGCTGTCTGTCAGTGGTCTGAAATGATTCAGGGAAAGAAAGCTATTCCCATTACTGAAAAAAGACAACTTTAGGCTCCCTGACTGTAAAAGGAAGGCATGTTTGTGTGGCCAAATAATTTGCTGAAAAGATCATGTTTTCCATTTTCCAACCTGTTCTTTTAAAGATTTTACTGCAACAAAAGACAGACAGAAAGAGCAATGCAGCAGCAAATCCTAAAATCCATAACAACTAATCTCTGCCTCAGAAAAGCAAACATTCAACATTCACTGAGCACCAAAATATTATCTCCAACTTCCTTATATTGAGTAAAAAACGTCTTACTTCCCACCAGGCTTAACAATCCATATCTCCCCTGTCTTCTCCCGTCTTTCTATCATAACTACAGAGGATTTAGCAGGTGTGAGTCAGAGAGCTTTCACCTGGCCTCAGCTGTACAGGCAAAGATCCCCTATGCACTATACAGAGCTGAAACATTTAGTGGATTAATTGGCCAGTAGAACAACAGGAAATGAACAATTCATTAATCATCAAGTCAACTCTCAAGAAAAGCTGCAAAACATTCACCTGTTCCAGCTTCTTTAATGTGATGATTTTCTCTGTTTTATATCTTTGTAAATATATTTGGGATTATAAAAAAAAGGCATTGGCTGTTGGTTCAAACATTTAAAATGACCCATGTATTAAAATTCCTGACACACTGTCCTACCCAGTTCTATCGTGGAGTTTCTGGACACTGCTACATCTCGTCTCCGACCAAAAGTTAACGTTGGTGATTTTGTGACCAATTGTGGGCAGTTAGAAACTAGCTGTAAACACTGACATATTAGGTTGTTTTGACTTATGTTTTTGCAAACAGTTTATTATTTAAATCATAAACATAAACAGAAAAATATAATGTATCTGGAGATGTGTTTCTGGCCACCTAATGAAAGTAAGCCCAATACTCTCTCTCCTTTCAGCTCTATTTTGGTCTCGACCAGCTCTGGACGGAAACACCCAGACCTTTAGCAACTCAATGCTCCAATACATTCACCTGCTGATGACTAACTTTGTCTGTCAGATATTCTACAGCTGTTCTTTAAAAGCATTTTTCATTGAAAACACCTGCCTGCTGCAGGGTACGCCATGAGAGTAAACCAAAACAGTCAACTGAATCAGAATCAGAATCAGAAGAAGCTTTATTGCCAAGTAATGTTTTACACATACGAGGAATTTGCTTTGGTGATAAGGTGCTACACGTAGACGAACATACAGTTGACATAAATAAATCTAGAAATATATAAATATGGAATAAACAATGAAAGTTATATAAGAATAATACAAAGAATAGAGAAAAATAATACAACTATTTGCAAAAAAATGCTAAGTAGGTATTTTTCATAGACTCGACAATTCATTTAATAATAAGGAAAATAATCAATAATGAAAACAATCATTAGTTGCAGCCCTTGTTTTTAATACTGCAAAAGTTCCAATATGCCTGTTAAATTCACATTCAACATCTGTATAACTGCTTCTTTTTCTTTATTTATGTCTCCTGTGGTTGAATTTCTGCTTGTCGTTGCAGAGGTGGTGGGTGGCTTGTACCAGCAGCAGCTCAGTGCCATATCACTGCCACACAATGTGAAGAGCAAGGGTGGGAGGGAGGGTAGGAAGAAAGAAAGTGAGAGACATATGAAAATAGATGAGAAGGGGGGGGGGCTATGGGAAGAGGGAGGAATTGGAAAACAGGGGGCTTGATTAGGGGGGAGGAAGAGAAGAGCGAGATGCGTCATACCAAAACATTAGTATGCAATCAAGTTGCTGGTGCGGTAAGGACTGTCGTTGTCTGTCGACAGCTGCCGCAGCCTTTCAGATCTACACTGCAATGTCACATAAACACACACACACACACTCACACACAAAGACACACACTCACACAACAGCAGTTCTACTCCCTCCATTGTGAGAGAAAAAGAAAAGAATTACCATTTTCATGTCAGTTTCTGCCGAAGAGCTTCATATATTCGGTTATTGACCCATGTCAACACTGCAAGGCTCACTAGCACACATAGCTGCACACACACACACACACATTCAATAAAGAGCAGTGTATAGTCTCATGGTATCAGTATGTTTTTTTGTGTTCTCTTACAACGTAATGATTTAATTAGCAATTAAGGAAGAGAAACAAAAAGAGTCATGTAAAGGAATGAAGAAGACAGAATGAGTTGAGATATATAGATGGATCGATAGATAATTATTGTGGTCTCTGGCTCAATAGAAGGACAGTAAAAGCCTGAATTTGAGGGAATTTATTAGTTTGTTTATTCAGTTTTCCAATTAGCACCCGCAAAACAGAAGCATCTGAGGTGTTTGTTATTAAAGAGACGTAAAGTAAAAATGAGCAGAGCGGTAAACTGAGGAGCTACAGCAGAGTTTCAGTTTCTCTGCAGCGGATTTTAGGCTGGAGCTCTTTGTGATGTTTGTTCTTTCAAAAGCATGCCTTAAGAGTGTGTGTGTGTGTGTGCATGCGTCTGTGTGTGTGTGCCTGCATGCGTTTGTGTGTGTGTGTGTGTGTGTGTGTGTGTGTTCACGTTTGGGTGAGGGGGGGAAGGGGGGCTCTAAGACATTAATGAGCTGCACCCCTCCTCTCTCTGTTTCGCTCTCTCTCTCTCTCTCTCTCTCTCTCCATCGCCGTGGTCCTTGGCAGGTCCACGTTTCCATGGCAACGCTCACATTGCCGCAGGCTGGCTGGAGTGAGGCGCGCTGGTTGAAAAAGAAAGCAAGAGAGGGGAGAGAGAGAGATGACTGCAGAGGGAGGGAAAGGCAGGCGAGAATTGGTTCTCTAATTCATTACCACTACAACACCCCCCCCCCCCCCCCCCCCCCCCCCCCCACACACACACACAAAGCGTCCCCCACTTCCCCCACATTAGCGCACCCCCATCCCATCTTATCATTGGCATCGGCACGGCTGGGCCATGGAAAGACCTCTGCTCTGCTCAGTAGTCTGAACACGTTGGATCCAAACTTAAGACTGCATTTATTATTCATCCTCCTCCTCCTCGGCAGACAGCACCGCAGCCTAACGCCCAGCTACACACACACACACACATATACAAAGAACCTGCTCTGAGACCAGACAGCAAGAAACTCACACACACACACACACCCAGTCTTACACAGAGAGGTATATTGCATCATTCTATTACCACTGGATAGTCTAATGCATTATAGTGTAGATAAAGGCAGGGGTAAGATTACTGTCTGTAGATAGAGATTAAAGTGACTAACAGGAATTGAAGACATCTCACTGCCTCAGCTCACATTTGACCCCTGTGACCTTAGCTGAGCCTCCTTATACTGTGTAACTGACGAGTACAGGTTGAGGCGATGAAGTTTAGTTAAAGATTGTCCCTGATGTCTTAATTCTTATTTATGAGGCTTAACATTCTCGGTTTTTGTCAGTTTTTCCCTTGAAATGTTGACAGATTTTTTTTTTTTTCTCCAATATTCGCTCAAACTTTATATTCCCACGCATCCAAAAGTTGTTGTGTTTCCTACTTAAATCAGACACTGATGACTCCAGGGAAGGTGTTGCTTTGGTCGACAGTTCTGAATATTCATCATGTATATGCATAAAACACAAAAAAGTTGCTGATTATGTGCAGTTCATCATAGTATTTTTATTTTAAAAACTTTAACTAACAGTGACAGTTTCACCCAGAACATACATATTGATGTTTTTAATAAAAAATAGGACCGATTCCGATTTTATAAATAAAAACAGAAAATACCGAGACCTGGGGCCTGTAAGACCAAAGCAAGTTCAACATACCCAGGATATCTTTTTGTTATCTGGTTTCACTAACCCTAACAATCGCAATTGGGATAAGCGGATAAGGTGTAACAACAAAGCTGGTTATCAGCTCGGTTAGTCAACCCAGGATTTCCCAATCAAGACATGCTTTCACATAAAAGAGGCGGTGTTAGCAGCAGATGACCAATCACAAATATGGACAAGTCTACTGGAAGCAGAGCGGCATATTTTACAAACGAAGAGCTAACTATAATATTAGACAAATAGACATGCAGGAAGACAGAAAATTGCCTAGTGTGAATGCCTAAATGAACGTGCACGCAAGCCTATAATATGAATCCGTTGCTTAGATTCTTTCAGCTTGGCTGTGTGTCGTTTCTGAATAAGTGGTCGTTCCAACACTTTTAATTTATGTAACGGACTCAAAAGTGTTACGAATGTTCTAAATGTATTTCAAAAGCAACGAAACTAAACATCTATTCATGCCATAAAAGGTGCTCAAATAGTGGTTGATGACGTTTAGAATAGTGAAAACTCACCCACATTACCTGCACCCCCTTAGCAAAAGGTGAGGCGCTACATGACCAGTGTCCACAATATATGATAGCTAATAACCTAAAATAAACACATTCATATTAAAATTAACTTCAGTAGGCCAACCAAACTATAGCCTTGTGCTAATAATATTCAGCCTCAAACAAGAAAAATTAAACCTATTTATTTTAACGGCTGCGTTAAGGACAGGCTGTGTGAAAAAATATAAAACACTGTCACATCCTAAAAGCCTAAAACAAGTAGCAGCCTACAAAGATACAATGATCAGAGTAATGGATCGGACACTTGGATCAGGCAACTTCACTGCACCTGTAGTACTACATTAATGTTTTGTGTTCTCTACTGCTTCTCCACAAAGGATGCATCCATTACAATTCATTTAATGATTGATGAAGGCATATATTGTATTAAAGGGCTGGAAACATTTCAATGTGCTGATATGTAAGTGTTGCTTATTGTAACACCACACATGTCCCAAAGGAGCAAAATCTATATACTTGTCCAATCCACTTTCAAATTACGGGGGGGATTGGGGGGGTCAGAGCCCCCTAATTAAGGTTTGGACCCCCCCTCCTAAAAAGGCAAAAACAACAGTTTCCGGGGGTTCCTTTCTTACCTGTAATTGTAAATATTACAATATATTTCTCATACTCATGCCTTATATTCAAGAATCTTGAAATACGATTTCAGACACCCCTAAAATGGGCCGTACCATTTCCTAACCTTGACATTAGTTAAACGTATGTCTGCCCACATCACTCTCAGCGGCAGCTGCTCCAGTCCAGTGCATCATGCGCTAATAGAGATGCTGCAGGTTAATGTCAGTAGTTAGCTATCTAGCTTCTTTAATACACTTAACTTTCCTACCTCCAGAGTTTCGTAATTAGCATTTCTTTTACTTAAAATGAGCTAAGTAACTATATAACTCTAACGTTAGCTAGCTGAGGGCCCACCCTGTCATTTCATTACCCATATATCATTTCATATTTTATTTAATCGTCAGCTAACACTGGTGCTTAGGCATGAGCAGTGAAATACTATAGGGGTTTGTAAATAGTAACACAGTAAAAGCAAACTAAACACTTTCCATTGCCAATAGCTCACATCTAAGCACTACATATAGTTGTTTTACACAATTTCCAGAATTATTTTTATCTTATTTGTTCCAATATCCCTATTTTACATATACAGTTGCATAATAGTGTTTAAATTCACATCAATAGACAAACACAGTCTGCTTAAACTAATACTACACAAACAATTATATGTTGTTTTTCTGAACACACAACGTGTAAACATTCACAGTGCAGGGTAGGAAAAGTACATGAACCTTTGGATTTAATAAGTGGTGGATCGTCCTTTGGCAGCAATAACCTCAAATAATGTGTCCTGTATTTTCAGATCAGACCTGAACAACAGTCAGGAGGAATTCCAAACCATTCCTCTTTACAAAACTGTTTCAGTTCAGATATATTCTGGTGTGAATCACTCATTTGACGTCATGCCACAGCATCTCAATCAGGTTGAGGACTCTGACTGGGCCACTCTAGAAAGTGTATTTTCTTCTGCTGAAGCAATTCTGTTGTTGATTTATTTCTGTGCTTTGGGTCGTTGTCCTGTTGCATCACCCATCTTCTGGTGACCTTTAATTGGCAGACAGATGGCCTTACATTCTCCTGCAAATTTTCGATGATAGCAACCCTTCCAGGCAGCAAAGCAGACCCAAACCATGATTTCCCTTCCACCATACTTCACAGTTGGGATGAGGTTTTGTTGTTAGTGTGCTGTGCTTTTTTTCCTTCACACATAGGGTTGTGTGTTCCTTCCAAACAACTCAACTTTGGTTTCATCTGTCCACAGAATTATTTGCCAGTAGTGCTGTGTAATATCCAGGTGCTCTTTTGCAAACTTTAGACATCAATGTTTTTTTGGACAGCAGTGATTTAAATTGGTGTTTGTTTTTTATAGGTCAGGGCAACTCTTACAACACCTCCAATCTCGTTTCATTGATTGGGCTCCAGGTTGGCTGACTTCAGACTCCGATTAGCTTTTGGAGAAGTCATTAGGCTAGGTTTTAAGATACTTTTTCCACCCTGCACTGTGAATGTTTACACAGTGTGGTAAATAAAAACATATTCTTGTTTGTGTGGTATTAGATCAAGCAGACTGTGTTTGTCTGTTGTTGTGACTTAGATGAAGATCATATGACATTTTATGACCAATTTATGCAGAAATCCCGGTAATTTTAAAGGGTTCACATACTTTTTCCTGCGACTGTAAATGAAGATTGAAGAAACACTCCAATTAATTAAACTTCATATGAAATATCTAATTTTATTAGCCACATAAATATTTTTTATTTGCGCTCATGTATTTATCCTGCCAACCTGCTTACATTAGAATTCCACTTCATTGGTTTACTGCCTGAAATTTTGCTTGTTTGTTTGTTTTTAACTATGTAGGTATACCACCAAGAAAGGCAATAATCAATAACTCCAGAACTGAAGGTTATTTCCACCCTCCGGACTGGGCTAGAACGTGGCAAGCCTCACTCCTGCAGAGATCAAAGTTCAGTCTGATTGAGCGAGGCACGCAAGACCAGATGAAAAGGGGCGAAAAATGACGTTTATCCAATATACATGGATTCATTTAGAAATCAGAATGCACCACTTATATTATAGCATAAATTACACGTTGGTTTGAGGATTTTATGCCTTTGCAAGGAAACAATTCATAATATGACACAACAGCTGGGTGAGAAATGTATCTGTTGGCATCTGCAACGTCTGCTTTCTCTTTACAGTTGGAAGTTTACCTGTTTCCATGCTTCACTTAAAAACCAAGCGTCCTCCAACAGCTGCAGGTGTGACTTCATGTGAAGTGACACTGTAGTGAAGTGCTGGAGGGGAAGAACGGGTTTGGGAAAGAGCCATAGTGAATCATCTTACATAATCAGGCTGACTCCCCCTCTATAGCTGCACTCATTGCATTTTTCAGACTGGTTAGGCAGGCACAGAGGGACGGAAATTGGGGTCATGATCACCCTTTAAACCCTCATTTATAAGAGAAAATTCAAATGAGGAGACTCCTGTTTTCAATTAACAATTTTTAATTGTAAAAGCTGAAGTCGCCAACAATTGAACATACAGTGCAAAATGTATTGTATCGCTCCGCTAAGCCCCTCCCTCCAGAGCCACACAGTCATGAGCCAGTCCTTGCGAAACCTCATCTCGCGTCAAACTCGCTATTCATGGTGAGAGCCTCGCCAAGACCCCAGTCCCTCTTGCTTTGGCTCACCTTTTCACGACCCCCCTCCAAAGTTCTGCAGCCCATAGTAGCACTTAAGGCTTCAGAGGCAGCTGGGGCATGTCTAACAGCAGGATGAGAGGCTAACCCCGACGCCCACGGTAACGGGGACAATGAGCAAATTTCTCACAAAACACTGTCTATGGACAACACAACACAAAAATGTGTATTCATGTTACAACACCTACGTAAAGCTAGGACACTCAGTTAAAAGCTCATGCTAACCAATTTTTACCTAAGCCAAACACCAACCAACTAACTGAGCTTGTAGCAAAACACATTATCTGTCTGAACATGGTGCATGCCTGCAGTCACAGCTAGGGCTGCAGCTAACGATGGTTTTAGGACTCGAAGCTTCAATAGATTATTTCAACGATTCATCGATGTATCGTCTAAGAAGCACTTTTGCTTGCCCCCCCCCCCCCCCCCCCCCCCCCCCCCCCCCC
>NC_060166.1:33770740-33810159 GCF_021292245.1 Micropterus dolomieu
TCTTGCCCCCCCCCCCCCCCTTCCCCCACGGTAACGGGATTAGCTGTGTACAGTGATGGATATTTATTCGTCCTTTTGGAAATTCATAGTGTGTCATACAGTAAACATCAGACCAACATCAACAGGCCAACAACCAGACAACTGCTTTACAAACACAAACATCACCGGAGTGCTATACAAGTTATACTAAGGTGCAGCTCCCCGACACCCAGTTAACTCATGACTGTGACGTTACAACCCAAACTCACGGCCCAACCAGGAGAACAATAAACGGATGAGTATACATTTTCAGCTGAGGACTGCGGCTTACTTTGGCTATCATGATTTCAGTTAAATGCTAAAGTTGCTGTTAATGTTACCTTGTCTATGGTCCGCTGGCAAAACACTGGGTGCTTTCTGATCACGTGCCGTCGTGCTGATCGGGAGTTACAAGTTCGCTACGTCAGAACTTATTCGGCAAGTCTTTCCATCTCCCTTTTAGCGCATTGAATTTTGACGTTTAAATTGACCTTTTCTAATGCGATACTTAGAAATGCGCATAAAACATTGGTCCTACGGCTTCTGTAGGACCTTTTATTATCAAGTTATTGGCCTGTAAAGCATGGAGTTCTTCGGTCACAGGAATATTGATCGGTATTCAAAGTATTTACTAATATTTCAATGTTTTGGGGTGTATTTATATTATTTGTAACATGGTTGTATGGAAATTTTGCGTTTTCAAGTATAACGGTGTGTTCCATTTACCTCGGAAGTCAGAGGTCGGAGCTGGGAATGACATCACACATGAGTTGATGGCATTCCAGTTAACAAGTCGGAAAACCTCGCTCGGCCAGCCATTGTTTACAACTAGCCAGGTTAGCTATTGTTACTCTGCATTAACGCATTAAGAGGTATTTACTCACACTAAACACTGTAGCAACATGTCCACAGACAGCAGTTGAGCAGCACTTTGTGTACGAAAATTTATATGAGACACAAGTACACGGAAGTGCTAATAAACAGTATAAACTACAGCTTTCACTAACTGTTTATACTCAGAGAAGCCATCTTGGATCACAAAGTCGGGGTAGTGCGGTTCTCCCAACTTCCCAAGTCGGAAATCCGACTCCTTTGAAATGTCCGACTTTGAACTCGGAAATTCCGACTTCCCATGTCAAATGGAACGCACCATAACTCCCAGTACAGTTAACATGTAAACAGTAAATATGGTCAAAACAAAATCTTTATAAATTGAAGCCTAACTGTTGTATTTTTGTATCTTTTCGTCTAATTTACAGATATGCTACAGTTGTAGTCAAGGAGTAGGACAAGACATTCAGTTGCTGACTCTATTTTCTGCTGGTTATAATGGTGATACTGCCTTTGAATTTTAGTCTTGTTTTACTGTCTCTATGTTCCTTGCTTCTGTAGGTTTTGTCAGCAAGTCACTCATGATGTTTGTGTTAGGTTTCATTTTGTTACATTGTTCCTTGTGTATTTCAGTTAGCTTTATTTCCTGTTTTAGTTTGAAGTTAGTCTGCCCTAGTTTCTCTTGTCATGTTTTACTTCCTGTGCTTGTCTCTGATTATCTGAGTAGAGACACCTGTGTGTAATTAATTTCTCCCCTCACTTGTGTATTTAAGTGGTTGTCTGTCTTTTAGGGGTTGCCAGTTCATTATTTGGTTGTTGTGAGCTTGTTTCTACAGGAGTCTCTGTGCGCTTCTAGTTTAGTCTCTAGTCGCCGGTTCAAATCGAGCTTGGACCAGAGGTGCGGTGTGCCATTTCACCTCCTGGGCACTGCTGAAGGAGGCCTTGAGCAAGCCCCTGAAGCCCCCCAACTGCTTGGATATATATATTACATCAATAATGTATATCTTCTTCTTAGTCTCCTGTTTAGTTTCTTGTGGATTATTCCACAAATAATTCAGCCCAGCCGGCTGAACGTAACAGCGGGGATGCAAATCTCATCTTTTCCTTTATTGCATCGTCATTTACTCTGAAATGGTAACATAAATAAGTTTCTTACAAGGGATTCATATTCCTTAGCTTCTGGCCTCTCAAATATGAAGAAATATGCATTTAGGTGTAATGGTGGACAACTTATACCTGATTCATTTTGGGTATGTTATTTTAGGTGTTTTTTCCATTCTCAGTCATTGTTTTTGCAAAACTTATGAAGCCACAAGCTGAAGATATTGAGCTTGACTGAGTGAGAGCATGCATACTGACACTGCATAAGAGACTGCTCCTGGCTCTGATTGGTTTTTTTGATTCGGTTGGTGGATTCTTGCAAATGGCTTTAGGAGCAGTAGAAGAAGCCAAATGAACCAGACAATTATTTAATATATTTTGTTTTACATAGCTCACGCACCACTGTCAGGATATAGTGACAGTTTCAGCAAATAAGCCAAGAAGTTACTTTTATAAAAGTTACCTACTGAACCTTTAACACTTAATGGCACTTCAGCAGATATTGTTAAGGAAACAAGAGACCCCCACCCCCCACACACCCACACACACACAAACACACCAGAAGGTGAGTGAATTTGAACCTACTGGTCATTATCTTGCTTCTCTAAAAAAAAAAAAAGGATCCAGTTATTTTTTTGTTCCTTGGAAAATGTAGTGAAGAAGGTGTAAATGAGGACCCAGTCAGAGCTTCTGTGTGCAGCAAAGAGGGAGAGAAGGAATGTCTATATTGAGGAAGATTTAAATTCTGTGACTGCATCCTCCTGGGAATTTCAGATGAAATTTGATAGTCAACTCCAAATGTGACAAAAATTAGATGGGAAACTGATGCGTCTTCTTGACCACATTGCTACACACACACACACACACACACACACACACAGTCAGACTAATGATGCAACCACAATGAAAGACCCAGAAAATGGCAGAAACTGCATAACAAGATATATAAATGTCATTCTGCTACAGACCTGGCCAACCAGCTCATTCAGTATTCTACAGGAGCATGGGAGGCCTTTACTGCCCTACATACTGCATATTGGCCATTAAATATTGTAGTCTGCAGGGAGTTGATTAAGTTATTAATGAATACCAGTACTTCAGTGATTATTTAAACAGGTGTATAAAAAAGGCTCTCATTCTCGAGACTAAAACCAAGTGACAAAGCAATACCATATTAGCCCTTCACTTGACATTTTTGTTGAATTTCTGCTATGACTGGCAAATTTATTCACTTCTATTTTGAAATAAGCTCAGACTCAGTGCCAGAACTGTGTGTTTTGTCAGGGTTGTTGATCTGGCTGGATGTCAATAAGTTGACAAAGGCAGCTACATTTAAAATTTAATTATTTTCAAAGTATCAGTCTAATTTAATTTAATGTATTTCCTAACGAAACTGGGTGCTGTAAGACCGACCAGCAACTATGATTGGCTGAGTAGTGAAGCCAAGTGAATAAAGGTCTGTTCAGACTGAACGTAAGGCAACTTTTAAAGATAGAATGATGCAAAAACTCAAGTGAAATCACTCAGAGCAGCACAAATATAGTCAAAGACATCCCATTTTGACTCAGATGAAGACACAGCAGTTTGGAAACATTAGTCTGTTTACACTATTAAGGGCCGCAAATCAATCAGTGTGTGCCAGTCTCATGCCTGTTGAAAATGCTTCAACTTGAGCCAAGTTACCCAACAGCTTTATGACTCCAATTCATTACATGTACAGAGACAAGAATAAAAAAGAGGGGTCTGGAGGAAAATATTATATTGTATCGGCAATTTATTTGTGTAACGGGTAGGAAAAAAAATTACATGTAAGCTTGTTGGTAACAATTTTATGTGGAAAAAGATTACTGATGATTATTGTCTATTTGTTGAATTTAAGCTGTTTACTATTACACATCTGTTCAGCTTAGCTTAGGTTATATTGGTTGTTTTGGTTGAGCTTAAGTAATAAATTTAGCAGTTTTAACTGCGTGTGTGTAGACTATGTATTGGGTCAGGCCAGGTCTGGAACTGGTTCAGATGAACATGGTGGTGTTTTTTATGCAGACTATGGGGCATAACACAGAACTGGATCATTCAAAAGTGGGAAGCCAATGGGAAATCACAGAGAGGAATTGCGAATTGTTCTTACTGGTTTGACATGAAATAACTGGCACTGATAAAATTTTCAAGGAAGGAAAATAATTGTCACGTTAAAAATTTTGTATTTAAAGTAAGTTTGTTAAGGGGATTTAGTCAACAGAGTAAAAATTTTTCATTTCACTGACTTAACGCTCAGCCAGTTACACACATTCTCTCTCTCTTTCCCTCTCTTTCAGTTACACAGACATATGCACTCAAGCCTGCAGACTCTAGCACTGAAGCAGACACACACATTCAACATACCTGTGAGGATACACAGAAGTCTGGCATTAGACGTGACTCACAGAGAAACGCTTGATCCGACATCTGACATCTGTGGCTCTCTGCTGTAATGGCTGCCTGCTAACCCAAAAATTTGATGACATGATGGTAAGCCAAATCCTTTTCAGTGAGTAGAAGACTGTTTTAACAATTCTCTTTGGTATGTTAAGGTTTAATTTTTTAACTCTAACATGGTTTTGTTCACTTTGGGTCCAGCTGACCCATTAGGAGTAAAGCTTGTAAACAACAAAAAATGTGAATGCACACATGAGGCTGGATCAATATAGCCTTGCAGCATGTGCAGAGGGTTACTACAGATGGTGAGAGCGTGATAGCGCCAGAGGTGCCTGAGCTCATTAAGAAACAGGACCATACTCTGGTGCAGAGCAAGGAGAGGGAAGCAGTGGAGGGAGGAGGGGAGGATGCAGAGCCTGGACTGAGATTTTTCACCTCAGTGTCAGTGAGATTTGAGGATTCGCTGCCATCAGAAAATTATAAATCTTTTCTTTGTGTGTACCTGGACAGCAACAGAAGATCTGTGTTACATTAGTGGAAATAAATGGTAGTATGTAAATAAGATCAGAGGTTGTTCAGAGGCTGCAGGCTGATCCTCCACATAGGAAACTGGCTGGAGTGTGGCGCCATCTCCCTGTCACGACTGCTTATTTCTCTGTTGCATTTAATTGAAAGGAATTTCTACTGGCATTGGATTTGTAGAGATTTATAGACTTGGGATCAACCACTATATTATGATGCCAAAATTTATCACCGACAGGCAGTATAGTTTAAATATGACTTTTAACATGCCAACGGATTATAGCCATAAAGTTTCCTGCATAGTTTGAGTCATGGCAGTTGAAGCCACTGAGAAGATCATAAAGATCATCATGAAACTCTGCACTGGATCTATTTGATCAATAACTTGACTGATTTTAATGTGCAAACAAAGTGCAAACTGAAGCTACTGTCAATACATTTCATAGGAGTGCATTGCCAACTACACTACTTCGCCGTTCAATTTGCGTTCCTTCCCAAATGACAACTTCCACTAAAAACATATTTCTTTTCCCGATAATTTGAAAATAACAGATCTGTACTGCTAATTGTGCACTGTTGCACAATTCAAATGCCGAGTTACAACACAAGTACGGGTTTCATTCCTTCTGGATGAATCACTGCTCTAACAAGGCACGAGAGGAAAATGTTGTGCTGTACTGGAACACTTGCAGCAGCCAGATAAAAACATGAACAAGCATTTTCATTTAATTTCCTTTAATCACTTTTGGAATTGATTTTGTAACATGTGTTTTCCTGCAGACAAATAAATTCTCCAATATGTGACTCAAATCCTCAAAAAATGATAACATTATGTGACAATGAACCATTATTCTGTCTTTATATCACCTCTGGATTTCTGATCCTGATGCCAAACCAGAGACGTCACCAGTGCAGTTGTGTAAATATGTACACAAGCATAGCAACACAGTGTGAGCTTAATCCCATAAAGTCTCCCGCAATTTGACAGACACTGGCAGAAATTCCCCCTATGTACACTCTTACTACCCATGTACTCATAGATGCCTGTGGCTACATACATTCTTTGTGTGTAAAACTGTCACTTTCTGAGCTCAAAATTATAGGAACATTGGCCTTAAAGATGCTGCAATGAATCCACTTCATAATTCGTGTCACTAGTCAATTGATCCAGGATGTGTTCTTTTTTTCTGAATGCAATGTCCTGCCAAAGACAGCCTTGTATTATGCAATCTATTATTAAGATTGAGTAGTAAATTGGCTCCAAGTCGGGTTCATAAGGTCAAAAATAAACAAAGGAACAAAAACCATCAAAATCACAACATACTAGTCGTCATCAGTTTTGCTTTTCTTCTTCTTTTTCTTCTTTTTCCCCGAGCCCTCCCCTACATCCCCATACAAAGTGTCTATTGGTTCACATTTCACTATTACTGCTTCCTCCTTCACCCTCGCACTGGGCTCCACGCCCTCCTCCACCTCCTCTCGCTCCCTGTCCTTCTTTTTCTTCTTCTTCTTCCTCTTCTCCTCCAAAATGTCTTCCCCCTCAAAGGGGAGCTCCATCATAACTTCATCTTGATTTTCACCTACAGGTTCCACTTTCACTCTCACCAGCTTCTCCACCTCCTCATCTTGCTCTGTCTTTATTCGCTTTTCCTTCTTTTTTTTCTTCTTCTTTTTCCTGCCTTCCTCCTCCTCGTCCTTCTGCCATGTTTCTTCTATGAATCGTTTGACTACCAGGGGGCGGAGAGTTGTAGATGATGGCCCAAAGGCGGCTCCATCCACCTCACTCTCTGCCACGCAGGTCAGCGTGGGGGTCTTACTGCCGAAGGGGTGGAATCGCTGTTTCAGCCCCGGCGGTATGGAGGGTGCTGGAGCAGCAGGGATGACCTGGGGTGCCTGGTTGGCGCTGCTGTCTCCATAGCTCTCACACACATTTAGCAGGCCTGAAAAAGTGGGGCCAAAAACCACGTCATCGGATGACTGCTTGTCACTGGTGAGCAAGCAGAGCTCTGAGGTACCGTGGGTGGATGCCAATATGCTGTAGATCTGCTGGCCATTCACTGTCTTGGCTGCACCTGCAGCAGCAGGAACCTTCAGGGTCTGGAGACCTGACAGTGGTACCTTGATGCCACTGAAACTGAATGAAAGGAGGAGAGGTTGGTTTAGGCATCATTGTCACAAGTTTACACAACTTAAGACATACAAGTCTGGGGTGACAATCATTTCATTTTCTCAGACTACTGAATTTCAGCACAAAGCCCGTCTCCAGCTCCACCTGCTGGCTCCAACAGACACACACACTACCCTATCAGTTAATTCATGCGAGTCTGTCTTAAGTATTTTATAATACCACATAATATGCTGCAGAGATTTTTTCAAGTGAGACTATGTAACTTTAGAAAAAAAAAAAACATAAGCAATAACATGCACCATTGCTAATTCAATACACTCAGGAATTTTGCCATATTTACTTCTGGTCTGGTATGACCAATAGCTTATGATGGCAAATATTACTAATATTATTCCATCCATTTTCTAGAACCGTTTAGCCTTTGCAGGGTGGTGTAGGGCTGGCGCAAATACAACCTGACATTGGGTAAGAGAGGCGGGGTACACCCTGCACTGACACATAAACAAACAACCATTCACATCTACAGGCAATTTAGAGTCACCAGTTAACCTGCACGTTTTAGGACTGGGTTAGTAATGCAAACCTTTGCTATGGCATTAAAACAAGTTTATTACTCAGATAATATTTGGAAGCAGTTAAGTTTTTTTTTGTGCCTTTCAGAAAATACATTTCTGATTAAGTTCTCGTGCATTTGACTATGTATGCAGAGATCAGGAAACAGAGTGTACCCACCATTCTGGATTAAAGTTGGCTGGCGCTTTAATGAGCCATAACTCATCCTTGTTGTTCTTCAGACTCTCTGTAAGAGTGCTGCTGCAAGGCTTATGGCAGAAAGACACAAAGTCAGCAGGACACTGGTACCTGGTGGTCTTCTTATCTGTGGAGGACACTTTCATCATTTCATCAATAAAATAACAAAGAGCATTTGAAATACAGACAACAGCCCTGTGTAAGAACATAAAAATCGAATATCAATATCACCTTGCTTGTGTGTGTATCCTCTGTAAAAGATTTTCTATGGTGCCAAATAGTTATTGTATGAACCACATCTTAAACTGGTGCGCTTTTATTGTTATTGCTTCTTGGCTTAAATATTGGATGAAACAAAGACAAGAAGCCAAAACTTTGTCAAATGCAGAGCATATTGAGTCAGAACAAGACTGCAATTTACTTAGACTAGATAACCTAACGTTATATTATAACACATGACAATATTTCTTTCTGCTACGGCAGTCACAACATACTGTATTGCGTATTATTACTTGCTTGCACTGTAAGTGAAACTGCCTTTATGAAGCTGGTCTAACTGAACTATTAGCCATCAGCAAACTACCACCACCTTTGTGCATCCAACGCGTGCGAACTTACCGGAGTCTTTTTGCTTTACGGGTGATTTTGTAGTGTTATTGTCAGCTTCGTCTTCGCTTGATGAGGGCGATATGTCTCTTGGCATTTTTATATGTAAAGATAACCACAAATAACTAAAATTAAACGTTTTATATCTCAAAAAGCATGGCTACGGAGGACGCACATGTGTTGACACCAAATGAACTGTGACCTTTAATTACTTCACTTCCGTGCCAGTTTGGTTGTAGTTCCAAAATCAGCCACGGTGAGTTGGTTTGCATTGATAAAACAAGGTAAGAAAAATCAATCACCCATAATGCATCTACGGAGGTTACGTAACGTCCCAGCGTCCGTCTGGGAAGCAGTTGACAGCAGCAAACTTCAACAGCAGGCCGACGTGGGTAAACAAAACAAACATATGAAAAAAAAGAGCCTAATAACCTAAAAGTTGTATCTGATTTTATATTTGTAGAATATGTAACATTCTTCTGAAGCGGTCTGAAGCCCGTTAAAGTAGAAAGTCGTTAGCAAAGAGAGGGCGTGCACCTGTCAAAGATAAATAGGTTAACACAGCTAACGCGTGCTAGCGCGTTAGCAAGCTAGCTGGCTCGTTGACTCCGCTCAGGTTCGCTAGCTTGCTAGCCAGCCATGTCGTCCCCCTCCTCCTCCTCCAGGCGCCAGTGGTGCTACCTGTGCGACCTGCCAAAGATGCCGTGGACTGTGGTGTGGGACTTCAGCGAAGTGGTCTGTCGCGGCTGTGTGAACTACGAGGGAGCTAATCAGATTGAATTCCTGATTGCGAGCGCCCGACAGCTGAAACGAACTCACGGGATGCAGGACGGCAGCGTCAGGTCACCTGGTCCCTCTCCAAATAAACACGGCACATCAGGCAGAGGTGATGCGGTGGCAGATGGAAGCAGGCCGCATAACGACCGCTTTGACAGAGGTGGAAGAGGAGAAAGTACCGGGTCAACTATTCGGGTGCCGCCGAACGGGTTACACCGTGAGGGCCAGCCGCCTCAAGAAGTGAACCGTCAGAGCCCCAGCAGCAGCCGGAGACCCATGATAGGTGCTGCCATCCCGCCTAGTCTAGTAACTCAAAGTATTGCAGGGATTCCCCATGGGCTACTTGCGGGCATGCCAGCGGGTCTGACCGCCAGGACAGCCCCCATGACCAACCCCATGATTTTCCCTGCCCCGGTGCTGGCTGAGATGAACCGCAGACAGCTGGGTATAGGGATGGGGATTGCCCCGTTTATCACTCCAGAGCTGGAGCGAGAGCTCAGTTCGTCCCAGAACCAGCCGAAGATCCAGACGCAGGTCCACACTGCTGTGGCTGGCAGCAGCAGCAGCAAGAGTACAGGCCTCCCTTCTTCATCCTCCTCTATGGCTGGAGGTGTGAGCCAGACGAGCCCCAAGCCTGCCTCATCCCCGGCTAGGCAGCCACGCCCTCTAGCCGCGCGGTCTGGTGGGGAGCCCCTGGGGTCCAGCAGCTCAGCAGAGGCGGCCACCACTGCTGCAGCATTACCCCACAGTGGCGCCTCTGAGCTGGGATCAGCATCTGCCGCCAACGCCCATTCAACCGGAAACACTCTGTCCTGCACCTTGTGTCATGAGAGGCTGGAAGACACACACTTTGTTCAGTGTCCATCAGTGCAAGGACATAGGTTTGTATGCGTGCTGTGTTTTTGTCTGTGGTGGCATTGTCTAGCGAATAGCCTGCAACAATTTGTGGATTAGTTTGAATGTTGTTTGAGCATTGCCTCGTTACACCTTCACAAAGAGTTTCTTTCTTTATGTTTTCATAAATAAAATGCTTTGTTTTTTCGGCTTTTAGTCTGAGCAAGTAAGTAATTTAAGCATGTACGTCAGACTCTGGTAATTTTTTACATTTTACAGACTGAAATAAGTACTAGTTTATTTACTTCTCACTGAAAGTTTTAATAACCTGTCTTCTCTACCTCCACCAAATTCAGGTTCTGCTTCCCCTGCACCAGAGTGTACATCCAGAGCCGGAGAGGTGATGGGGAGGTGTACTGTCCCAGTGGAGATCGCTGTCCGTTGGATAACTCTCTCAATAGCCCCCCTTGGGCCTTCATGCAGGGAGAGGTCTCCACCATACTGGGCACAGCTGGAGCAGGAGCTGCGTCGGCTGCTGCATCTGGAGCTGGGCCCGGGTCTGGAGCTGCAGGTGCATCTGGGGCCGGGAGTGGATCTGCCAGTGGAGCTGCAGCTGGAAGTGGGGACGTCACCGTCAAGAAAGAGAGAGAGACGTGATTTTCATGGAAACCAGGACCCAACACAGCAACAGGCAGGTCTACAGATATCTGACTACCCCTAGTCTGAGGTCTGGTAGCAGTTTGCCTTGTGAGGCAATTTTACAATTAGGCAGCTTAGTTTACTCCATCGTCAAGTAATGCATTTGCCTAAATGATGTTGTATGACAACAGAGGCATTATTTTACAGTTGTTGTAACTGTAATTGTTCTATGTTCCACTACAGTTTGCATAATCTGAACCACACAGCTCTGATGTTGTGTATTTTCATGTTGTTTATTTGTTTGCTTTTTGTCACCCCAGACTTGTTTCAAACACCAGAATGAGTGCACAGGACCGCTGAGAGATCCAGAAGAGCAGCAACACAGAAAATCACAGGTCTTAACTCCACTTACTCACGCAACCCAGTTCTACCAACATTATCAGACTTGGCTAGAGATCTGACTAAAGTTATGCTTAACACGTTGTTATTTTTTTACTTTTTCTAAGCAAAGTTTGACTTTACCAATTTTCAACCTAAATCCTACAGTTCTGATGTAATGAGAATGTGAACAATTTAATTTCATTATATCACATTCAATTTCCCAGTGCATCCTGTGCCAGCTCAACCTCATCAATTGTGCAAAACAATCTAATGTCAAATGCTCAATGCAGAAAACAGCAGAAATGTTGTAAATCAAAAACTGACACCACCATTACAATAATTTGAAAGATGACATAATCACATAAATAATATTTACACCAAGTTGAATATGCACTTTAAGAAACAGCCAGTACCAACAGGACCACTGAAATGTCTCTTTTCCTCTATATGGCTACCAGGGTATAATATATAATTGGTATTGGTTTTATTTGCTAAAGGTAGCTAGAATAGCTGTTAATGGTAGCTTGTTAGCAGAATTTTGCTGTTTTCAAGTAATTCTTCTCAGACTCACAGAAAGTAGCCATGTTCCAGGGTTTATTGTAATGGTACAGTCAATATTGTGTTTGCACAAGAAAGCACAAAAGCTTGTTTTGACAAATCCATCACAAATGTTGTAATACTAAAACAGAAGTCATCTTGTTGATGAACAAACTGTTGGCCAGCAGCAGGAAATTGGATATCAGACCCTTCACAGTAAAGTACAGGCTGTTCTGAGTCGAAACCAATTGGAACTTAACCATCTCTGACAAAATGCCGATTTCTCAGACAGTGCTTTGTCTAAATGAAATATTTGTGCTTCCACAAATACAAATTACATTAAACTGACACGATATTGACATGATGACGAACAGTATCTTAAGTAGGGCTGAACGATTTTGGAAAATAATGCTAATTGCGTTTTTTTTTTTACCAATATTGTGATTGCGATTTAATATGCGATTAATTTTTAAGCTCTTTACCTTCTGTATTATTCAAAATGGACAAGCAGTAAATCAGTGTATACACAATATTAGATAGAACTACACTGTTCTTTCTTGTGTTATGATGAATTAGGTAGAATTATTATTATGAGCAATGGTGGGGAAGATATATCAAATTATAATAATATGATAAAGATAATATGATATAATATTATAAGGTCGGCCTACCTACAGACCACATGAAAAACTAACTCACCACAGTGTGTTATACAGTAAGCACTCAATACAAAACCCACAGTTCAACCACCAATTAATGCGTCCTTATCTTAGTTCAAATCTCTTAGGAGTCCATCTTTCTGTATCCCAGTAAGCAAACAAAAAATACTCAGTTTGAGGTTCAATTCAAAAGTCAGCCAATGAAAATAAAACCAAATGATAGATAAGAATTCATATGTTTAACAAATCTGCATCATGTTGTAGTTATTAAGGCATCAGTTTAATCCATTTATTGCTATTTAATCACAGCAAAATGTTTACTTTGGGTTCATACAGCTGTAGTAATAGAAAGTTGTGTTTATTCATGTTATCGCGTTAAAATCGCCTTCTTGCCTTGTGTGTGAACACTTGCAGCGAATGAACTCACGCGAGGAGACAATTCGCGTTTGGTCTGAATGTGGCATAAGGCCATTGTACAACAAGAAGGCAAGGTACAGCGTAACGTGCAGACAAAGTATTAGCTTCGTCTGCAGACTGCTTTCCGCTTGGATGTCATGTGACCAGAGTGTAATCGCAGCCTTTGCGATTAGAAAATCTCGTTTTATTACATCGCAATAATATCGCAAATGCAATTAATCATTCAGCCCTAATCTTAAATTTGAAATACAGATTTATTGTTTTGTGTTTTGATTCCGTGTCCTTGCACACAATCAGAATTTTATTTTTTCAAATAAATGGGAAAAGTCTCAACGAAAACGCATGCAACTGATAGGTGGACATAATGCCAGTGGTGACATTTAGCTCTGTGCGCATCTGTGCATTTGTTTTCCATCAGCTTTAAATAAAGCTGACTTAGACTCAGAGAAAGGAGAGTGTTTGCTGTGTCGAAACAACCAGTTAATCTGTCAAAGCATCGACCAGCCACAGAGACTCTGTGTTTGACTGTATTTAAATATTGCTTTCATACAAGATCCAGCCCAGCCTACACTTTACCCGAATGTATATGAAAAGATATCTATTGATAGGCCTAGGACTATATTTTATACTAGAATGTTAAATGTTATATACTCTATAGATCTATAATAGTATGTATGTGCAATCCTTCATCATAGTATATGCAACAGTTTGGAATATGTAATTAAAATAGATTGTGTATCAGTTCTTAAACCTTTTTGTTTTTTAAAGTAAGAATCCACCTAAAAGCAGAAATGTTCTTCAAGACAACCTTCTTATCACGTGACACTTTTTACGGAGCTTTTATTGAGTGGGAAATTATATTTACGGTTTTGAAATCATCAGTGTTGCAATTAAATAATCTTAATTAATCTTATTTTGAGATAAACAGACAACCTCACAGACTTTTGAGTTTGCTTTCCATTCATAATCAGTGGAACAAATGTGGATGACGATCATTATCAATGTGTATGTGCAGGGATTTTATTCCTAAATTGAACTGTCCAATATTATGATAATAACACATTGCAACAACTTAGATTTTTGGTGGTTTCTCTCTTCATGTGCAGTATGTACTTCAGAAGCACAGACAAACCAAAGGTCATTTTATGCCCAAGCGGATGTTTCTGGATGTAAATGTTATACGGGGAAAACATATTGTTATATTTCTTGGCCAGGTCTTAACCAGTTTTCTTCATCAAGCCGACACAGTTTACAGGCCCATGTGGTCTACTGTACTTTACATATAAAAGTCTATAATATACAGCAGATACTGTTTAGGCCTTCTTCGTATATTAAGAGAATATCTACAGATCAGGTCTGTTATTGAGAAATATCTTTGAAGAAGTGGAATTTTAAGTTTGATATGCACTGATACATCATGCAATCCCTTGTTAAGTGCCTTTTAAAAATGTTAACCGTCTGTCTGGGAACCTCAGGGGAAGTAGGAGTGCAATGGCTTTTTTTTATTATTGTCTGGTCAGTGATTAACCTGATTCTGTTTCCCTTCGATCGCCATCAGACGGCTTTTGCTTTTATCTGAAGCTTTTGTAAAGTCAGCCGGCCATTCAGTGTTTGGGTATGGTCTCTCTTCATTCATGTGTCATTTTTAGATATGTTGGTTTTATTGCAGCTTCATGTACAAAAAACAAACCAGGAATAAATGACATGGAAACTTGCACTTGTTTTTCTGTTTCACTGAGATTTACTCATGTTAAATAACCTATTTATGGGGAAAACGTCATGAAACAAATCAAGACCCTTCTGTTAAAAGTTGTCATGACTTTCTGATTTGAAGTATTATAATTATGTTTATACAAACTTATCTGGGGCCCCGTTCTTTGAATGTTGCTTAATTAATCAAGGGTGACTTAGTGTTAGCCAGCTAAAATTATCTTTTGTACTGATAAGTGGATGATCATGGCTGGCAAAAGGACAGCAGCTGTTCCCACAGGACCATAACTACGATCAGGACAGTGATATTTTAATGACCTGAGGAGTTTACATTATACAATGACACATATGGTAAATGCATATGTTGGGGCTGATTCAGACAGTCTGTGATAGATTGACTGTTTCCAAGCAAAGAATAAAGGGAATCAGTATTTTTTTTTTTTATGTGGAGAGGGCTTTAAAACACTTAAGTCACAATTAAGTATTAAGATAAACGTAACAGGAAACAATTTAAAGCAAGGGAAGTCACTTACCTCAAGTGATTTTCACAGCTGACTTAAATGAAAAAAAAATAAAAATCTTACATCCAAGAATAGTACAAGTACATGTCATTTATAGCAATGACAAGAACATTTAAGACTTGTAGTGTTTAATCTCCATCAAATGTTTCAGTGTATGGTGTTCCATGATTTTAGTAACAGATTTTATTTTATTCAAGATATACATGTATTTAACCTTGTATCGTGGAAAACGGTGGTAATTATTCAACTAAATCCTGGTGATTTCTTCTTTTTATGTAGGGGAGACCAGGTATGGTTGTAACATGGGAAAGAGTTGTAACAACACCAATTAGAGATAAGATAGGAGTTAGGTGATCATTTCAGTATTTATACTTCCTCCCCGACGAGACATGTTGTTTGTCAAGTCTCGAAACAGGTACATTCAGAATATTTAGAGAAAAAACAGATTTTGAGGTAAGTACATTCAGAATATTTAGAGAAAAAACAGATTTTGGAGGTAAGTAAATTTTTTGACCAAGACTATGTTTAGCATTGCAGATAAAATTGTTTGACTTATATTATATTAAAACGTAGTTTCTTAGGCAACATGTGATGCATTGTTTCCTTTCCAGTTTCAAACCACTATGCTAATACAGCTAGCTAAACAATGGCTGACGGGTTTAATAAGTGTTACAACCATCTCCTATACATACAACTAGGGACTTCCTTGATTTTAATATTTTACAATGTGCCCTTTGCACTATCTGGGCTCACCAAGCCTGCACTCCATGGTTACCAGCATTCATTTGTCAGCTCTGTGACCAGTACCTCCCATTCAAATGTTGGTGTATTGGCTATTTTTCCATACTCCATCTCTGCCGGTGGAGAGGGCCAGGAAGTGTACAGGCAACTTGTGAGAAGTGCCAATGCGCAAGAAAAAGTCCCGGTACGCCAAAGAATAAAATATAGAAGTGCTGGTACTGTGTATAAGAACATACACACAGACATACTCCTCTTTTTTGGTAAACCTAAGGATGTACAAGTATGTTATTTAATTACGTACATTGTAGTAGTAGTTATTAATTATACTTTTAAGTAAGTTCATTCTATAGACAAATGTACATCAGTTGTAGTCTATTACAGTGAGAGAGAAACATTGTTTTTTTATTTCAATATTGTTTTTGAAGCATGTCATATAGTGGCATCTATTTTTGCTTATTTTGTCTTATTGTTACAAGTTAGCCCAACATGTGTTACAACCAACCCCGGTAGTGGGGTAGGTTGTAACAAGGGAACACAATGCATTTGACATCAACTCACAAGGTCAGTGATATTCTTGTAGAGGACAGAATTAGTGCCATTTGTGGTGAACAAATGTGCACTTTGTATAAAAGTTTGAGAACTCTAGCTTACATAGTCTTTCTGAACAACAGAAATGATGGGAACGCAGAATAGGAGCCTTCATTCACATCTGAAAATGAGTTCATGTTAACCTGCAAATCTTGTTTATGATCCTGGTAAACCTGGTTTAAAAGAAATGAAAAATCCAGCCTCATGTCAGACATTCACATGAAGCTGACTCCAGGTACTGAGCATCAGTCATCAGAACTTCAGTTTCGCTAATAGAAAGAAAAAAAACATTATTTTTTGTTTTGTTTTGCAGTGGCCACAAGATGGCGCTTTTACGCTCTTGACCTCAGTGAAAGAGCAGAGGCTGCTGTGACATGTTGATATTTGTATCATCTGTTTTTGAGATACAGGACAATATCACGGCTTGTACAGCCTTAAGAAGCCTGGGAAGCTCTTTATATTATGTGTAAACACGACGAATCTACCGGTCTTAAGAGCTGCATGAGAAATTCTGTCTACTTCAAACCAACGGCTTAAAAAGGTGCAGGCAGCTTGGATCCGGTTTAAAGTGATAAACTCAACGATGACGCTGCTCATTTTATTATGAAGAGCGGGGCGTTTAATTATTCCTCCCCACCGTCCAGCCGCCGTGCTCCTGGAAGACCGATCTGCTGTTTCCTCCATTAGTGTCAGCTCATTACAGCTATTGTTAAACCAATTATAGAGGTGTTAATGGACGGTGGAAGGCCCATTGGCATGAAAAACGGCCCGCGGAGAGAGGATATGGCTAAATGTGTGTTGGGGAAAAAATGGGACCTTAAAGGAACAATACCACCAATCAAGGATGCTTATTCTTAAGAGGCAGGCTTGAAGCTTGGTGGTCAAGGCCAAAATACAGAGTTCATCCTTCAGCAAGTGTGTGAAGTAGGCTAAGTCAATAAACCAGGTTCACAGAGCATCCATCTGAAGATATGTTGCACGATTAAGAGATAGCAGGCAATGAAACCACTTAGTGTAGTAGATGGCAGGCAGCAGAGCCCAACGCACATCCACATCTGTGAAATTCTTCATTGTGCAAATTTCTGTCCGGAGCCACTTGAATGAATGAGGTGCTGTGTTGGAAATTGAGGTTATCAGATACCACACTAGTTGAAGGCAGCCTCATAGAATAAAGGTAGGGATATACAGATTAGAATAAAAGTTAGCCTATTAATTTAACTAAAATATATGAATCACCACCCAAATGTTGACTAATAAACTTATCTCTTATTGTAAACAAGTCAAGTTTTATTTATCGTCTTTTATTTTATGTATCTCTAGATCTGAAACTTTCTGAAGGAGTTTTGCTTGGTCTGTAGGTAATTCTGCTTCTGCTTTCTTGCTGTTGTAGGAATTGGTGGGCTATTGTGCTGCCAGACTGGATAAAGAAGCGCAGTTATAAACCAGAATAAAGTGTATTGTGTGAAACCTTTATTCCCCTGTGATGGTTATTTGGATGAAAATCCACGAAACTCAATTCAAAATCATTTACCTCTTCAATTTTCAAAATCATATACATCAAACTATAGCTCGTACCTCTCTTTGTCAAACTATATGCTATAGTTTTTTGAATGATTATGAAGCTGGAGGTCGCACCGTTTTATCTACATCACCGTCCAGATGAAAAAAGAGCATCTCTGTCAGGCTTAATTACATCATTACAGACACTGAGGTGTTACCTCATTCCACGTGTTAATCGACTTGACAGCGTTTTGCAAACAGGCGATAAGCACCGAGTCTATACAGGTGAGGGCCTGCAGAGAGTCTGATTGGCAATATGTTCTGTGGCACAGAGCTGCAGCTGGAATGAAGATGGGAAACATGATGGTTCGGTGCTAAATCTTAAGAAAACAGCCCGTGCTGTGGTTGATTATTGAAGCAAAATAACCATCGTTACAGATACACTCAAGTATTGTGAAGACACAGGTTTCGTGAAGGCAACACAGCCTTCAGGTGGACGCAAGAGATCTAACACATCATGTTGTAAAAACTTTCCAGCGATATAAAATGTAACCAGATGTTGCCCGACATTGGTCTTTTCTACTCCAACGCTTACTCTTGGTGCATCTGCACGATGATATAGGCTACCTTCCTGTTTTTTTTATTTCTTATTTCCTCGGGATCTTTTCTCACACTCTAATCCCGTCGACCTCCTGCCTGCGCATCAATTACATCTCCATTGAGCTGCCATTAGGCAGAGGCATTGACATTCACAGGCCTCCGTCTGCACCGAGGCCGATGTGTATTCCACAACACAGGAGACTGGCCCTATGCATTACACCAGGATTACATTATTTATTGTATTTCTGTGTGGCGTCGGGTCGCGAATGCTCTTTGGAGGGAAAAAAACAGTTCTCCAAGAAGATCTCAGGGAAGTAGGTCTGTCACAGTCAGCCGGGCTAAATGTAGGCCTACGCACAGAATGCGCACAAGCGCATCCACGAAATCCACATGAAACAAACAGAACAAATTTAAGAACTTGAATGCAAAGTATATTTAATAATAGAACTGTTTACTCAGAGAGCTTCGTTTACGCACCATTTATCCAGGAACAAATACTTTTCTTCGCATGATGGTGTGTGTTGGTATCTTTAAGTTATTGTTTTTATTTTACCTGACTTTTGGTGTTGAAGTGGCCTATATGTGGCGTTTATATTTCGTCTGAGAATGAGGGTGGTGGCTGGAACTTTGGGGGTTTTCTTTTCTATAATGTTTCTGATTAGGATCTAGCTGTTCATTTGCCTTCATTTGATAGTCAAATATTTCCCTAATAATCGTGATTTTTTTACTTCTTCGTGACAATAAGGACATATTTGACTATCAAATCCCAGAATCTGAAACAAGTTGGCGGTTGTTACAATTAAACCTGCAAAGAATGTGTTAAAAAGTTCACAGCAACCAGAGAAGTGATAGCCGAGGGAATTAACGACTTTCACGCCCCTACACACGTCACAAAACTGCCACCCTAAGTGAGTGACATGATTGCATTTCGGGTAAATTCTTTCAACAATTTAAAGCACAACATTATTTCATAACCTGTTTGATCATTAACTTTTGGCCATTTTAACACCTCACTCTTGACTTCACTGCTACATTAAAAAAATCCATTCAGCTCTGTCACTGCAGGATTATGAGTCATTCGTCCGGGTGGCCCCGGTGCTGCCGCCGGGCCAATATACAGCTCGCCAGGGGGCCACATCGGCCTTTTTGCGGGGCCCTTCCTGGATCCTAACACGGTATTCAAATGTCAGGAGCTGGGCGGGACCAGCCGGTACCTTATAAGAGGAGAACGGCCAGGTCTCTCTACTGTATTTGCGCGCTACACCTCCGCCTGCCACACGCTGCGTCCCGAGGCCCCTGGTGGACAGAAAAAAAACGGGCCAGAAGAAGTCAGCATCTGCTGAGCCATAATAAGATTAAGGTTATGAAACAATGGATGACTGACAAATAAGAAATATTGACTTTACTATTCCCAGGAGCAGACGTCGCATCACACGTTTTTCACTCTCGATATTTTCTCCCTCTTTCTTGGAAAAGGGGAAACAACTTTGTGTTTGGATTGTTTTTGGCGAAAACTTCCAACTTTGCGAAGGATTTTATACTTACTTCTTGATATTAAAAAAAAAAAAAAAAATACGGTCATAGTTAAGTATTTCTCCTCCAAATTCGTGTGTTTGGGATGTTGAGCTCTGTGAAGATGGAAGCCCATGATTTACCAGAGTGGAATACTTTCTACAGCGAGGCCAGCGAGGTAAAGACACATATAATAATAAATTAATCACACTGTTTTTCTTATACAGCGGGAAATGTCTAATGTTTATCTTGGAAGTGAAGAAGAGTTGACAAACTGTTATTTTGCGCACATATTCAGCACTCGCAGCTGTAATCCTATGTTAGGCTAAATTCTAAAATGTATTATACAGATTTTACATTAAAATCTTAAACTACATACTCATTAAAGGAACATTAAGTATGATAAATTAAATGCTATCAAGGCGCAAATTTTCTTATAGGTGTATAAGAATTACAAGCAGAAAAATGCCACAAAGGAGCTAAAATAATTAACAGTTTCTTCTTCTCTAAAAATCACAATTGGAACATTATACAAATATTATTAAAATCAAAACAGATAAAAATAGGAACAGGTATTTTCACAATCCACTACATTGTTACTTTGATTTGCCATTTTAAATTTAATTATTGATGTGTGTAGTCAAATGTAAGTAGAATTCTAAATATTCCCGTTCTAACTTGCTCAACAATAGGCTTTATTTCTTTGTGTAGCCACCAACGTGCTGCGACAATTTAGGTGTAAATGTAACATGACTTGTTCCTCACTAATTCAATTAGGGTTAATTCCATCAGCAGCTTCAGTTCTCACGTCGCCTCGACCTGATGAAATTACCAAGAAGAAAGAGTCTGATAATATTTAACCAAAGATCAGTAAGCGGGCCGAGATGCTTTCTATCCCCCGTGGATCATTGTGTCGCACATTAAATACTGTTACTTCACGTCCAAGGCCTTTTTCAGAAATTTAACACGGAATTATCCATTCTTGACAAGAAGAAAAAAACAGAACAGTAAAGAATCAAATTCCTCCAGCTGAATAGTGAACATTTAGTTTAGGCCTACTTGTTTTTTCCACGGAAGCAGTAGGCCGTCTGAACTAAGAAGCACCGTGACGCGCTTTTACGCATTTTCAGGTTAACATCGCTGTGTGAAATCCATGTCCTCTCTCCGCGCACTGAGAGCTTCATTGTGCATTGATAAGGAGTCATTTTTTAAAAAGAGTCAAACCTTTCCTTTCACATATACACATTCGTTTTTTAGTATTTTAAATTAATGCCAGTTAAATGCTACAGAACTGTTTATGTTATTTGTCTCCTTTATGTTTCAAGTTAAAGGGTCAACATTAATTAACTATATTCTATTATTTACACTGGCTGTAAATGTTGTTGCATGTATGTCAACTTTGCTCTACCACTGCTGTGTTTTTTGTGAATAATCAGATGTTCTTGTGTTCCTCTTTGCCTCCAGATGTATTCTTCTCCCAGTACCATGAACTCTGGTCTAGGCTCCATGGGCTCCATGGGCACCATGAACAGTTATATGAGCTTAAACCCAGCCACCGCTTCCCCTGCAGGCATGAACATGGCGTACCCAAGCTCCAGCCTCAGCAGTTCCCCGTTGGCGTCCATGGGCTCCGGGCCTGGCCACATGTCCCTCTCCCCAGTGGCCTCGTCCCTTAGTGCGGGCCCTTTAACCCAGCTGGGCCCCGCTGCTCCAGGCTCACTGGGCTCCTTGTCCCACTACCAGAACATGGGCCAGTCCATGAGCCAATTGGGATACCCATCCACTGCAACCCTGAGCCGGGCCGGACCCAAGGAGATTCCCCCGAAGCCATACCGACGCTCCCTGACCCACGCAAAGCCGCCGTACTCCTACATCTCCCTCATCACTATGGCGATCCAGCAGAGTGGCAGCAAGATGCTCACCCTGAACGAGATCTACCAATGGATCATGGACCTGTTCCCCTACTACCGTGAGAACCAGCAGCGCTGGCAGAATTCCATCCGCCACTCGCTCTCCTTCAACGACTGCTTTGTGAAGGTGGCTCGCTCGCCCGACAAGCCAGGCAAAGGCTCTTACTGGACTCTGCACCCACAGTCAGGCAACATGTTTGAGAACGGCTGCTACCTGAGGCGCCAGAAACGCTTCAAGATAGAGGAGAAGATGGCAAAGAAAGGAGGCAAGAGCCAGGAGGCAGGCTCAGGGAAAGGAGGCCACAGTGGAGATCATCTGATGGAGGACCGCAGCCCCACAGGAGGATCAGAGGGAGCTGACTCTGCCCATTCAGACAACTCCCACCCGGGCTCCTCAGATGACCAGCCGCATCCCCGAAACTCCCTGGTTCCACTAGACTGCCCTCCACTGTCCTCCTCACACATCCATAGCCCGCCTGCCCCCCTCCCTCCCTCTTCCTCCACCTCATCCGCCATCCCTTCATCCTCCTTGTCCCTCTCAGCCACCTCCTCTTCCAACCCACTCATCCACTCCCAGTCTTTAGCTGGTAGTGCCCACCTCCTGCCCAGCGCCATGCAGCAGCACATGGACCTACAGAGTGACGCCCTCAAGTCTCTGGACCCCCACTACAACTTCAACCACCCCTTCTCCATCACCAACCTCATGTCCAATGAGCAGAAGATGGACCTCAAGTCCTACCAGGACCAGGTGATGGCCTACAACAGCTACACCGGCGGCTCCCCTGTTGGGGCAAAGCAGATCTATGACAGTCCAGGGCCAGCCGCCATGGACTCAGGTGCTTACTACCAAACTCTGTACAGCCGCTCGGTGCTCAATGCCTCCTAATATGGACACTCACACACACACCTGTCTGTAGAGGTGAGCCAAGATGGGGACTTCTCTTTCTCTCTGCCTTTTCTAAAATGGACACCCATTCTCTCTTTATCTTCCTCTTTCTTTCTCTCTCCCTCTCTGGCTCTCGTCCAGTGGCCTTGGAAGAGACTCACATCTAAAATGGCTGCCGTGTTTGAGGGACCAAAGAACAGTTTTTTTCTTTTACCAACTCTGCCGAACATGCAGACTGGTTGGTTACGTGGAGGACAGAGAAGTGAAGCTGGATAATAATAAGTCTTTACTGATGATGAAGACATTTGACTCATCTGTATGTAAGTCAATACAGAAGTCAGATGCTATCTTTGCCTGTCGCAGGAGCACTGCATGTGGTGAAATTGGCTTTGTACAAAATGTAAATAGAGGTAATGTGGGGGGAAAAGGATATTTGCATTTATTTATGAAGGGAATAAATTTTAATATATCTTGTATAGCGCTCTGTTGACCAGTTACAACCCAAATGTGAGTTTTTTTAAATCCAAAGACGAAGAGAAGGAGGCATGTTTCAGGTTACTGCTTCAGGCAGGTGTTACTGCAGTGGGAGAGGAGTTTATTTGTGTGTTACAGCATTTCACACTACATTCTGTCATATCTGTCAAATCGGGCATCCATCAATGTAAATGTAGCTCATGAAGTCTGTACTTTCAAAAAATGGTTTGTTATTTTGATTGATATGAAGAAAAAACGCCATTTTGTCCTTGCTGGTGCACAGAGGAAACAGAAGAGGCAAAGTAACTGTGGTAAAAACTAAAAAAGCACGTTTTTATTTTCTGTTCCGCAACCATTTTCTGTTGTTACTTATATGAAAGCATTAAAGCCAAAAAACTTCTCAACAGGCTGTAACATTTTGACTAGATAGCTGGTGAGGTGCATGGGGGAGTTCAGTCAGTTACTAAAACAGTGGAGGGGAGGAGAGATGCACTATGGGAGGATTTACATACAGTACTTTGCACTATGGAGCTCCCAATGGCCAGGTGGGCTGATAGTGTGTGTGTTTGTGTGTGTTACAACAATACTTTGGAACAACCCCCCCCCCCACACACACACACACACACACACACTGTCAATGAATCAGCTCAATGGGATCAGTGTAACAATGTCAAAGGGTGTCAAAACCCTTGCTGTCCAAAAAGTGCCTTTTCTTTAAATGATAGGAGATCAATTTATCGACAATCTATTGAAGGATTATTCTGATAAACAGCAGAGGACACAGAAGTTTCAGGTCACATGATGTCCTTTGTGGAGCATATTTTAGTTTCAAAGAGAAATGTCTTTTATTTAAGCTATGTTGCTTTTCAAACTTTGAAAGTGTGCTGATATAATATATTGTTTTTGTTGTTGTTCTTTATGTTGGTTTAAATGTGATTTAAATGATTCATGTTTCATTTTTCTTATTAAAAAGGCAAAAATGTGGGGTGAAATGGCGCTTTTGTTTTTCTTTTCCATCAGTGTTAGGAATATTGAAATCAAGATAATGTCATCCAAAGGCTTAGTAATATTCTAGACATATTTTGCAGCATATGATTCGTCACCTGTGTGCAAACATTTTTAAAAGTCAGTCAAGAAAACCAGGCAAATATAAGTTTCTACATCAGGCAGTACCTTAATGACTTGTCCCGGTCAATCAATCAATCAATCACGACTCTTTTTTTTCACCTGGCTGGCGAGTTGGTGCTGCAGGAATAGCAGCGTCTTGTTGAAACAGCTCCTGACCAAATGACTGTGGTGTGTGACATGTAGGACTGGTAGACTAAACATGACTGGATCACACTGAGAGCCTCAAAGCAGCCCAGGAGCACACATACACACACAACGAGACCCGGGCCACTCCAAAAACTACTGACCTGCCACTGACCCTGCACTAGAAAAACTATCAGCAAGTCAACAATACAAAAACAGGGAAAAAGTACAAGCAGAATATTTTTCACTTTAATCTTTACTGCTTCTGCTCGGCCTCGGCAGCTCGGCCTCACCTGTCCAATCAGGTCCTTCTGTTTTATCCCAAAACTAACTGTAAACACGAAATACATTACTTCATGTACATGTCAGAAGAGTTTGAAAGAGCAACTAAAAAGCACTTAAAGTATGGAAACCTGCAGAATAACTATTGTATAAAATCAAGAGAATAAGATGTAGAATTTATGCACATGATAATGTTGCAAACTATGACGATAAAATAAGATGAAAACATTCTGTGCAGTTCACATACTGACATTAAAGTGACATAGTGACGGTTCCTTTACATTTGCAGGAAAATACAAAGTAAATTTATTGATCTTGGCTCCTGCAGTCACCCTTCCAGGGCCTCCTGCTCCCCAGGCCTCCTGTCTACCTGCCTGTCTGCATGTCTGTTGGCAGTTGCTCAACCCAGCTCTGTGTCACGTATTTGTCGCAGCCTTTTCTTCTCTGTCACGTCAAGCCCTGCAACCATGAGCCCAGAAGCTTCAAACATATAGGCTGCAGCAACACACAAACTCACAAGCACACACACATACACAAAACATGTTAGCCTCGCTGTTTAACTTCTGTTTCGATCAATAATTCACGGTGCTAAAGAACACACAATGGTACTTTTAATGATTTCACAGTTTTTATGATACGACATCAATACATGGGCCTCTGAAAGAACACAACACATACACACACGCAGACACACACACACCTGAAAGAAATGGTCACTGGTCTATACTCTGAGTGGGAATCTAAGGCAGTTCCTCACCTTGCATACACAATAGTCCCATCAGAGCAGTTTGTTTGATAAGATAGGCGAGCACCCGCCTGATATGGTCTCCACAGCTACAAAGACACAGTTAGACATACGGACACACACACACACACACGCACACACCAGACTGCTCCAGGTATGACTAACCTGGCTGACTCTAAAATGTCACTCTGATACGTCCCCTCACAGTAATCAGGTGACCACGCTGATAGTGGTCACATTCAGTCCTGGCTTCTCATGAAGAGATTAGAGTCTATCCACAGATAACATACTGTGGCTTGGCGTTTTGAAGGAGCAACAATGCAGCAGTTAGAGTGGAACAATTTCAGCAACAAAGGGGGAAAAGCTTAAGTGTGACCCTTACATTTGTAACCTTTTGGATGTAATCTGTAACCCTCAGCTGACCCAGTTTCCAAATGCGAGACTCTTAGAAAATAGATACCAGCTCCTGATAACAGTCTGGATGTCACAATAAATTAATCTCCTCTCACAAATGGCCCTAATAACCTCAGCTGAAGATATCATTTTGTTTAAAGTTTCTGGGATTTGTGTCATATTCACACATTGTCGTGACTGTTTTGTGCAGGAATCACTCGTGTTTTTCTTAAATGTAGAGATTTAAAGGTGGGTATTAGTATGCGATTCTGGAGAAATCCAATACCATGTCAAATGCCATGATATAGAGCGAACAACAACACAGCAAGTAATGTAACTAACGTGAGCTAAGATGTAGTTTAGCAAACTGTTGCTGCAGTTGCTGCTACAAAGCTAACATGCAGAGACGGCGAGACAGTCCCAGAGCCAACACACCAGATCTAGACAGCAAAACTCACAACTCTTCTGCTACTATAGCTAACATCACAACAACAGTACATAACAACATATCTCTGCACTAGAAAGTAAGCTGAATATCCATGGGCAAGTCATTTAACGTTACCTGACACACACATCATGGCTGGAATGGCTAGAATAGTGTTTAGTGGCGGGAGACTATTTTACAGACTGTTTAAGATTTGCTACAGACTCTGGGGCAGAAGAAAACCAGGTTGTCCAGGAGAGAGCGGACAAGAGGTCTGAAAGAGTCAGGATATGTCTAAGAGCTGAACACAGGACATGAACATACTGTAATGCCAGTGCAGTATAGTAAAGTCTGGCAGACAAAATACGTCGCCCTCCAGAACGACACACCAAGAATCTTCTTCTGTCTGCTCTGGTTCTGCATTTTCTAGATAAGTCTCAGTTTTTTTTTCCATGATAACAATAATACAATGTTCACCATGAAGAAGATTAGCATCCACATCAGTCCCGCTGTTGTTTTTGATTAGCTCAAGGGAAGCAGCCACAATGTCTCATGTCTCAGTTCTTAACCTTATCACCAGTTAAGAACATCAATACTGGATGATTCTGCAAATTGACATCCTCGGATTACATTCAGTGACAAAGTTTTATTGTAAATCTAATGGTAACGTTTTAAAAATGTTCTCTTTCTATGATATCTGCACAAGGCAACCATGTGTAGTAATAGCAAATCAACTATGTTTAATATATGGTTAGTATTAGGCAACAAAAACATTTGGTGAAGTTTAAGGAAAGAAGTTGTTTAAAAAAGGTCTGTGACAGGATGTGAACCCCAATTTTTTGCATATGCAAGAAAAGATTTTCCAGTTCATTACATAAAGCGCATGTTATTTACATGCAATAGCAGCATTGGCATTGGCCGTAAATCGTGAGGCGCAGAATTGTCCAAAATCCCTGAGCATTCTGGCTGCAGTACTGGCTTCTCTTAGCTGTAATGGCTGTTCACTGTCAATATGATTCACTTGGCTTACATTTACTGAATTTATTTTCTCAGGTTCAGTAATCCGTATTCAATCACTCATGTAATTCTACCAATTTAAGAAGACCTTAAGTTGATTTGGCTTTTATACAGCACAGAGTTCTAACTATTTTTGTAATGAGTTTCCTCTCATGTCATCAGATGACAGATGAAGGTGTGAAGTGACAGCAAACAGTTTTTGTGGGAAAGGCTTCCCATGGCTTATGAAACACGGAATTACTTTGTGTCACATAATTGTTGGTTGTGAAGGTCTGAAAGAAGCTTTAAAGAGATTCAAAGTGGCTTTCAGACCTGTGTGGGGGTGATGCTGCGGTCATATTCCGTACAAACAATATTTGTCTCCTGAGGTGCAAAAGTTTCTCACTTCCCCCTGTTGAACACTTGCTGAAATTGCCCTCGGGCTGTACTGCTGGTGACAGCAAATCCAGGAGCGTGAAACAAAGAAAGAAAGAAAGAAAGAAAGAAAGAAAGAAAGAAGATAAATGGGTGGTGCGTGTTTTCAAGATGTGCAATGCAAATGAGGCTGTGCATCCTGGATCCTGTTAGGTGGATCTACTGTTTACACTTGTTATTGCCTGAGGAGAGGGAGGGAATGAAAGGAGAGAGAGTGATAGAAAGAAGGGAGCACTTACAGTTCAGCCCTCAGGCTATACTCTCCCTTTGGAAAAATATATGGGTTAGATGACAGACAGACAGACAGATCAGTTTGTTAGGTTGTAAGACTGTCAGTCTACATCTGAGCCTGATCTCACAGCAAATTTGTCGTTTTCAGAGCCAAAAAAGTGTGTTATACATAAAGGACTTCTACATATATAACATATATATAAAATACTGCAATTCATTAACTGATACAGTCAGAAAAGCAGTCAGTATGACATTCAGTAAACAGTCAGATGTAGCTTTAGGGAGGTTGAGAGAAAGTTTGGCAGTTAACATTAAGCCAGGTAAAAGCTGCAGCTCGTAAAGAAAACGACAAAGAGATTAATAATGATTAATAATTATTAGTCCAAAACTGTATGAAAGATTTTCAAATAAGCAGGATTTCAATGTGAACAGTGAAGACTAATCCAGGCAATTTTAAATGATCAATGAAGTCAATGAATGGAAATGAATGATTTTTGTCATTTTTTAAACAAAAATACCAAACACTTCTGCTTCCAGCCTCTCAAATATGAGAATTTGCAAAATTCAAAGTTATCACCATGGGCTCAGAAATTTTGATTTTTCATTTGGTAGGAAAATATTAATGAATATTTCACTTATAATCATAATGTTGAATTATTTGTACGGCACCTGTAACAGGTAGAGTGCAGCTCAATAATGGAATTATAACTATAATTTAAAATGCAGCAATTCAATGAGTGAGACAGTCAGAGAGTCTGTATGAGATCAAGTTGTAAAGTAGCTAATAAAGATGGAGAGAGAGTTTGATGGGGCAGACAGGCAGTCACATGGACAAAAAGCTGTACATAAATTTAAAAAAAGACGAGGGACATTCAGTCAAGTAGAGCTGCAGCTAGTAAAGAAGAGAGAGACAGTCATTTAGTATGTCGTTCAGACAGACAGACAGACTGAGCGCCACTGGCCAGCAGAGGCACAGATAAGCTGTTGGACTTTGCTCTGTCGGCCGTGGGTGTTGCAAAGAGGCCCGAGATAAAACTGCTGGCCTGAGAGATGAACACAGAGGAGGCGGCTGATTGCATTTAACCTGATGGGGTGTGTGTGTGTGTGGCGGGGGGGGGGGTTGCAGTATCGATCAAAACAGGACCATCGACTCAGGGACGCAACAGATGCATGGCAAGGGGAAAAAATGACAGCAGGCGGACTCTCCTCTCACGAACTAAGTGGCAATAACAGCAGGTTAAAGGTCAGGGGGGCAGGTATCTGGAAAAGGTTGGTGGTTCTCATCCCAGAGTCACTGGCTCAGATGATGCTCTTTCCTTGACCTTTGTTATGTGCTTTGTAGCAAAAATCAGCTGTGTGCGAATGTTAATGTTTTATTACAAATTCATAAAACAGTTAAAAATGCACTGAAGAAATTCAGAAATTAATTTGTTTTTCTTGCATATCCATCTTGAGTAATTAAGTGATGCTTATATGATGCTTCCATTTCTAAATTCTTGATGTATTTTTTTATAATATTTCCTGCTCTGTTTCTTCTTCCTGTTATGATTCATGATTAATGTGGATTTTTTGCTTTGCTGCATCATGTGTCTGTTTGCTCTGACACAGTTTCCTTTCAAGGACCGTAAAGTTTCACCTTATCTTATCCTAATTTCAGTGAGTAACATTGTCTCTATTACGATTACACACAGAGCACCTGCTGGGCTTCCACTCTGTTACACGATACACTGTGAATTTCAAAATAAAAGTCATGAGGTTTTGAAAAGTATTACAGCATTGTTTGGTGTGGTGTCTGCTTACACCAAGCCTCCAGTGATAAGAATCTATCTGTCATATCAGAGGTTAATATAGTGGCTGTGTTACAGGTCTGACTCCTGCTTCTCCTCTATAATTTCAGGATGTTTGGATATGCAGTGGAGGAGGTGTGAGGTACAATATCCTCAGGACTTTGTACTGCTTTCTACTCTTTGTGTGTCTGTGGAGAGCCTCAGGTTTGATTTTATGATGTCGGGCGCTGAGCTTGGTGAGCGGCGATGTAGGGGAAACCCCTACACGACTTGTTGATCCACAAAATCACCTTCATTTCCTATACCTGTGGGATATCACACAGGTCCACTTCAATATGCAAACTAACCATAATCACTGTGTCAAGGTTACACTACTGAGGCACCCTTGAGCTAGGCCTTGCATGTATTGTATTGATATGAATGTGAAGCTGGACTTCACAGGAGAGGATGAGACATGTTTGACTGACTTAACGAAGATGAGATGACAATTAAATGAGATGCATATGAAGCGGCAGGTATGACGTCGAGTCTCTGTCACCTGATAATCAAACAGCAGCAGGTAGGGGAGATGCTGTGTTAAACTGGTGAGTTCTGAACTAAACAAACACACACGATTGTCCGTTGCTACATAGTTTACAGCTAATTTCTGTAGAGTTAGTCCATTTGCAAATTAACACAGATTGCACAATTTTGCACAAATGACATGGTGTATGTGTTGAGACCAAAACATTAGTTTGACATCAGTGTGAAATCAGTCAGAATATTCACCATGTAAAATTAGTAACATTTTGTTTCTACCTTTTGCATTTCCGGCTCATATGGACCTTTGGGAAAGGTGGTAGCAGTTGGGAGTGTTTGATTACCCCCAGATTAAACATGTTCTCACTTCCAGCTCAAGTCAAATACTGCAGCTTGACCAGTGTACAGTATACTTCAATTATGATTACGGTATCCCTTAGCATCAGTTTGTATGTGCATGGCTCCGCACTCAAGTTAGCAATGATATGATATGTTATGTCCAGTTAGATTGTCAAAATAAAGCTAACGCTGTGAAACAGTTACAGTTTTGTAGGTTAAGGCACCAAGACTACTTTAGGTTAGGTTTAGGAAAATATCATTGTTTGGGTTAAAATAAGTACATTAGTTAGGTAATTATTACTTAATTACTTACTTAATTACTTAAATAAGCGTAATCCTAACCCTGTAAAGGTTCAGTGTGTAATATTTAGGAGGATCTATGGACAGAAATTCAATATAATATCCATACCTATGTTTTCAGTGGTGTATAAAGACTTTACATAATAAACCGTTGTTACCTTAGAATGAGTCATTTCTATCTACTTATACGGGTCCTCTTGAATGGACGTCGCCATGTTGTGCCTCCATGTTTCTACAGTAGCCCAAACGGACAAATGGCTGTACAGAGTGTGTTTCGTCACTATGTTGAATATGTACAAAGAAGAAGAAGTAACAGTTAAGTGTAATAGTAGTAGACTGGTTTATTAGAAGTAAGAAAAGAAGAGAAATTTGGACAAATAGACTAGATGCCACTAAAACTTACACACTGAACCTTTAAGTTACATAAAGTGAGTTATATACGTAACTTAAAAATAAGTCAACGTTGACTTTTGGTTTCACATGGGAAACGAACAGCGGTCTCCCGGCTGAAAGTCCTGTGTTCCACCCACATCCATCCAACCACTATGACCTCCTCCCTACTTCTCGCTCTTTATACTACATAAGCTGACTTCAATAGCACATGAAAACACTGTGCTAGTGTGACCGGCACCGAGTTGTACTGCATAGTCCTGACTTGAACCGGTGACCTCAGGTATGGGAGGTGGACGTGCTGTTGAGGAGGCTAAAACCCATGGGCACTAGCATAAGTCACCAGTGCATCTCTTAAGGTGTCAGCGAGTGAGGCTGCACAGCCTTGCTGGCTTCCGTTAGACGGCCACGGCCAGAAATGACGCTAAAGGGTGCCTACAGCATCATAGTCTGAAGTATGACGTGGTCGTATTTGATGCGTTGTGAGTGAGAGCAAGCTTCCAGATATCATATCCAGCAACAATTGTAATGCTTTTAGGCAAGGCATCTAACAGTTATTGGCTAGTGTTTCAGTCCTGAAGCAGAGTGTATTGTACAGACTGTCCTCATAGCTGCTTTCAATCTGAACAATTCAAGATCTGGACTGTGACAGTGTCAGGATGGTGTGAAGAGACATAAAATGTCCACAAGTGTGATGAGACCTTCAGGAATGTTCACCAACATCTGGAGAGCATGTGTCGGGTCAAACACACAGTGTGCGTGCATGTGTGCGTGTGCGTGTGCGTGCGTGTGTGTGCTACTGGCTAGACTTTAAGACAACACTTCTTGAATTGACATGACAGCCACTACTGTCTGCTGCCTTGTAAATCACAGACATTGAGACATACAAATACACATGTGTGCACATTCACATAAAGACACATAAAGACACACTGAGCATGTCAGAGGCTGTGTTTGTCTCTGGCTCACAGATGGATGAAGACAGGGTGTCCATCCTTTGCCAATTCCAAACTGAATCTGATGGAGCGATGTGTCAGACTGCTCTGTTTAATCTGGCTCTGCTCCGACATCTAAACCTGACTTTGCACTGGAGGTTTGTGGCCGACTGGTTGAGAACCAGGACTTTGATTCTCAGCTTGAAATCAATTTGGCCGAGTCCGACTCTAATTTATTCCTCAAGTGAGATTTTACTTTATTTGTTCAATTTTCACGTTTGTTTTTCTATCCCTGTATCAAAGAAACACACATGAAACACTAAGTTGTCTAAAAATTGCATTTCATCTGTTCGAGGTCCTGCCAGCTTTTTCTGTGATATTTAGAAGCTTGCCAGCCTACCCTGGTCTACAAAAACAGTTTCAGATGAAGAGAAAAAGAAACAAGCAACAGGAGGGGAAGTCTAAAGTTTGAAACAATTTTTTTGGCAACAACAGTTTGTTGCCAAAAAGCTCAATTTAAATAAGGGTTTAAGTAAAGGGCAAAGAGATAAGACAATAAGAGAGATGAAGTCAGACCATTGATACCCTCCCTAGTGATTTTTTTTGTGATGTGACAACTATTTTCAGTATAAATGAGATAACAGGCCTATTCACACTCATTCACTAAAGTAGATCAGTTAAGACTATTTTGTGTAGATTTTAGATATATATTGAATAAAAAATATATAATAACAATTATGTTATTTAACATTTTTGATTTTCAAGGGCAAAAACCACACACGACATCAAATGTATTGATTTCATTTGTTATTATATTTTGAAAATTTACTGACGGCTAATATGTAACCGCAATATATTTGAGCTCTACTTACACTGACAAATATTTACATTGACAGCTGCCATTTCTGACTGCTGTGCATCCAACTAGTCATATGCATGACAAACGTTTAACAGTATTTTTGATATGCAGGTTTTGATGTTTATTCTTCCCTTCTGATAAATAAAAAAACTAGATAAATCAGGGGCTGCCTGGCAGCTTGATGGTTTAGGAACATACAATGACTGCAGCAACTTGGGCTCATTTCCAAATATTTTTGCATGTCATGCCATCCTCTCTCTCTGTATTTCCCAATATCTCTACTCTGTCAACTATGAAATCAAAATACAATTACTATCGTAAACATATTTTTGTTCAAGGAACTTTCCAAGGAAATTAATTTGGTGGTAAAAATGTTTTAGAGAGAGAAAGGTTTATTTAAGTAAAACACCTGAATTATATTATATACATTGGTGTTTCATCTCTTCTTTTTCTTAACACAGCAAGAATATTCACATAGTCTTTTATAAAGTTCTTTTACTAACATTAATTGTCCATAAGCAGCTCCAGTGCCCCTCTGATGTGGCTTTAGGGCAAACATTAACCCCTAATGATTCCCAAAATTGACACACAACTTTTCCAGAGACAAACACTTCCATTTGTCTACTCAAGTAAACCAAATATAAATAAAACTGGCCTTCGATTTGATCTGTGTGCGAGGAAGCAGCAGAGTGGCGAGGAAGACTGCCATGACTTGGTAAATATCCTCATGACACTGATTATTTGCTGCAAATATTTGCTGCGAATCAGAGAATTAATATTTGTTTACAGCACAGAAAATCTCTGATTGTTTAATATCTTACGAGCTGAAAATCAAATTTGCTTTGGTGGCTTTTCATTTGTTTAATACATACAGTGGAAGTGCAATGAGCTCCTGTAAGTGTGATGGCTCAGAGGCCGACAGTGCAGTTTGAACAAAAGAAATATGACTTTTCAGGTACAGACACAACAAAAACACATAAACCAATATATTATACAGTATACAGGTGCTTGACAGAGTACACACAGGTATGATCATCACACACACTCATTAGGTGCTGCAGTTATCTTATCAGTCATCACAGGTGTGCACGTTAAAGGCACCCCACCTATTACTGGTTTCCTGCTATGGATGCTTAAGTGTGTGCATTTATCTGCGTGCATATCTTTGTGTTTGAGTAGATGTGTGTGTTTAGGTATATGTGACTGCTTGCCTGTATATTCTAAGTTTGGGTGTATTTAAATTCTACCTATCTACCTATCTGTCTCTCTGTTCATCTGTCTCCTGTGTGTTAGTCTGTTATTTATCAGCAGAGAAACTGATTTTTAACAACCATTAGCTCATCTTTGCAGGCTTGGAATAAACAATGCAGGGCTGACAATTGAAAAAGAAATTGTGATTCCCACCTTCTTGACACCCCAGCCAGCTGACAATATTGAGAAAAAACTAGTTAAATCTATCATTTTGATTTGATAACAGGGGGTGTTTCATAATGTTTGTTAGCCTGGGTCTCTAAGAAAGAAAGAAAGAAGTAATGGATAGTTTTTGTCATTAGTCATGTCTGCAGTCAATTCATGAAGTATCAAACCGATAAAACACATGTTAACCCTGTTTTTTGACTCGTTAAAGAGCCCGAACAGAACATCAGGGTTAAATCTGCGGCTGGAGCTGGGTGAACTAGGATTCAGTAAGAGATTCGTTGGCCTCGGAAACTGTGACTCCGGTTTTATTTAGTTGTTTTGTTTCTAATTTTTTACTTCTTCTTTGAATCTGTTCTCTTCTGTTCTCTGCTTCAGAGCAGAATTAGCTAAAATCAGGCTGTTTTGTGGCCTTTGACTGATGGCACTGAGACAGTCGCACCACCGTGACAACAGCAGCCAGGCACTTAGAGTTCATTAGCTGTGTGTGTGTACAGCTGGACACACACACACATGTAAGTAGGGGCAATATAACAGCTAGGGCGTGGCTTGTAGAAGCTGTGGAGGCAAATGTAGCCGAGAAATTAGAGGAGCAGGATTGAACCCACCGACCAGCTGGGAAAATTTGGACGGAGAAAGTGACTGATTCTCCCCTCCCTTAACAACTGCTGTTGGCGTTCAAATCAATTCACAAATTTATCAACCACAAAATGTCCACTGTTCACAACACAGTGGTTGTAGAGAAAAAGCACCTGTAAGAATGTATAAAAAGCACATTAATATGAACATTAATATCAGTGCTACTCCAGTTAACAGGACACTTACAACATTAACACGACACAAAAAGTGGTGAATTAAACGTAAATGTCTTGTATATCTACACAGGTATACAAGGACTTTGCACCTGTCGAGCAAAGGACATAAGTTTACAGGTAATTTGGGAATTTTGAGACCTTGTCTGGGCATTTACAGATGTTTGATTGGTTAATTTTAACTCACACCTTTATGACTCTTATAAAAGAAATTTTTAGCAGTTAATGTTTCTTTAGCAGTTTCTTTCAAGCACATTGAATCTTTAAAAATCTTTTTTTATTTCGATATAGTTTGTACTGGTTTTCTATTGAAGCCTAACGGCTTGCTCTTTTAGGAAATGAAAACTCCTTTTGAAAATTTTCAAATCAACTAAATTGTTGTTTTTAAATGACAAGACAAAAATATATTATTTATTATTTATTTAAGATATTTATTTTATGGATCAGGGTTTTTTTATAATTTCCTGGGATATCTGTATGACTTTTGGTACTATTTATAGGGGAAATTTGTTATTTTTGTTAGGATTTTGTTAAATTCCTAAGCACTTTTCATTTACATTATATATTAATTCATTATTCATGTATTATTGAAAACATTTCATTTAGATGTTGAACTGAATGCTGACAAAAGACTATAGTTTACAACAGCAAATTATTTTAATTACTCAATTAGATAATGCACATTCTGAATACTACATCTACAGTATTTTTTCTAAAATCCATAATTCATAACTTTTTAGGAAAAGTTTTAGAAACTGTGGACCCATAATGTGTTCACAGATTAATATATGTGAATGATCTGTGTGTTTGAAGACACACACACACACACACACACGCACGCCTCCACTGACTGACATGTTATAGAGGAATCTGAAGGTCCCTTTCACTGACCTTTTACTGCAGCTGACTTGTTTTTCCACCGCCTCCAATCAGAGACCCCCTGGCCAGGACCAATTAACAGCAACACACACATATTAACTAAGAGGCTACTGCAGCACCCAGCTGGGGCAGATTAGTGGCACTCTAGCACCTATTGTGCTGCCATGATGGTCAGAGGGTTAAAGTTAACAGCCACACACAAGAGACAGAGAGAAGAATACCCCCTTTACTGTTTCTGTTGTTTCTGTGGAAGAGCCCACATGTTACCTAAACTGGCTCCTGGCCTGGTTTAACACAAACCTGTTACTGGCCATCTGGGAAATTCCCATTACAGGGTAAATATACTGTAGCATACAGTAAACTACTTCAGAGTTAATACAGGTTTACTACAAACCTGGAGTTGAGTCTTGTATTGTCTATAGACAAAAATGAAATCAACATTCATTTAATCGCTTTTAATGGAATGTGAATGTCATGTGATACACAGACTTGTATAATTTGATGGCTTAGCAGTGACGTCTACTGAACTACAGCTGAAGACCATCTTTCTCAGCGCCAAACTTTCTCTCTGTGGGGAAATTCCTTCCTTATTTTGTTTCCTAAACTTCCTCAGGGAAATCAGAGGTCAGTCACAGCTACTAAACACCGCTGCTGGAGATGGACAGGATTCAGCGTCTTGCTCAAGGACACATCAGCAGGTTGAATCAGTCCTCAAGATCCAGACAGATGATGCCCTGAATCACCATTAGAAACACATGCTGTCTTTAGCAGTGTTGTGTGCAGTGTAGCAGTGTGTCCTTTCCACTGAAAACCAAGAAAAACAAGGCCGGACTGTGGCGACAGATCGCTGGTGGACACAGGCTAATATGGCTTGGCGCATGCTGGTGTCTTTAATGGCCAAGTTGTGTTATGGATGTATCCATCCAGTCTGTTCAGACTGTTTTTCTACCTTCCCAAACCCCAAAATGGACGTGGTCTGAGGAGGGGAATGATGAAGAGGAGAAGGAGGAGGGTGGAGGGATGCAAAAAGCAGGGGGAAGGATTTAAGGCCAGTGGTGGGGGGGGAGAAAGGGGGGAGACGGCTGCTGCCAGAGGATGAATGAGTGCTACTATGTCTGCTGGCTCTGGACTTTGCGTGTGTGTGTGTGTGTGTGTGTGTGTGTGTGTGTGTGTGTGAGTGTGTTGCTGAACAGGGCTCCTTGAGGAGAGCCTTACAGCCTCTCACGCTCAGGTATACAAGCTTCACTTATTTTCACATCAAATGCTAAAAACACACCACCGCACAGTTTGGGCCACTGCAGACACCGTAGAAAGGAATCAGGTCTATAATTAAGAGTATTTAAGACACTTTCCATGAGTGTTTTCTGCACTTTTTGGTCTAGTGCAGCCTTATGTGTTAGGGTTAGGTTATATACTCACTCTTTCACTGGTCTTTAAATAATAATAACTCATTCGTTTAATAAGCCCTCAAATGAGATTTTACATACTCATGAACCATTATAATTATGTGTCCTTACATGGTAACATAAAGTAATTTACTCATCCATTAATGTTGAACCATTGCACTGTGCGGATGTCAATTGAACATGCTGGTTTCATGTCTGAAAAAGCTCACCTTTACATTAAAGCCAGCAATCTGACCAGATTGGAACAGGTGGGGTAACTTTTTTAACGACCCTTAAAACTTATTTTCTCATCAGCTTCTTAGTATTAGAGATGGAGTCCTACATGAAGACACTATGTTCTGCCAAATTTATAAAAACAAATTCTTCTTCTTCGATTTTATGTTTTATAAATATCAATCACAAGGAACAAGGGAGGACAACAAAAGACATAAACTTACACTGGTTTCACTATGTGGATGGCTTCCTCAGAAGTCACAAATTGTTGTTCTGACAGAGTGAGATAAGGCTGCTGTCACTGATGCTTTATGAAACATTTGAAGCAAGAGTAAGCACAAAGCTGCACAGGCAGCAGGAGGCTCATTCCGGATGAAACACTGTTTTATTATGATAATCAACCACAATCAAAATTTTATAATGGGCACATCCCTACAACAAAACAACGTCAAACTAACCTGAATATCTCTCATGGCAGCACTTACATATAGACAGAAACAATGCACCACACATTGATATATAAATGTCAGGCTGGGAGATCTTTCCCACAGAAAAAAAACCCAAACTAAATCAAGAAGTTATTGAAGCAAGTTAAGTTTTTTACGGACAGCGGCCTCAATATACCATCATGCAATTCAGCAACAATTTGTCACACTGAGTTGAAGCACTGCTGTTCTAAATGTACAAAGGCTACAGTAATGTTTCTCATCCAACACTATCTAAATGAGGCAAGTTCACGTGTTTTCTGAGTGTTCGCACAGTGTTCTGCCTTGTAGAAAAGTAACATTAAACTACCCCAAATATCTTACTTCTACCTAATTACACACTAAATTTGACAAAAAAATTTGCCAAGTTAAAGCAGCCGAAGGCCGCTGTACTGAAGCTGAGCAGGATCAGTTAGCCTCTGGGCCATCCTATGGTGCATTTGAATAGTCATTAGGGCCTGGAGCCATCTTTAGTGTCACATCACTCCTCCACCCCTCCAGGCCCCACCCCACCCATGAGCCACCTTAATCATTGAGCGAGATGCAAAGTAAACTATCTGAGTAAGAATACATATTCCTTAACCCCCCCCCCCCCCCCCCCCCCCCCCCCCCCTTTAATGATAAAATTCTAGCTATTAGAGACAAAATTCACCAAGACCTGCCTTCAACTGGCACCAACTTATCTTTTAACTCAGGAACATTAGAAACAGCTGTAGAACCAGATATATGTTTACACTGTTTTGCTTCCCTCAATCTTTACCAACTAGCTTCAATAATTTCTTCATCTAAACCATCAACCTCCCTCTTAGACCCCATCCCAACTAGGTTGCTTAAAGATGTTTTACCCTTAGTCAGCACTTCTATACTAGATATGATCAATCTATTTTTATCAACAGGCTATGTACCACAGTACTTTAAAGTAGCTGTAATTAAACCTCTTCTGAAAAAGCCCAAAATTGATCCGGATGTTTTAGCTAACTATAGACCTATATCTAACCTTCCATTTCTCTCTAAGGTTCTGGAGAAAGCAGTTGCTAAACAGCTGTGTGACTTTCTACAGAGCAATAGTTTATTTGAGGATTTTCAGTCAGGATTTAGAGCTCATCATAGAACAGAGACAGCACTGGTGAAAATTACTAACGACCTCCTGATTGCATCAGACAAAGGACTTGTCTCTGTACTGGTTTTATTAGATCTTAGTGCTGCATTTGATACCATTGACCATCAGATCCTATTGCAGAGACTGGAACATTTCATTGGCA
>NC_060166.1:33810179-33811976 GCF_021292245.1 Micropterus dolomieu
CCCCCCCCCCCCCCCCCCCCGCCGGGTGAAAATATTTGCATATTTGCAAGTTCCGATTTCATGAGCTTCTTTAATGATAAAATTCTAGCTATTAGAGACAAAATTCACCAAGACCTGCCTTCAACTGGCACCAACTTATCTTTTAACTCAGGAACCTTAGAAACAGCTGTAGAACCAGATATATGTTTACACTGTTTTGCTTCCCTCAATCTTTACCAACTAGCTTCAATAATTTCTTCATCTAAACCATCAACCTCCCTCTTAGACCCCATCCCAACTAGGTTGCTTAAAGATGTTTTACCCTTAGTCAGCACTTCTATACTAGATATGATCAATCTATTTTTATCAACAGGCTATGTACCACAGTACTTTAAAGTAGCTGTAATTAAACCTCTTCTGAAAAAGCCCAAAATTGATCCGGATGTTTTAGCCAACTATAGACCTATATCTAACCTTCCATTTCTCTCTAAGATCCTGGAGAAAGCAGTTGCTAAACATCTGTGTGACTTTCTACAGAACAATAGTTTATTTGAGGATTTTCAGTCAGGATTTAGAGTTCATCATAGCACAGAGACAGCACTGGTGAAAATTACTAACAGCCTCCTTATTGCATCAGACAAAGGACTTGTCTCTGTACTGGTTTTATTAGATCTTAGTGTTGCATTTGATACCATTGACCATCAGATCCTATTGCAGAGACTGGAACATTTCATTGGCATTAAAGGAACCGCTCTAAGCTGGTTTAAGTCCTATTGATCAGACCGATTTCAGTTTGTACATGTTAACGATGATTCCTCCATGCACGCCAAAGTTAGTCATGGAGTTCCTCAAGGATCTGTCCTCGGACCAATCCTCTTCACTTTATATATGTTTCCCTTAGGCAATATTATCAGGAAATATTCCATAAACTTTCATTGTTATGCAGATGATACTCAGTTATATCTATCGATCAAGCCAGATGTAACTCATCAGTTAGCTAGACTTCAAATGTGCCTTTGGGATGTTAAAGCCTGGATGACCTTTAATTTGCTAATGTTAAAGTCAGATAAAACTGAAGTTATTGTTCTGGGGCCCAAGCACCTCCATTACACATTATCTAAAGATATAATTTCCCTTGATGGCATTACCCTGGCCTCAGGCAGCACCGTGAGGAATCTTGGAGTTATCTTTGATCAGGACATGTCGTTTAAGTCTCACATTAAGCAAATTTCAAGGACCGCCTTTTTTCACCTACGTAATATTGCAAAAATCAGGAATATCCTGTCTAAAAATGATGCAGAAAAACTAGTCCATGAATTTGTTACTTCTAGGCTGGATTACTGCAATACTTTATTATCAGGCTGCTCGAAAAAGTCCATTAAGACTCTTCAGCTGATCCAGAATGCTGCAGCACGTGTTCTGACAGGAACCAGGAAAAGAGATCACATTTCTCCTGTTTTAGCTTCTCTGCATTGGCTTCCAGTAAAATCCAGAATAGAATTTAAAATCATTCTTCTTACCTACAAAGCTCTTAATGGTCAGGCACCATCTTATCTTAAAGAGCTCATAGTACCTTACTACCCCACCAGAGCACTGCGCTCCCAGAATGCAGGGTTACTTGTGGTTCCTAGAGTCTCCAAAAGTAGACTAGGAGCCAGAGCGTTCAGCTATCAAGCTCCTCTCCTGTGGAACCAGGTTCCAGTTTGGGTTCAGGAGGCAGACACCATCTCCACATTTAAGAGTAGGCTTAAGACTTTCCTCTTTGATAAAGCTTATAGTTAGGGCTGGCTCAGGTGAGTCCTGAACCATCCCTTAGTT
>NC_060166.1:33812076-33873585 GCF_021292245.1 Micropterus dolomieu
CTGCGCTCCCAGAATGCAGGGTTACTTGTGGTTCCTAGAGTCTCCAAAAGTAGACTAGGAGCCAGAGCGTTCAGCTATCAAGCTCCTCTCCTGTGGAACCAGGTTCCAGTTTGGGTTCAGGAGGCAGACACCATCTCCACATTTAAGAGTAGGCTTAAGACTTTCCTCTTTGATAAAGCTTATAGTTAGGGCTGGCTCAGGTGAGTCCTGAACCATCCCTTAGTTATGCTGCTATAGGCCTAGACTGCCGGGGGATTTCCTATGATGCACTGAGCTCCTCTCTCCTCTACTTCCTCTCCCTCTGTATGCAACCTCATCCCATTATTGCATGTTACTAACACAACTTCTCCCCTTTCTGGTAGTCTTGTGCTTTCTCGTCCCTCTCCTCTCTCCTCCTATCACTTCCTGCAGGTTTCCAGGCTCTGGAGCTGTGGAGTCTGGATCTGTGGCTGCGGGTCACCTGCTGCCCCTGTGTTCCTGCTCGACACCCTCTGCTGCAACGACTATTGTTGCTAGTCCAATTGTTATTATTGTTGTTATGATCATTAACATTACGACTGTTACTATTAACACTACTATAAATATCTGTACCATTTTTCATTTAGTCTATAGCAACATCACCTTTAATGTCTGTACCTCTGTGTGTGTATATTGTGTAGGCTGCCTCCATCCCCTCTCTCTCTCCTTCCATCCCTCTCTTTTTCTCCCTGTTCCTATCCTAACCTCTCTCTCTCTCTCTCTCTCTCTCTCTCCTTCACCCCCAACCAGTCGAGGCAGATGGCCGCCCACCCTGAGCCATGGTTCTGCTCGAGGTTTCTGCCTCTTAAAAGGAAGTTTTTCCTTGCCTCTGTCGCCTAGTGCTGCTCTTGGTGTGAACTGTTGGGCTTCTGTAAATAGCATCATAGAGTACGGTCTAGACCTGCTCTTTTATGAAAAGCGCTGTGAGATAACTGTTGTTGTGATTTGGCGCTATATAAATAAAATTGAATTGAATTGAATTGAAATTGAAATCACCTCTAAAAAACATGGCTGGGGCTTTCTTTACAAACTCTGCCTCACTTCCCTGAAACTTTGTTATTGAAAGTGAAAGAATGTCTGAGCCTGAAATACTTCTAGCTTCTCTTCTCTGTCTCTTTCTTTCTTTCTCTCATCTCTCCATTTCTGTCTCCTTCTGTAGACCCTCCCTCCTCCCCACCTCCCTCCTCCCCACCTCCCTCTCCACTCTCGCTCCCTCCTGTCAAAATAAACACATTGAGAGCTGCCCTTTTTTTCATTCAGACGCTCCTAGCCGACAGCCTCATTTAGGGCCCCGCTGTCCTCCTGTGTGTGTGTGTGTCCTGTGTCCCCTCAATGTGTGTGTGTGTGTGTGTGTTTCTCTAAAGTATTTATAACACACATTGAAAAGAAGCTTTTTTTTTTTTTACACCCCATCCCTTCTCCTCCCCCTCCTCCTGCCCCGGCGTGGTATCTGACATAACCGGCGCTGGGTTTCTCTCCGCGGCCCTGCGTTCCTGGCAGATAGAGGGGCCGCCGACCACTGCTGGGGGAACTTTCCTGGCTCTGGGAAGCCATGGGACAATCACACCTTTCATGGGCCGGAGAGAACGCCGCCCGTCAAGCAGCTCCTAGGCCACGGCACTGGGAATTTCTCTCCCTCCCTGGACCCTCTCTCTCTCCTTTGCTGTTTCTGTCTCTAACTTGTGTTCTGTGCCAGTTGTTCATTTCTGCCACTAGCGTGTTCTGCTGTCCAAACTGACAGTTTCAACACTTCACACATTTTGCTTCTGCATTGTTTTTGTTGCTGTATCTTGTTGCTCTTTGGTGTTGCAACAGTGTAATTTCACCTTGAAGGTAATTAGGCTTTTGAAATTACTTTTTTTTGGCATTTTGCCTTTAAGAGAGCAAACATAGAGGGGGATGACATGAAAGAAAGGTCCCCACCTAGATTCAAACCAGGGACAGTGCAGGTACACATTGTGCATTTTAATCTTGTGCAAAAATACAACTAGTCTCCTTATCAGTAGTGTAATAGAAGAAAAACATCACTATGAAAATACACTTAACACTTATATATACTTAATATTGTGTTTTATAATGAATTCTAGACATAACGTTTACATTATTCTGCAATAACCTCATATTACCTTCAATGATAACAGTTTAAAAAATATTGATTCCAATATCCAAGCAGCACAACTATAGTACTGCTAAGGTATGGCTAAGGCTAAGCAACTAAAATTTGAAAAAAATCAATGTTTTTGTTAAAAGAAAGAAGCATGCAGCCACAGCACTGCTGTGGGTTCTGTTGCATTTTGGCAGAGCTCACAGCCAAAATCACTGTAGTTACAAATGTAGGTCGAAGGAACATATAGTTCAAGTGTTTCACATCTGATTCAGGTCACAGTTGTACGTATAAATCGCAAGTGAAATGTGAGCCATTATGTGACCTGTTTGAACGCCGGTTGATTAAAACTGAGACATAACTATTCCATGAGATGAAATAAGAAAAACGCGCATGAGACGCTTCCATTATATACAGACTATAACTCAGCACCCTGCTACATAAAGAACATATTTCTTCATATGCTAAATGTAAATTTTTCACTGCAGATTTGCTTAATGTGGATATCACTTCTTTCAAGACTGGGCCGGTATAATATAAATTGATCTTGTGAGGATTATGATCGTGTTCATCCCCATTTGGATGTGATTAACATTACGGGGGAGGTGGGGAACGAAATATTCATTGTGCTCCTCACTAATTTAATTATGGACAGCATTTTTACTATCAAGAAATTACAGGATATGACCTGTAATAGACATAGTCCATACTCACACGCGGACATAAAACACATATTGATATCACATCTCCAATGTCTATTGTGAATAAAAGTCCATAAATCTTCTTCTACATCTTCATATTGGTTCCCAAATAGGCCTGAGCCTAAATGTTGCCATTAGTATGTTTCCATCTCACGCTAACATTCTTTCATGGCAGGGAGGACAATAGACAAAATCTGTACTCTTTACTTCCATCTGCACTCCATTTGCACTGTTTACTGTGGTTACTGTGTTATAAGTTATTTTAATTTTAATTCTATTTTAATATAGGTTTAATGTATGTTTAATGTATGTATGTTTCATATGCTACTGGATATCTGAATTTCCCTCGGGATAAATAGAGTATATATCTATCTATATCTATCTACCTATCTATCTTTCTCCATTTGCACATAAAGTAGAGCAGCTCTTCCTGCGGAAAACACTCAGATCAAAATATAAGGAAGTTGCCCCTCACGAGATTTAAATTACAAAAGGTAGGTAAAAAAAGTAGGTTAGTGCGGCTGCAATTATTACTGGGCTAGGGTGAAAAGGTACTCACATCCAGTATGCACTGTGGACAGGATTAAAATCAGGGCAGGTGATGCTAAAATCACCCCACCTCCCATGGAACCCTTAAAAATCCAGTCTGAATGGGGCTTAAGATAGCATTTTATTTTATCTCATTCCAGTATGAAATCTGAATCCTTTCAAATCCTCATTTATGTGAAAAATTTAGGTAAATTCAAGGCGTTTTTTACCTTCAAAAACTTCCCTGATTTATCTCATCTATTCTGTTCACCCTATCCATCATACATATGGTAGGAGAGGTCAAGTAACTACATGAAAGATCATACTTATAATAATAATAATAATAATAATAAATAATAAGCACTTTTCAAAAACAAGTTACAAAGTGCTTTAACAAGTGTACATGTACTTGACCTGTTTTTGCTATTGTGAGGTGAAAAAGGGTTCTGTCAAAATCATTAAATGACTAATACTCATCTATGTCATGTCCTCTCCAGTCTGCTGAACTATCTCACACTCTTTCTCCACACTCTTTCTCATCCTTAATCACTCTCTGCAACTTTCCTCCCCCATCTCCCCCTCTAAACCTCTCTCTCCCTCTCTCCCCTGTGAAGCCACCTTGGGGTTTACAAAGCTACCTTTTTGCAGGTTTAAATTTAGAATCACCTTCTTTTGGGCCACTACTTCTACTGGGGGGTTATCCTGAAGAGAGAGAGAGAGAAAGAGAGAGAGAGAGAGAGAGAGAGAGAGAGAGAGAGAGATTTTCTAAACTCGTCCCTGTAAATTGGCAGGTTTTGTGAAAACCAATTTGGAAAGTCTCAGTTTGGAAGCATGAGGGGGCTGGTTGTGATGTTGTGCTGTGTACTTCCCGTAAACACGCTGAGTAGCTTTATTCAAAGAGCTGCGGTAAAAAGGCCAAATAAAGATCAAATCAACATGGAGGAAGCCTGCTGGGAGGGTAGGGTTTCTGTGCAGTGGTGGGGGCTACCTGGGATATTGAAAACGCAGTAAAAAACACAATCAAAGTAGTGAAAAGTTCCCAGTATTAATGAGTGCATTAATAAATGCAGTGATATATTGTATAATATTATACTGTGTAACACCTCACAGAGTAAATCTGTTTGCAAATGAATGCTAAATGAATCTAATGTAGCCTAATCACATAAACACAACTATGGCTCATTCATTTAAATGTACGTGTGAAGGGAAGAAATACGAACAGTCAGATTATCACAGATTGGCCGTTTTATATAAAGCACTTATCTGCAGGCTAATGTGAAACAGTAAACACTTGAAATTCTGGTTTTACTGAGACTAAGAGTCTACAGCCATGTTAGCATTGAGGCGCAACAGTGATGCTTTGAGCTAAATGTTAAATGTTAACATTCTACAATAATAATGCTAACATGCTGATGTTTAATATGTACAGTATTTATCATGTTCACCACCTAAGTTTAGTTTTTTAGCATGCTAACATTTGCTAATTAGTACTAAACACAAAGTAGGGGAGAGCCGGGACGACTGAAACGCGGGACGAATGAAACAGCGATTTTCTCGGAAACCATACAAGTCTGATATGCCAAATTCCGTCAGCACATACAGTCCACAGTACTTAACAGAACAGGGAAAAATCAGGTGGATACGTCACACTTTCACGGAGTTATACGAAAGAAGCTGTTTTCAATCATGTAAAGTAAATTCACTCAAGCGATCACGTTTTAAATGCAAAGTTTTACAGTTTAAAAGCTAGTGAAGTTTAAACGTCAGGAGTCACTGTTGGGACGATTGAAACAGGTATTTCAATTGTCCCGACACGTAGCAATTCTACCTTATTTAGATGGGGGGGGGGGGCAGAGTCCACTAGGCGGCAGGCAGGACCACCAGGATACTCACAGCCAAATAAAAGGGTCTTCACAGTAAACCAGAAAACAGGCTGCAGATGTACATAAAAAGGGCAGCCAAGATCTAATCCAAATGCACATTAGCTGTTGAATATTCTAGTTAGCTAGCTAAGTTATCTTTATACTATTATGTATTAAGAAAAAGGACATAATGAGTTTGCAATTCCGTATTAAGAAGGGCAGTGTCAAGCTTTATGAATAAAAACAAGAATAAATGTATATGGTTGTGTTTCTTCCATCCCACCCCTGTGTTTAGTCCGTCCCGCACAGTAGGGACGAATGAAACAATGCGCACCTTTTGTTCAAAGTGAAATTATACTGAAGTCGTTCCACATTTTAAGAAGATAACACCTGGTATTTATAGAGAGCACACGTGAGTTGTTGATGACAACAACAAATGATTTCTGTCTGTAACGTTATATTTTAAAATGACGTATATCTGAAAAGTGTTTCAATCATCCCGGCTCTCCCTTACAGCTGAGGCTGATGGGAATGTGTTGTTGGTATTTTGATAATAAATCAAAATATTAGGCAATACTTGAAATATTGACTAGCTAATGGCGCAACAGAAAATGTCACCAAAATCAGTAGGAATCATTTAATTTTGGACCAAAGTAGTACACAGACCGGCCGTCTCCCAGAACAATATTGCCATGCACAGTTACACCGCTGGCATTGCCAAAAATCGCTGAAAATTCAATAAGTACGGTCAAAGTTGAAACAGAAAGTTAGTCTGCAAAATATAACTGAAAGATCGCCACCATTATATCTTCCTTGATACATGATACTTTCACTGCTAATACTTATTTCTTTAATCTTTTAAAACTAAACACAAGAACCCTGCTGGTTTTAAGGGTGTCTCTGAAAGGCTTCGTGTAGAGAGAAGCTGCAGTCAGCTTATTGCAGCAGTCATTACAATGGATTCCAAAGGCATTCAACAGTCACAGCATAAAAAGGGCAAAGTGTAAATTGACACTTCTCAAATAATTCCTGCAACATAATCCACTTAATGCCATAATCTTTGCTGTTTATCACTAATTACACATGTAGGTTGATAGTGCAATATGCTTCATACGCCTTTTTATTTTTTACATGACTACAGGGGAGAACTATTTGATACCTAGTTTAAAAAGAATGATTTACTGTGAAGTAGTTATTTACTGAACGCAGGACTTCAAATTTTAAAGGAAGATATATACATTTACATGGTACTTAAATGATCTGAGTACTTCTTCCACTAATGTGCAGACTTTGTTTCAGGTGGAGCTAACCATTAAAAAAAGTGTTGAGCCAAGGGATGAAAACACACACACCCTGACATGGATCAGCAGAGGGGTGGGACCAGTCTTGCAGAGCAGTCTTGCATCCTGGTGTCACGTCAGCCTTTTTAATTCCTTCCAGGAACCTGTGAGGATTTTCACCGTGCTAACAATGTGTACTCATGCATGACTCACACACACACTCGCAGCACATCACTCTTTCTCCCGCATTCTGCTTCTCTGCTTTTTCCCCTTTCTGTCTCCACCTCTCGTTTCCCTTTCTTAATTTCAGAGACCTGCGTGTGTGCTTGTGATTGTGTGTATTTGCATGCTTGCACGAGTACCTATGCGCAATAGTTTTGCTCTTACACCCACATCTATTTAACATGGTCTGATGCTTTTCACTTCCCCCTCCTGTCGTCTCCTAACACACATCCAAATGGAGCTGCAGTGACTCCGCTCTCTGTCCAAACTCCATCATCTCAGGCAATCAAGTGCAGTCAATGTTTCTTTCATAAAGGCTGCATTTCGCCTCATCGTAATTTCTCCTCAACCTCAGTTTAGCCAGAAGCCCCTGTATCTATAGACTCATTCAGGACAGGGCATGCAGTCACTGAGTGTATCGCTGTCGCTAAAACCAGGCATCTGCAGAAAATGCGAGCTTTTCTGGAATGAAGAAAAGAATGCTGTTCTACATTTGGATAAAGATGTATTTTTTAAAACCACATTTGAAGGTTTTGAGAGGGTTCACAAGTATTTCCACTCTCTAGAGGACAACTACTTTTTAACTGACTCCATACTACATGCTAATTTTAAGTAATATATACTCTAGTATCTATATGTCTATGTCTATAACAATGTAAAATACGTTGTACAGATTGTAAAGCCCCCTGGGGCAAATTTGTGACTTGCGATATTGTGCTGTCTCAAGAAAATTGACTTGACGAAGCATTTACTTTAAACTAACAGGAAATGATACAATATGACGCAGATGCTTTTCAATCAAACCGCACTTTAAGAATGCCACTTCCAGATAAACAAAGAGAAAGCTAAATGTTTTTTTACAAAAAGGTATACATTAAGATAAGAATCATTTTAATGTTTTGTTTTTGTAAAGAGCTGTGTTTGAGACGGCTGTCCCATTTCAGTTCTGCTTGAATTGAAAGAGTTTTGTAGAACAATACAACTTTGTCTCATATAAATGCTATGTTGTTGCCACATACAGACCTCGTAGCAAGGAAGTCAGGCACTGGACACTGGTGTTCACGTTCTGTGTTGTTAGATTTAGCCTACAAATTCACTTTAGTAAATGTTAGAGAAAGGTTTTGGATTGGTTAGATTTTGAAAAAGTAAACACTGTGCTGTCTCGTGTCACTGTTGACTTTTTCTTCATCTGACCATGACACCAATTTTTCCCTTGTCTTTACTAAGTACTAGAGTTGGCATTAAAACATTAATCATACTTTCATTACTGCCAAAAGCAGATACTGTAATGAAAACAAATAAAATACACTGCAAGTTTTTGCAGCTAGATGTGAACGTTTTCCACCTTTACTGATTTGTTCATTAAAAATCTTGCCTTATTACTTTGATAAAATAAAAATGTAATTTAAGCTGGTTAAAAGTTTATAGAAATGTAATTTTTAGAATTGTAGAAGTGACGTTTGTATTATAGACTTCATCAGTCAGTGTGAACAGCTGATTTTTTGCCTATATCAGCTTAAACAAAAATTGAAAAACTCTCATATCCCATCAAACTGTCGTACCACTTTATATTTAGAATATCATAAATCAAAGATAAACTTATTCAAACCCATGAGAACACATGAGAGGTAGTGAATGTTCAAAGGTTCAATAAAACCGTTTTCTTGGTCATGCAGAGCAGCGAGTAAAGTGCTGGTTAAGAGCAAACAGACCAGCATTGGGATAGAACTGGTCAGACTGCTTTTTTATAGACTCTAATGATAGAAGGTTAAGGGATATCTTGGAGCCCTTCCCATCGTTAAAAATGTTTTCATCCAATGTTTTTCTCCACTGGTATCATCCATAAATGATGGAGGTGGAGGCAGGAATTTTTTTTTAATTAAAACAGATATATTTATGCTCATGTAATCTTACATAGTGGTTGTGTTTTTGTTTTTTGCTAAAACTTAAGAAATGCTATGAGAAATAGGGAAGATGTACTCAAGTTTCATACTCAGTGGACAAAGTGTAACACCTGCTCTTGAAAGCAAAATATGTTAAGAAATTATTTTAAACATTCAAATAAATGGTGTACAATATTTCAAAGGGCCATTAGTCAGTCTTCAACACATTTACAGACTTGGCCTGTGTTAGAGGCACTGAAAGGTGAACTATATAATCATCATTCTCTGCCACATCACATGAAAAGACAATAAAAAAAGATGAACAGCAGTTTCTAAATTATCTTTTGAAATGAACCATTTATCACCTGACAAGCACCTGCCCTCCTTTTCCTCCATCTGGGCTTTGTTTGAAGTTGAATGAGGCTCACAGAAGCCAAATACAACACCCTGGGGCTTGTTTGTCGTAAAGACAGTTAATTAAAACGTATCGTCTATTTAAAAGAATTACATGACTTGGTAGAGAAGGTGGCAAGACAGATTGAATAAACACTCAGGCATGGCAGTAGATTGTTAAATTGGCAGGGGTAAGGAGGAGATGGCCGTTGGATATGACACTGGATATTATAGAAAATAACAGCTATGCAAACAACATGTCAAATTATTGTGAGATGAGCCTTTTGGTTAACATAGTACCCCATTCAGGCCTCAAAGTGACACAGGTGATCTACATTGAGGATCTGTCTGATTGGGCCAGATTTTGGCCAGATGCACCCATGAAATAGGTTGATTTATTTGTCACATGTCTACCATGAGTCTTACAGCCATGCTTTTTCGATTTCCCACAGCATAAAGACTGCAAATGCCAAAAGAAATTATTGCATGATTATGAAATTTACGCTTGTTAAGTAACTGTTTAAACAGTCATCTGTTGTTGTCATCTAGCAGCTGCATTGATAATGAGATGTGGTTAGCACCCACCACTTCTGCTAGCAGGGTTCCCCCAAATGTATACTGTCATATCAACACATTATATTCAAAAGACACAAAGATGATTAAAACATAAAAGTGGTTCTAATATTTTGCAGCTTTTACTTAGAGCCTGTTCTAGAGTCACTAATGGTAATGTGATCGCTATATAACTCTCATGTATGCAAATTCACTTAAAATGATCAAACAGATGTTCAGCTGTTGTGGTTAAAAAAAAAAAAAAACTAAAACTGATTTGCTTTTTTAAATCTAACTTGCCTGACTTGCTTACAGGGAAGTAGCACTGTAAAATGCTACATGGCTTTATAGAGGAAATTTCCTTAATTCTCACGACCTTCCTAACTGTTGTTTTCTCTTGACCACAGGCAACTGCAGGTTCTACAGGATCTCTTAAATCAATGTGTAATGCATTTATCTGTTAATGTAGCAATCTAAATCTATGTCACTGCTACAAGTAACCGTAGCTGTGAGTCATTGTCACTGTGCATTTTAGGTAATATACTGTATAAATAACAGGTATATTGCCTTATATAAATATTCTAACACCTACAGCCTTAATGGAGCTCCGCTAACCTTTGAGCCAATCAAAAGGTTGGGAAAGTAAGAACTGACCCTGATGGATCTGACTTCTGTCAATCAAAAGAGAGATATGTGAGCTTCGGTATGTGACAAATGAAAACATTTACAATTTCTGAGCTGTCCAGTTCAGCAGCTCCGGTCTGAGACTGGAGATTTTACACGTGGCTGCTGAAATTCTGCTTCACACATACACACACACATGCACACAACCTCTCTCACATACATACCATAAATAGATAATACATATACACACACACACACTCACTTACCCTCTTTTTCTCTCTCACACACACACAGACTCATACTGTTTCAGGCAGCGGCGCACAGGACGGAATTAGTGATACGGCGGGTGATTTTTCACTGCTAAAGGTGCAGTCCGCCAAACCAAATAAATAACACCACCATTCATTGACTTTTCCCTCCACCACCGGTTTCCCTTCCCTTCTACTGGTTTACACTGAGAAAACACAAACACACATACACACATACAAATAAGTGAAGATGTAGACCCCCTCAAACAGGAATACAGTGACATCACAGAGGCACAAGTGCAAGTACATGTCAGAAACATATATGTACATGTGTAGACACACACAGACTGAACATGCTGACTGAGATATGCACACATGCACTAAAACATACAAATGTACAAACATATATACAGTGACACACACTCTCCCCACATTTGGACATAAATAGCAGGATAAATAGAAAGGCGAGAGTCCGTTTTAAAAGGACCTAGTTGAAGTGAAAGAGGTCAGACCAGTTCTCAGACAGCTCAGAAGAAACACACACCTCAACTGACCCAAATTAGACTGGATATATTCTACTGTCATAATACTGTTGCTAACATTTTGATGTAATTCACAGGAACAGGTTTCATAAACTTATGTTTCAGGATCGGCAAAATAATAGACAACAAATGACCAAGAATGCAAAACTAGTTTTAAATAATAGGTTGTACGTTCAAGCCTTTTTCCTAAAGTTGCCTAATATTATTAACAGTTTGGACCTCCAGAATCCCCTTATGTTATTCTTTATAACTTAAAAAAAAAATATTTACACACTACATCATAATGTCCCGCATTCTGTGTGTGTTCATGCCATTGCTTTACTGAATTGAGCCAATTTGCAGATCAATCAATGTATTTTTTGGGTGGATCCAAATCAGCTATATAAAGCATGATCCATTTCATAATTAGTTTGCTCTGGATATGTCAGCTGTCAAAATACTCTATAGCACCCTGGAAGGTCTCCCAATGCACAGCCCTCCTCTCCCTGTACATGAATACTACATAATAGCTGGCAGGTTAATTATATTAGCTGTTATTGAGTTAAGGCATCTCCTATATTTTTGATTAGAAGTAAAGCTTTTCAAAGGCAAGGCAAACACAGTGAAAATAAAAATGGACGCTTAAAGCACAAACTATCCCAAAATGAAAATAATGGACAGTATATTTGCCATGATAAGCATGTGGTATTCACTGAAACATCCAGATATATCCTCAGTTATATTTGAAAAAGTTGGAAATTAAAGCTAATGTCAACTTGATGCTGGTGAATGGATGTAATTCAGTAGCGAGACGGGAGACTGAGTGAATCTGGTCTGAGTGGAAAGGAAAGATCATTTCACCACTGGGGAGACAGATGATTTTTTCCTTGTTCTCTCTATTAATAGTTTAAATAAATATTACAGTAAACAGAAAAACAGGAAATGGAGTAAATATATAGTATGTGAACCGGCTGCTTCTTCTATTTATGGTGTGAAATGTTTTAAAGGGTCCATATTGTACAAAGTGATATTTCCATGTCTTTTTTGATTATAAAGCTGGTCTAGGCGTCATATAAATTCTGTAGTATCAAAACACTTAATCCATGGAGAAATGCACACAGCCTGTATTCAGCAACTGTGCCTTTAAACAAGCCATTGGGACTTCTATTGTCACAACTATACACTCACCACCCTCAGCCACGGCCCCAGCATGGCCCCCATGACACAGACTTTATTAACAACACAACACCAAGCAGTCATTCCATCACTGAGCTAGGAAGATATTCATAGTTTTCATGTGACGTCACATTACAACTGTTACTTTGAGTTTGTTACTTTTGTGTTGCCAAAATACCGGATGGTTGTTGTGCTTTCGGATGCACTAATCAACGAGGAGACAAGCCGGGGCTGTGTTAGGTGAGGGATTCCCTTCAAGGTAAACGTAAACATTACCACAGTTGAGCGCTGGCAGGTACCTGGCAGTTTTTAACGGTGGAAATACGGCAGCGGGTGCTGTATGTGGATCGCAAGTGCCCAACACTTGCAGTTTATGTCCATATCTATATTTTTCTTGAGTTGAGAGGTGATCCAGATAAAATTTAATGGCTTTTGCGGCGTATGAGGGAGTCCGGTGTGAGCTGCTATCTTGGTCTGCTGTTGCCCTCCAGGTGCATGCCACGGGACTGAAAACTACAAATAAGACAGAATGTCGAAGAAATGCTGCACAACCATTGGATGTCAGGAAACCAATCTAATCATTGCACACCCATCCCACATTTTCTGGTTCTCCCTCTGATGTCCTTTGGCTGCTCTGCCTCAAGTTTGGGTGATGAAGTTGCTCCCCTGGTTCTCCAAGCAGAGTCAGCGAATATGACAGCTTCACGGCTAAATGACCTAACTAATAACAGATACACTTAACAGCAGCTGCTAACAATAAGTAAAACTATATGTCTATCAGGAAACTGCGTAAAGAGAAAATATGTTCTCCACAAACGTGAACCAGTTCCATCAAAACTGTAATCAGTGAGCCCCGGGTCCCCAGAAACACTCGGTATCTATCATTGCGGTGCTCAGAAGCACTGCGTGCTGCCCCTCAGGAGGCTTCTGGAAGTTGGCCAATCAGAAGTAAGTGGGCTTTTAGGGAGGGGTACCTTAAAAAGACAGAAGCTGGCGGGCTCCATGAAGAAAAATAAAGATCTTGAAATGAGCATAATAAGTCACCTCAATATTACCGGCACCTTTGCTGCTCAAATATTTTAAAGATATTTATAATAAATACTGTTACTGCAGTACTTGTACCTCAAACCAGACCTATACAAAAGCAGGGGTATCTACTTTTTGTTTTAAAGGCTAAAAAAGATCAGTTGATTCCATTAAATTCAAGGAAGCGTTTTTATGTATTTGGCTGAATCAGATCTATTACATTAATCAAATTTTTGTATCCATTTTGCAGAAAATCAGTTTTTCTTCTACATTTAAACTAACATCTTCTTATATTGCATGGCTAGGGGTCCTAAGGTTTGTTTTCAGTTTGGGTTACAAATTGAACAGATTGAGTCACACTAAACTCATTAGAAATACTGGACTTCATGAGTCTTCAGATGAAATTGGCTCACAGCTTGTTTTGGGGCCTCTGCCATAGATTAACAAACTGTTGACAAGCAAACACACCCTAAGCGGTGACTGACATTTAAATCCATTCCTCGTCTTTCACCTTTTAATGATATTTCTGTTTTACAGAGACGAGAGCTGGCTGCAGCTCTGAGGCTGAAAGCGTAAAGCAAGAGTAATGAGTGGGACATTTTGAAAGTCAACTACCTGTTACTCTGCCAGTGAGGTTTGAATGGGGACAGAGGGAAATGAACTGTATCAATGGAGAATGTGTCCTGCTCCAGGTACAGGTGAGGTTCCAGTCAAAGCTAAACAGAACAGGTCCAGTTCAGTTCATTTCCACAGTAAAAACAGAGAGGGAGAGAGACCCAGAGGGTACAGTTAATGCAGCTACATCCTCAGTCTGTTTCCTTCAAAACATCCGCTCCATGAATCAGACATCTTATTTACAGAGTGGCCCCCTCCTCCGCCTGTACCTCCATCCCATTCACTCTACTCCTCCCCTCATCTACTGGCCGAACACCATCACCCCACTCATCTCTCCCCGCTCCTCCACATCTCCTCCCCTGTCTCTTCTCATACGCCCACAAAGAGGAAGGTTCTTTAAAGGTCTTTGGTTACCATGGTGGTTCTCTATAAAACCGCTACGACTCAAAGAGCCCTCTGACTTCTTTAAAGAAAAAAACCTACAAATCAGAATAAAAGTTATTTTTAGTCCACTAACTCAGACCATTTCACTTGTTCTTAAATGACTTACATGTATCACTTTAACATAAATAAACACCTAACACATTCATACTATATTGACTGTGAAATAAAAAAATTGATTTCGACATAATATTTATGAATTATTTGTTTACATAAAGATAACAAACACCATTACATCTATATGCTAATAATGCCTCACTAAAGTTTTAACCACTATTAGCGCTGTAAAACATTCCTGCGATAGTTTTGCATTATTCCACTAATCATTAGGTGGTGTGAGGTGCCATAAAACACCACAATTCACCAACAGACAAGACGATTTGTAGCTAGGAAACAATGCAAGTTTGTAAAATACTTTTAACAGAACGGCTTAGCAAATGTTTCATGAGACACGAAATGCATTCAACAACATGCCTGTTACATCTTAGGGATACACACAATGTGTTTTGGTGAGTAACAATAAATGTAAAAATGACTTTTGTTTACATTTGGTTTTATAATTGCATATAATTGTATATAATTAAAATTATTAAAAGTTAGTTACTTTTTTTTAGATTTCAGTCCTAGCTTAACACTACAGCAAACTTTGAGCAAAAGCAAAGTAAAAGCAAGTTGGTCCATCTGTTAAGAGTGCAACCAAATAGACCTTTGTGCGTGTGATGGCAAATATAATCCAGCGAGGAAATGGCTCCACCACTAAAAATAAAAACTACTATTAAAACGGTTTTAACTACAAGAAAATATTTATAGATTATAACTTTAAAGTTTAAGGGAAAATCTTTACTTTATGGGACAAGAAGATAAATTGATGAATGACTTGTAACAACAGCATACTTCGTTGAACACAAACTGCTGAAGCCTTCACCTTGTATGTAAAGAGCATGAATAAGGAGTGAAAATCTCATCACGGAGCATATAATTACCTACAATATATGAATTAGCTGTGGACAGGATTAAGAAATCCCATTATGACAGAAAGCAAACGAGGTTTTAATCAAACACTGAATGATTATTTAAAAGCAGCATGTTCTAAAAGCATAAAAGTAATTGATCGGTTTCTGGAAAATTGTTACACAGTATACTTAACTGATTTCATATTCTGAACACAGGCCAATCGTGGCTCCTTCCTAAAGCCCTCTGGGGTTTTGATTATTTGAAACGTCTTGATTATTTTTCTCTCATTAAACAGTAACAAGTCGTCGTCCTAAGTCGTGGCCTAAAAATATCATTTCCTCTCGGTAAATCCTCCTCACCCCTCACATAGCAGGGCACAAGCTGCAATTAAAGGGTTGCATTTAATTTTAGTCTCATCTGGCATGTTAGCCATACAAAGGTACCAGTGTTAACTAGAGGCCAGAGAGAGAGTGAGAGAGAACACACGGAGGTATTTATAGTGAAGAAAGTAGAGAGTAGAGATGGAGGAAGGAGCCTGCATCTGGCGGACAAATAAGAGTGACAAAAAGGTGAAGTTAAGGGAGAAATGAGCGTAATATTCATTATTCTTACAGCAGTACAATGAGAGGAACCCTACTGTTAAAACTGTATGTGTTGATACTGGTTCACAGGGTGGAGAAAGAGGGGAAAGATGAAGAAAGATTCTTCAGTCTTCAGACAAAAAAAGTAATATTCACATATGCATATTTTAAAACCAGTATTTAGTATATCTACATCTTGTTTACAACATGATGAAATAACAGAAAACATTTTAACGTTGAAAAAACAAAAGACAGATTAAAAGACAGATAAAATTTACTGAAAAAGCAAAAAGATATTCCAAGCCACCACATCTTCCTGTAGGACAATACATTTAAAGTCCCCTCCTGAGATGAACTCTGCTACCACAACTAAAACGCTGCTGTGGACGGAGATGGACGTGTTTTTTTTTAAACTCGTATTAGTGTGGATCTAGTCTCATCGTAAAAGTGTTTAAACGAAAAATAGTGGGTTTTTAGAGCTGCCTGTTGCAACCAAAAATGATGCTATGAGAGCGGTGAGTGTGTACCAAAACTGTAAAGCTGTGGGCCGGCCGACAAAACAACATGCTGAAACTCGAAAGTACCATAAAGCCAAGGAGAGCTGCAGAAGATTCTGGTGATAATTCACTACAATATCACATTTTTTTCACATTTACCAACTAATAAAGCAATGCTTTTTTACACCTTTTGATTTTTTTTATGTCAAACTAACATTAAAATAAATCTGGGACAAGAACTGCCTGAAACAAACTCCATCTGTATGTGCATAAACAAAAGCAAAAGAAGAAGACAACCTGAGACCTGACTACAATAAAGAAAAGAAACAAAACTGTTTGACTAAAAGGTGATCTCAGGTGACACATGTGGAGTGCAAGAACACCACCAAATCAATAAGTGGAAAGTAGCAATGATGTTAAACAGCAACTTCTTAGCAAAAATGTCAGATCACATCAGAAAATAGTGGCTTAAATAGTATTACTCTGAATTTTCCTGCTGCACCTGGCAGCAGTAATAAATGTTTGTCACTATCAGACTTATAGTACTTCTATATAACAATTTTTCCTGGTTTATAGTTTTATTCTCTCTATGTACAGCCTGCACCTTCTCTACGCTCCCTCCCCTCCTTCCTCTTTCTGTTCATTGTTCCAGGTTCAGGTGCTGTGCCGGCTGGTTAATGATTAACCTCGGGATCGGCTCTGGCGGAGAGCGAGGGGAGGAGGCGGCAGCCATGAAGAAACGGTGACATTTGACTGCCATTATTCATCCATGCTTTGTTCCCACTGCGCCGCGGAGTGTTTGCACTGGGATGGAGTGCAGGGCGGAGGGATGCTGAGATGGAGGGATGAATAGGGTAGGGTGTGGAGGGAGAAGAGGAGGGAGGTGGGGGTTTGGGGGTTTGAGAGGTGAAGAAGTCATGGGGTTAAAGTGTGAGACACCTATGAGGAGAGGATAAGAGAGACAAAGGCCTCTGTGTTTCTGCCTCACTATCTCTGACTTTTAATCCTTGTGATCTTCTCTTTCTTGTTTTCTTCTTTTGTGTCTTTAAGTTTTTAATATTCTTTCTCACAGTCGTTCTTTCTCTCTCTCCCTAACACACGTATACAGTATATATAGGGCCCACACACACTCATAAACACACATGCTCTTCCCAGCTGTTTACATGGTGTGTTTGCACAATATGGTGGTTGGGAGGAGGAGAACAGCTAAGGAGGGGCAGGGATGTTAACCTCAGTCACGGATGTTCTCTCCTCTGTCCAAACTGCCACAGATAACCTCATCAGCTGCTGTACTTTTATTGTTTAGGGATTGTTACAGTACTCCTGAGAGAACCTCTGAGTCACAAAACCCCTCATGAGGCAATGATTGTTGATACATAAAGACCCTTCTGTATTTGTCATGCAATAAAAGTCAGCATCATGATGTTTTGTTATTATTTTGCTGATATTATTCCTGGTATATCCTACTTGATGAAATGAACACCTACCAGTGAATGACAAGTTCAAGTGGAGCCCAACACAGGAGCCTGATTTCACAGGTAAGTCATTTCATATGAGCCGGATGTGATAGTTATGAAACACTGTGGCTTTGTCAAGGATGAACTGTAGAATAAACTATGACCAAAACTTTCTTCGTCCTTTCTCAAACTTTAACCAAAGTAATTTATCCTTTCCTTAAACTCACAATAATTAACAAAGATACACTCTAAATCCCTAAATTTCCTTTTAACTCATTCAAAAGTACATGAAATTTAGCTCAACTCGGATAAGTTTCATAGTGAGTGTACATAGTGAGTGTACATTAAGCCAAAAACTTGTGTACCTAGTTTTAATTTTCATAAATAAATGTACAACATCAACAAGTAATTCACTAGGATATGATGTAAAAATGTGTTTTTTGTTGATGTCACATGAACTGACAATATGATTGAAATGCATATATTAAATTTAATGGTGATATGATCACGTTGAATTGGGTATTGGTTACCAAGTAAATCCAACTCCCTTAAAGGTATTGAGTTTTTGACCACTAGTAGCATTATGGAGCCTGTTACTCCAACTAGACTTCCTGGATCATATTTCATTGTCACGGGTACCTTAAACCACACGCTTTCCCGAACGCAGCACCCCGCGTTGTTTTAACGTGGGGCAGTTATGGTTCTAATGCCAGTTTAGCAAGTAAACATGGATGCAAAGAATGCAGGTTTCAAAGTTTTAAGAAAAATTTGCTTAACAAATGTATATAATTGTTAGACCTCAAAGATACACACAATGCGTTTAGGTAGGAAACACTGAAAGTAAACAGAAACATTTGAGGAAATTCAACTGGTAACCTTTAACACATTAAGCATATCATTTTACAGTGGCATTAAAACACCTGCATGATGCTTTTAAATCCACTCTTAGATTTGTGTGCATGTGTTATGGACCCCACTCAAAAACAATAAGGTACATCTCAACGGTTTTATCCTCATATTGTATCATCTGTTGTAGAATGTATAAAATAAATGCACTCCTTCAAGGTGCAAACGTTCTGCCAAACACTGACTTAAGTTAAGTAAGTATCCTTTTAAATAAAAAGTGTGTATAAATTTTTGTCCAAAAGTGAAAATTGTTCGTTCTTTTAAATTTCAAAACACGAACATTTATACTATACCTGCATCTTGTGTCTACCAAAGCCTGAATAGGAACTGATGCTTGAAACTAGCTGCACCTTAACACACACATACAGTACACTTCACGCCATGTGAGTTAATGCATGTATTGTCCATGTCAAGGTGTGTGTGTGTGTATGTGTGTGTCTGTATCTGTATACAGTGGTGTATATTCCTAGTTAGATCACTCTTTCACATACACACACATACACAGGTTGTGCAGAACAATGGCTGGCTTTGACAGAGCCGGGCTGTCAGGAGGAGATGGGCTGGATCTATTGTGTGTTCTGTTTACTCACAGACTCACCTGGCACTGAGCTAATAGCGCCGGCTCTATCTGTCAGTGCAGGGGACAGGGGTCTCAGCCCACACACACACACAGACGCAGACAACATACACGCACACACTCATGCACACGTCTCATATACTATGAGGCACATAGAGCGGGATACAGTTTCATATTCACCTGCATGAAATGAACACAGATATGAACATACATAAGGCTTAATGAGAAAGTGATGCATGGGGTATTTTTTTTATCCTAAATTGTTTGTGTGTGTGTGTGTGTGTGTGTGTGTGTGTGTGTGTGTGTGTGTGTGTGTGTGTGTGTGTGCGCGTGTGTGTGTGTGTCTGTGTGTCTGTGTGTCTGTGTCCAGTCACACCTGGGTGTCCTGGGAGATTCTGGGTAAAGGGGAGGGTTTATAGAGGAGAAAGAGGAGGAGAAGGAGGAGGGGGGGGGGGGGTCTTTCAGGATTTTACCACAGTGCAAACACACACAAACACCAACCACAGCCGATGGGTTTTGATGGGATCAGTTGGAAGCCTCACAGTGACCCTGCCCCAACCCCACCCTTGTTTGATCGACAAGAGTGAGAGAAGAAGGGCAAGACAGTGGATGTGTGAGTGTGTGCATGGGTGGGGATGGTTGTGTCTAATCGAAGACAAAAATCATGATGATTCTAACAAAGTTTTGCACAGAAACACATCAGAAGATTTCAACATTTCACATATCCACATGACTTCATATGTACACATACACAAAACCAAAGACAAACACTTACAACATATGGTGTAATTCATAAGCAACAGGTACAACACATCGCTACTGTTGTGCAGAGTTGTTGTAACTCCAGATAGCCAACTTAATGGAACATTGTCTCATTGCATCATGTGGCACTCAACACCAAGCCCACTGGTTTCTACTGAAGACATACATTTTTTAAACAGCTCACAAATATACAGTTGCATTTTTTAAAAGGGCACAGTCATTTCCTAACCCAGCTGGAAACTTTACTCAAATAAAAAATTGTGTCTGAGATTGGGTCAAAATAAATTACAGTGTGTGTTCATGGTAATAAAGGAACATGTCGCTCAGTGCAACAGTGTGATAATTTATGTTTTTTTGACAATCGAGCTCTATGGCACAGAGGAGAAAGACAAAGTTAACAGGATATTTAGTACAAAACCAAAAAGAACAACGTAAATGAAAGTAAAGGTATGTACATTTATGATGCGGTGCTTGATCCAGGTGCAGATAAAAACTAATATAAAATATATTCTCATGATAAAATAACAGTTTTGCTTACCACAATACTGTCTGTTGATTTAGTCTGATTACTGTGACAGGACTGTACATACATTTGTCCATTTTGTCCACTCTTTCATGTGGCAGTGCCAGAGGCCTCATTTGTTTCACAACATATCCTTTTATGTCAGTGGTTCAAACCCATGTCAGAGTTTCCCTGGTTCACTCTCAGGTCTCAAGGCCTGAGCAGTCAAGAGCAGGGTCGACTTCGACTGATAAGCCATTTTTTGTTGTTTTTCGGCTTGGGGCTTGGCTGTCTGCCAGCTGATAACGACATGGGGCATACCTGCTGCATTAATGATTGGTCAGCCCTGCCTCCTGCCCTCGCCCAGGTTCTTTATTTTAACATAATTCTTTATCGTTTAGGCATTGAGCAGAAACTAAATCTTATCAAGCGAAAGCATGAGATCCACAGTGTGTATGCCACTAATAGCTCAACTTCTAGCTACTGCAAGAAAATACACTACAGGAACAAATGGCATTACATATCCTATTTTATTAAAAAGTTTAAAACATCTACATATGTTATTCTCCAAATGAAGAGAAATAATGTGGTGGAGAATTTACTTTGGACAGAGCTTTATACATGCGGCAATACTTGGCCAAGTCAAGCAAAACCTCATTAACATCGAACAGTTCAGTTGGCAGGCGAAATGACAGACGGTAATGGAGGGAGGGTCTTTATCCACGGCGGCATCTCTTCACAGCGTGTTGCACACCACTGCACACCTAACTACCTACAAGTGCACGTGTAGTTGCGGGCTTTCATGTGACATAATGTATGTGTGCCTGTGCTGGGCCACAGTGGAGGTCCTCAACTCTCAGGCAACAGTGGCTAAGAACTCGTAGCTATGTGTTAATTACTCAATTCAATAAATAATCATTTCTATGACAGTAATCATTTCTATGATTTTTGAAATTATGTTTATTTCCAGCAATGGCAAAAGAAAAACTTTACATAAAGTGAGGTACCAGCTCAATACATTTCAACAATCTAATCTAATGTACAATCAATCTGCTATGGCAGCCCAGAAATTTTCAGTTAGCGTTGACATTGAAAGAGCAAGTGTTTAATCCCTATCATCTATAATATGGAAAGCAAACCGTTGTGTAAAAGTTAGGGGGCGTGAGTCTATACAGGTATTCAGAAGCCAATGAGTGTCACACATTGTAATGCTATTGTGTGTTCTCTCCCCTACCTGTCTCTCTCACTCTCTCTCTCTCTTTGGCTCACACATCTCAGCATTTTGAAGGTCCTATAACAAAAAATATTCCCTGATTTCAAAGCCCAAATTGAGACAAGTGAGTCATCAACGCTCCACTTTGCCATTAGTCAGATCCATTAGTCCTGTACTGCTACTGTGACAGTGTGGAGAAAGCGAGAACTACTCTCATTGTGGGTCAGTCTCACTAAACAAGAAAGGAAGCTAAAAATACAATTCCCCCACATTTCTAATGGGATTTTACTATTTCCTCATTCTGTATTTGTGTATTTGATTATAAATTTGGGCATAGATATCAGCAGTAAGCAGTAAGTAAGAGTGGCCTCTGAAACTGAGCGCTCTGGGTCGGGCAGTGACCTAGGGGTTGTCTGGGCTGGATAAAAGGAAGTCCTGGTTAATGAGTAACAGTGGCAAAGTTGCCTGGCGCTACAGGTGGGGCGAGTGGGGGTTGGCCAGGATTCACACTGATAAGAGGGGAAGGCAGAGTGACTTTTGAGGGGTGGGGGCAGAGAAAGGCCGAGACAGACTGGATTTTTGTTGCCTACACTTGAATATATTAGTAATATTGTTTATTTTCAATAGTCATGTCAGTGAACGGAAGGAAGGAAATGAGCATGAAGAAGGAAAACGAAAGACATACAGAAGATGTAAAAACACCTGTTGGAGCCTGGAGATCTGTCAGAACTTTTTTACTCACCAATGTTCAGTCCACAGACTGATGCCAGTGTAGTAGTAGTTCAAGCTAAACAAGCAATACACAACACTACATAGTGATAAACTACTCAAGACTCACAATGATAAACAGTATTTGTAGTACACATGCAGTAGATTCAGTAAAGGCAAAAAGCCTTGTAGTAGTTGTAGGGGAATGACCATGATAGTAGTGACAGTAGTTATTGTACTGAATTAGTAACAGTAGTAGTGGTAGTAGAGGCAATGAGAAAACTCATGTGCATTGGCAGTAGTAGTAATAGTTTTTGTGTACAGAGGAGGTAGTAATCAAAGTAATATAAGTAGCAGAAGCAGGAAAGGTAATAGTAGCAGCAGTGGTTGCAATAGTAAACCTATTCGATTAGGATAGAAGAAGTAGCAACATAGTAATAGCAGGGGTTGATAGTACTGGGAGCATGAGTAACAGCAACAGTAAACACATTGGTATTGGTATTACTATCAGCAGCAGTAGACGCAGCATTAGCAATAGTAGTGAAGCGGATAGTGAGTGCATTGATTTCTGTGTTTTACTTTCAAATGTTCCTGAACTTTGTACTTACTTAAATATTTATTCTTTAAGGATAAAACTTAAAATACAATAAAGTTATAAAGTCAAATATGATGCATATACATACATGTTTGTATATGCATCATCAGTTTAACAAGCTACATTACAATCCTGCTCACAACGCATAAATAATTAATGAAAGAGGACCTTTTTCATATTGACTACTACTATACTTATTTCGCTGATGCTTCAGTTCTTTTACTGAATATTTGAATGTATACCTTTCTACATACTAACTGTATCAGCAATAGGATGTTCTTAACTATGAGTAACGTCAGTAGTATGCAGCAGTATTTGAAACTGCAGTATGAATTCTAGCATTAGAAGAAGAAGTAACAGCAGTAGTAGCTGCAGTTGTTCAGCTGTGTTTTATTGATCTGGAAATTCCTTCCCCTGCTGAAATACGGTAAGTGATGTAACTTCCAGTTAATTGTACAGGTGGACATGTTTTAACCCTCTAAATACTAACACCTTCAGTCAATAATAAATCATCAACATTTATTGTAATATGATGATTTGTATAGATTATTTGTACTCCTAAAATCGAGCGAGCTGGAATGTGAAGGTGATTCTTATTGATCTCAGTGCTGTCAGGCAGAGAAGTTTAGAGTGCACTGATAAGCCCCCTGATACTGACCTAAAAGAGGTTTCCATGACAATCAATTTCACCTTTAACCTCAGCACTTTAGCTTCACTTCCTCATTCTAGACAGCGAGACAGGACACAATGATGTGAGATTTACATCAGGAATTTAATCAAGCAGTTACAGAGTCCAGAAATCAGTTGTAGCTGACACTATGATATATGTGAAACTATTTATTAACACTCATGGATGCATTACAAACACGTACAGCCAAGCACTGTCCACACTGCAATCCTGGATGTAATGGTGCACTGCAAATTTTTGAATTTAAACGTTTCTCCCTCATCTTATTCTTTTTTAAATTTCAGAGACTGCTTTTCCCTGCTTTTAACGTGATGCTATTTGAATCATTGGTTCAACATCATTTACTAGTGTCTCACTTTCATCTCTGACATGGGATAACTAGATTTTAACGAAATAAATTACTCGTGTCATTTCAAACCAAACTGCAGGTTGTTATTTGAAACCGTCAGTGGCCAAATCTTGTTTGTCCAAACCGCTGAATCTTCACCCTCTTAAAGAGCTTTGCTCCCACAGTCTGTTTTTCTTTTGTCTTAACTGAACAAAAGTACGCTTTAAACACAACAATGCAGAGGAAATCCTGCGCATTCATGGTCAGGGTGTAAAGTTTAGGGTTGAAAGCTGTAAGAGTTAAACTAATGCAGATATAAAGATATACCTCAGGATCCACCACCTCCCTCTTCTTCTCCCCTCCTCTTCCCACACACAGACCTGGTTCGACCGGACTGGGTAATCAGTTACCTGCGCTATCTGACCTGTACTACCCACGTAGCCTGGTAGCACAGACACACACACAAACAGCCCCCAAAGTCCACTTTAGGCCATGTCCAGGTGGCTAAAAGGCCTCAAAATTATCGCTCCCACACTCAGATCGTATTATAAAAACTGTCCATGCTGAAATTTTAAAGCGAGAGAAATACACGAACATCCCTGTGTTTTAAGTTTGGTTTCCGGGTTTCAGCTATTTTGCTGTTTCTTGTTTACAGACCAACTGTGGAGAGCGCAGCGTGGCAGCAAGTCAAGACTCTGAAAAATTGATCTTGACAATCAGACACGTGACGCTAGCTGCAGACATTTGTGGTTAAACCTCAGAACAAACTGCAAATCAAAGTAAAAGTCACTGAATTTTACTTGTTGTTTTGGGTCAGGGTGGTTGGTTATTCAGATTACTGCAATGCAACACAGACGAAATACAAAACAAGCAAATCTGCATACTAAGTGTGTTTTTAATTTTACTTCACATGGGCTGACATATTGAATTGCAGTCTGCAATACATTTCAGCTGTAAATGTCTGCACATAGTGTGAGATCACGTTAAAATTATACAACAGTAACAGTAAGTTTTACCTCTCCACATTACAACATTACTCAACCCCCCCCACCACCACCACACACACACACACACACACACACACATTTCCTAAGTACCTAAACCATAACTTTTTTGACTTTAATGTCGCCCACCACCTCCTAACTGCTCCAGCACCTTCTATCTAACTCACTGCTACATGTTGGAAGAGTCCCGACAAAGACAGCTTTAAATTGTTACCACCATTGCCTGACTGCCTCTACTGCATCCTGACAGTCTCACTCCCTCAAGACCCATTGGAACAGGATGTGCTATTGACGATAAAAGACACCTTTAAGCTGTTTTCACTTCGTTTAAAGGGGTTTTAAGCGCCTGAGTCCCAGCTGCACCTCAGACTTTTGGAAAAACACTCCGGAAATGTAAAAAAAATAATTACTGACCGTTATGTGTACTATATGGTTCTGCCAGCACTTTAGACTGAACTCAAAGTGAATTTTAGAAATTGCACAATTGCGTAAAAGTGGACACAAAAAGACACAGATTCACTTACTCTTCTTTGTGGATGTAAAGAGTCACAGACAACAGGGGGGGTTGGAGGGAGTCAAATAAAAAAGAGGTTTTAACAAGTTTTTTTTAAATTGGTCTGAGTTTGAGCTGTCACACACACACAGTTATTACCTGTTGTTAGGTAGTTATAGTTGCTCTGGCCTTTTATGGCTACACGAACTATAAAAACACCTAAGTATCCACATTTACTGGAATAAAAGACTTTTCCCTCACTTTACGTGTATACTGCTCTCATCTTCTCCTAACTATATATCTAAACTTGTCCAAACCCTAACCTCATCCCTTTACACTACAGCTACCACCTCTTAACTACACCCATAACCTAACAACTGCCCTTCCAGCCACTTAACTGCTCCCACAACCTGCTGACAGTTAACAGTCCAAGTTGTTCTGGAAATATTTGCCAATGAAAAGTAAAACTAGACACTGAAGTGTTTAAAACAACACATCCTCATCATGTTCAGAGTGTAACTACCCGCCACAAATGTCTTTGACCCCTTAGACCAGTATCTGGGCTATCTATTAGCCTTCACCTGTGGCTGAACAGCCTGTTCTCTTGTCTCACCATTGTCACCCACATACCTCCCCCACACTCCCCCACCTGAGTCCACTGAGTCCAGCTCAGAGGAGGAGGGTGAACAGAACAAACTGGCTTAAACTGATTTCTTGTTATTTTATTTACTCACACTTTATCCACTAAGGTGTCGTATCAGCATCAGAGTTTTGTCCAGAAACATAGTGAACATACAAATTAATAATATACAAAGATTTGTAATAAGGAAAGAGTTCTTTGTTCAAGTTTTTTTTAATGTTGCATTTATTTCAAGGTTGGACCTGCATTAGTCTGAGGTGGATGCAAAGTTATTTTTATAGAAGAAGTAATATTTGTTGACATGCCAACATATATTGGCGACTGAGCAGAGATTTGTCTAGATTTTAATCTGTGTAAAAGTTCATTACAAATTTATCACGTCATGAGTTGAGCAACTCTGACTTAAAGGAATGTTTTGTTGTGGTACACTGCGCTTGGAGAGCTGGGCGTGGCCCAGGTATGTGTGTGTGTGTGCGTGTGTGTGTGTGTGTTCTTGTACCGATTTTTGTTTTTGAGAACCAATTTTAATATTTAGACCCTGAGTGAAGACAGTTTGGACAGTGAGGACATTTGTTCCAAAAGCGGTTTGAGGGGTAGGACTTGTTTTTAGGGTTTATGGTTAGAATTAGATTTAAGTTAAGGTTAGGTTAGGCATGTACAGTCGTTGTGATCAGTAAGGTTAGAGTTAGGTATTAGGAAGGCACAACCTCTCTCTCCACCAAGCCTGTTAACAAGTCAAATAGCTAGCCAGTCAGTGGTGTAGCTTCTCAATCAAACTGTCAGTCAGTCAGCTGGTTGGGTGGTGACAGGGTTGGGTAAGTTGCAGCAGCCTCAGCAGTCGTTCCACTTCCTTCTCTACATCCTTTAACCGCACAAATGACTGGCTTTCCTAGGATCCTGGAAGATGTGTGTGTGTTTGGGAGGCGGGGAGGAGGGGGGTTTGACGTATGCTACCTTCAGGGAAACATTTCAGACTAAAGACCATTTGATTGGGGACAGTTTGTCCAGTTGGGGACAAAAGATGTGTCCCCAATTGGGAATATGGTGAGAGGCTGGGGAATGTATTATGTCAGGTCCACATGAAGTTAGTGGCACAATGATGTGCGTGTGTGTGTGTGTGCGTATGAGACAGAGAGAGACTGAGTGGGAGAAAAAGAATATCCAAGAAAACAACAGATCAATAGTAAATGACTAATGCGGCACAGTGTTAAGCAGGAAGCTGTGAGTCAGTAGTACTTCAGGTACTAACCTGTGGGTGTGAACCTGTGACTGTCTTTTAGCTCCGTTGGGAAATAAGCAGTTGTTTATTGGGTTGGAGAAGCTCCAACCCGTCAGCTCTTATCAGGCTTCAGAGGTGTATTGTTGTTTTTAGTTCTAGCCCTGGGTGAACCTACTGGTTGTCTTTTCTGTTTATGTTCTTTGTTGTTTGATCTTGTAGCATTGAGTTTACCCATTGGGGATTAATAAAGCTTTCTAATCTGATCTAAAGAAACAATTAGGAGGGACTCATTATTTGTTTTGCAGGCACATTTGTAATTGGGTCAGTTAATCAGTTGTTCAAATGTCCTGTTTTCTCTGACCAACAGACGCAAATCTAAAGATATTCAATTAGCTATTGAGAGAAAGAAAAGCAGCTACTAACATTTGAGAAGCTGAAAATTTGATATTTTGCCTTCATAAATCTGGATGGATTGATTCTCAACATCAATTACTTTTCTGTTGATCAATTGACTGATTAATGACTAATTGTTTCAGCACTACTAATGTGAAACCTTTGGAGGAACTAATAAAAACTGTTTTGTTTGTTTTTGAGTTTTACCAGAGAGTTAGTTTAGAAAAATAACAGTGTCACCCAATAGAAGAGCTTATAATTAGTCCGCTTAACTTTAACTATGAAAATCACCAAAATTGCAGTTTGAAGATATTTAAAATTGTTTAAAATTTAGTGAAACTAAACATTTTTAGTAGATTTGTGGTATACAGAACAATAAAATAAAGAGTTATTACAGAAGAAGAAGAGCAAATGTACTGTAAGTAGAGACTAGTAAAAAGTAGGTCTGAATGACAAAGCTGCTATAAAACTGTTATGCCACCATAGGGTCACCGGCTGTTACCAGCCTGATTTGGTGATGTCAGTGTTTTTTATGGCTCAAACAGCCATAAATAGCAGACTCAAACCTTAGAGAGATTCTTCAATGAGTAAAAGAAAAATAATCCTTTCCTTTTTTGTAGGATTTAGACAAACACAGAAGCACAGTAGCATTTGGACCCAATAAAATATGATTGATAAGACTGTTATACATCCATGGTGTTAGAATATGTTTTGGATTAGATGCCCCACTGAATCTCTCTCAAGGATCCTACGTGCTCCTAAGATCGCTCATCATGGCACAATAGTGACAAAGGGACTGGGAATACACTGCAAGCACTTGAAGATAACTGTGAGAATGTTGTGCGAGAATGAATGCAAAAGGGGAAAGTCATTGGGGTAAAAAAGTGTATTTAAGCAGAACTAGTGAATAAAAAACAGGAAGTGATGTTACCAGTGAGAAGCAGAGGCACAATTGAGTTCAGCAGCTGCCCAGTGACTCACTGGGTTCAGCCCCGATGCAGTATCACAGGGACACAAACACACCTACTCTGGGAAAATGGACTTCCAAGAGGAGCATTTATAGTACATTAATCTGCTAAAAGCCCACTTTCAGGAAGTTGAAAATTGAAAAAGAAGTTTTAGCATTGTTAGCTGAGGAGTATATAATTAAAGCAGTGATGGTGCAAGTTGCAAACTTACTCATTTTACATCACATTACTCACCTGACAAAGTATTTTTCACCAGGTTCTGCTGGATTTTCACTTTTTATACGTTATTTGTGTAAACATAAAATTTACAAAATAGTGCAGCTTACAAAAGGAACAACATTCTTATTGGACAACTAATTCAGGAAAGACAAATGGGCCTTATTGATCTCAAATATAGTTAACTGTAATAGCGTCACTAACTAGGAGAGGACAGAATGGATCTGTACTACGGAAGTGAAGCACGTCGGCTTTTTATAACCTCGCCATAACTCTGCCTCAGTTGTTGTAAAAAACTAAAACTGTCTAGGATATTCTGGGTGAGTCTCCATGGTGACATGCACACGCAAAGCCACATATGACACGCACCTCAACGTGACAATAAAAAAACTTTAAAAATATCATAATCAACAGTGACACTGTTTTGTAGTGCAAATCTTTATATTGCTCCAAAATAATAATATAAAATGGGGAGGGGAAATGCGTGTGTGTGTGTGTGTGTGTGTGTGATAATCTTGGAATTCTTTCAGTCTGGCTCTTACTCTCTTATCAAATGGCAGGTTTCACCACTAACAAAAGGAAATTTGAGCACACCTTTTAAAGGCACACTCCGATCTTTGGAGGAAACAAACTGCACTCTGTGTCTCTTCTATTATCCTCTCTGCTGTCTCCAATTCCAACTATCACTCATGTCCTAAGCACTCCTAAAGTCTGTCCTTGCACTATGGCGCCCCCCGTTGAGTTAAAATCACCTGTGGATTCACTTACAGTTTGAGCTACACACTCAAACTCAAGATAAATTGATGTTTCCAGTAGAATTGATTTATTTGAACAGCATATAGCATTTGTGATCATTTACATTTACATTACATCAAATATCGTGTCCCTGCTCTTTCTTTATTTGGCGCTATCTCGCAGAATTTTACGAGCATGACCACACCTCAATGATGCCACTCTCTAACCCATCTCCTCTTTTTCGCATTCGTATACTCTGTCTTGTTTCCTCACCTCCTTCTTCCTCTCTGTAAGTTTATGAGGGGGTTTGCTACTGTGTTGTAGGAAACCAGAGCTGTGCAACAAGTCCAAGCATCGCACACAATCTTTTGTTCCATCAATGGATCATTTAAACGTACCTGTTGATGGTGTGTTCCTTGCAAGTGAAATGTAAAGTAAAAGTACAATAAATTGCATTATGTTTCATGAAAATATGCAGTCAGATAAAAGTGTCCATGTTTTGGTTAAAGTGAGTGGAAAGCCAAAGGACCCTGCTGGTCGTATATATCAAGATATCACATGAGAAATGTTGTACTGAGATTTTTTGTTTATTGAAGTACTACTTTTACTTCAATAGTAGAAGCTTTAACACATACTTTATAAAGTAGATTGTAGTTGAATTATGTGACACTTGAAGGGTTGAACAGACTCACTGTATTGATGACTGATGAAGGTAAAGGAGTCCAAAACATCTCAGGAAATAAACACAGTATATCAGAGAAGAGATTGTAACTCTGTTGAAAAACTGGTCTCAAACTCTCCTGCACATCAGGTCATTCAATTTGTCCCACAACAAAATGTAGGGAGAGATATATATGCACTGCTGCTCCTAACTGTCATATTTGGTGAAAAATGTAAATGTTAACTTGCCAGAATGTTTAATGTACACGTGCAAACTCCCATATTTACTTTAAAACTATAAAACAGTTTGACAGCCATACTTTCCAGCATCTAGATCGATATCACTAAGTCTGAAAAAACAAATACTGAAATTCAGGTTCTCTTTTATAGGAATTAGTATTTCTCACCTCTCCACTTGTAGCTGTGCAAACACCTTCAGGCCTTTGTCTTTCTTGCTTGTCAACTCAGCTGGTTAAAAGTTGAATGAGGCTTAATAGAAGAGAGGAAGAAACGTACGTTAGACACTGTATATGCACTCTGTTACCCAACATTTTTTCAAAGACCATCGACCGAAACTAGCCTGCTTAGTTCAATTTCTAGTCTGCAAATGGTTCAGAACGCTTCAGGTAACCTTAACTAAAACAGAAACTCTGACCATATTTCATCAAATTTAGTTTCACTTCATTGGCTCTATCCATGTCAGAGTGGACTTTATGGTGTTTCTGATGACTTATTAAATTGTAAATGGACTCCCTTCTTCTTCTCTCTGATCTCATTAAACCATGTCCCATCCCCTGCTCTCTGCTCTCAGTACACTGGGCTCCAGTCTGTCTAGTTCCAAAGAAGTCAGCAGGTTGTAAGGCCTTTTCCTATCACCTTTTCACTGGACTAATCTCATTTTTATTGTTGTTAATTTGTCCTTATGTTTCCATATTTCAGGAATCATAACCACTGACCTGCAGGGGCTTGGTCTCAGTCTCAGTGAATCTAGTAACATTAATAATAACGTTAGATCTTACTGCATGTAGATACTGACTGCATTTCTTTAACCCACTGCTGTTTTTTTAGCTTCTGTGTCCCAAAACTGCCAAGCTGTGCTTACTTTAATCTTTCTTCATGGTTTATGTTTAGTCTGTGCATCTACACCAGTATCTCATAATGTTGCTACTTGAGGGGTTTGCCTGAAAAGTTAAGCTTTGTCTTTGTAGTCTTACCTGTCCTACTTGCACTTCATCCTGTTGGTCAGGTCAGAGGTCAGGTAAGATCCTGTTCCTGCCCACTGCACTAGACTTGATTTTTATAAACATCTTCCGTACTGAAGCCAATTTAACTTTAAGCAAGGTATAAAGCACATAACGTGGCCAAATAGGACTAACACACACCGTAAGAGTGTGTGAGAATGCAGACAGCGCCTGCTTTGTGTCGCTGCCATGGATGCACAGCGCCCTCTTGTGGTTAAGATGGAGAACTGCAGTACTGTACCTCGCCTGTGCTCCGTCACGTGGAAAGCGCCCTTCCAATTGGCTGTCCGATCTGGATCACATGATGTCCCCTCTCACTGTCCCGGTCCTTTAACTAAGCTGTGAACGGGCACTTTCTTTGTCTTTCCTGTAATTAACAGTGAAACAACAATCTTAAATGTGATCGTGTGTGAAGAACAAACGTCGACGTTGCTATATGCTGGATTTTAATCAACCTGGACGACTGATCACAGGTGGGTCGACAGTTTTGCTCCTCTGAAAGTGAGTTGTTTTTGTTGTTTTGCACTGTCAGCGACTCCTCCTCTGCTCAGGAAACGAAAAGCAGGGTTCGGTGTAAATGGACGGTTCATTAACTGGAATTATGATACTGTAACACAAAAGATGACATTATAGTAATTTTGCATAATGTCCTTTACTTCACTGCGGATCAATAACTTCTTAACCTAATGCAGAGTGTCCCACTTTAACCACAGGCATGCTTTTAGCCTTCTACTAACATTAGCTATCCATCCCTGTTATAGATCACAAAATAAGTGTGCAGCTCTTGTTATTCGTTTGGGTAATTTAAGCATTAAAGTAATCTTCTCTGACGCATCCTCACTTTTGCAGCTGGAGCCAAAACTCTTGAGTCACTTGTTCCTCTCTAAGTAGTTTTCTCTAATGTGATTTGTTCCTCTGCGCAGATAAACAAGCCCTCTTTGTCCTCTGCCAATTTACCAGTAGTAACGTCATGCTCAAGTCAGACCTAAAACATCTGGTCACTTTGTTGACTGAATGCTATATAACCTAGAGATAATAATAACAATCATTTAAAAAGGGCTTTTGCATGGTTAAAAACAGTCACGACTGTAAAAGGCTATTTGAAAATAATACAAAAATTGAAATGAAAAATCTCTCTTCCTTATTCCAGACTCAGTTTTGATTAAACCCTGCATTGTTACATCTGAACTGTCTTATGTGAGTTTTCATGTAAATATACATTTCTTTCTTAGGAGTGGCACTAGCAGGAAATGTTTAGCCTTTTTTGAGATCAATTACAAGAAGAGCCAGTCACTCAAAAACAAAAGTGTTGCATGTTGAAGAGCTTGTTTCCTCCTTTTGCATGACTTAAACGTGCCCTAACACGTCTGTGTGAAGAGATTCCCAAACCAAAATGCTTTTATTTAACAGTCCAGTATATTGTATGTTCCTTTTCCAGCAGCTGTAACGATTAACATGTTTCTGTGAGGAGAAACGGACTTTTATGACTCAGAAATAATGAGTCACCCAGCTAGCTTTTTAGACTTCCATACTTCCTCTCTCTTTTAAGCAATCAAACATCACGAGACCTCAGATTCCAGTAAATAGTTTTTTGATGCCAGGATGTTTTTGGTGCTTTGCCGACTGCTACATAGATGTGTGTGTCTTTGTGCTAGAGATGAGCTGTGCAGGTTATTTTCTGTCTGTGCCGATGAAAACATCTAGAACCTTCTCTTTGTCAAGTCTGTAAAGGTTACTGCAGAGGAAAGACAATGGTGTTTGAGACTGCTATGTTGTTTGACAGCTATGGAGCTACTTTAAGTTAAATCAGACACATTAATCTTTTACTCAAACAGAAACTATATCTTCCCCCCTACTCTCTTTTCTTAAATGATTCAGTTGTCAAATTCGTTTCTTAAAAACTGGGTTAAATTCCCAACTCTACCCTGGATGGTAACTGTCAGTGTGTTGTGTGCATCATACCACACAGTACCATACAGAAACACGGAGACATGACGTAACATTGCGTGTTTTGTTCCTCTGTTTGGTCTCAGAGCCGCAGAACATCATCTGACCTGAGCTGACGCTTCTGCCATTTTGTCTTTGAAAATGAAGACGGACATGGCTTATAACCAGGTAAGGTGCTTTCATGTGCTGTAGTTAAATGAATCAAGTAGTTGGAAAACCTAAAATGAATCTGTCATTTATGAATACTTTCCACTTTAGATTGGGTTTGATTAGTTGTTCAAATTAGTAACAAAACATTTACTGTTTAAAGCTTCTTTAATGTGAGGATTCATTGTTCACTTTTTATAAATCTTGTGGCTTTATTTTGACAGTATGAGATAAAAGATGACATGATCTATATACAAAAAAAAATTATATACCCCTAATGGTTTGTACTGTATTGTAAGACTCTGCTTTGAAGAAAGGCTTTTTGTTTGTGTAAAATTCAGTGACCTTGTCAGGTCAGAACATTGGAGAGTCCTCATGTTTTCTTTCGTAAGATGACAAATCATGTCATTGATTAAGAGAACATAAAAAGCACCAGTAATCCCAATCACAGAAAATGTGTGAGCCCTAGAGTGCTCCTGCACATACATGGCTCACAAACGTGATTTTTCTTATGACGAGTGAGCAATAAGAAAATTATCTCATGTTGCAATTTTGGTTGTTGCTCATTATTGTGTTCTTCTGATGCCGGTAGCTGGTGGACGTTGAGAGGAGGAGGCAAGAATCCAACAGGAATGCACAGCTGGTATGTTAAAGACTCAAAACAAGCTATATGTATTTACTTAGTACTTTACAAAACAGTTGTCACAGCTCACAAAGAAATACACACATTCAGAGAAAAATATTTATTTACTCAACGTTGATCAACAGCCACAGCTTTTAAGTGTTGTGCCCCCTTTCAGTATTCCAGATGTCTGATAGCTTTGGCCACTGTGGCTACTGTGCTGCTGGCAGCCACGGCCGTCTACAACCTCCTGTTACCGAGGGTTTCCTCCTCCCATCCTGCCCCGAGCAGCAGCCTCTGTCAGCCCCAGGTCGAGTCCTGCACAGACCCCTGCAGGTAAGCAAACATCTGCACGCACAGGGACTGCTGTTATATAATGTATCACTGTTCAATACTGATAAACAAAGAGCAAACTCAAAAGACGTGTGTAGACTGATCTGTGAGTTCAGAGTTCACAGCTTGTGTAAGATTCTGCATCTGGTTGCAGACACATGTTGTTACAGTGTGTGTGTGTGTGTGTGTGTGTGTGTAAAAGTGACACATGAATGAATCAACTCCTGATTAATGTCACATGGTTACAGTTAATGAAACTAAAATAATGTTTTTGTGTGAGAGAATTCTACCCTAATTACTGTTAGCGTAGGTTATCACAGAATCAGCTCTGTAGTTTAGCCCAAACCAGTACTGGATTTGTGAGTCTGATCGGCCTGTACCAAATGAGGAATATCTGCAATATGCAATAACATTGTCCAATATTGCGATCTGACTTGCAATATATAAACAAGCATTGACGTTTGCATATTAGCTATACAGTTTCTATGTCAGCCTTGAATATTTAAATATAACTAAATGTTTCTAGAGCAGCAACAGTAACGTTTACAATGCAAGTCACTATATACACTCAATAATATCTCTCTTAAAACAAATCTAAAATGTCAGTAAAATAACTATACTGAGTAAAGAGAAAGAGTGAAAAACTCAGTCAGTATCAGCCCTTGCTCCTGTCCTGCTGGTAGAGGGAGGAGGGGATGGTTTGTCTCGGCCAGCAGCTAAGTTTACAAGAACATGCTAGATTTTAAAGTACATGGCAAACTAAACTAAACAGTAACGAGCGGAGTTTTTGTCAACTCAACTTATCTTCAAGTTGTCCTTACTTCACTGTCTCTTTGCGGCCTCTCTGCTCTGCTGGGCGCTGACTTTGCACCGTGTGTGTGTGTGTGTGTGGAGGATGTTGGGATCTGGTAGGGGCAGGTTTGGTTATTAGCAAATATTAATATTGGTAATATTAATAACAACAACAGTTCATTCTGGATCTTGGAAACAGAAATCGACAAAATGATCTCCACTTAAGGTACTCTTACTCATGTCTTTCCATGATATACGTTGAAAAGCTCCATAACAAGCAAGCAAGTTGAGCACAGTTGATAAACTTTACAAACTGTGCAACCATGACACTGTTTCTGAATTACCTCAGATATATCTATGGCATTAGATACATGGAGATCTTGTTACTCATCATCTGACATATATACTGTATATTGTGTCATATATCTGTGATAAAGTAATATCTACCGATATATTGAGCTGGCTGATTAATTGTTCAAGCTGTACTCCAGAGGCAGAAGCAGGGTCACAGATATTAATCATTATCTTCAAACCATTTCCTCTCTTTCCCCGTGTCAGGATCGTTCTGGTGGAGAGCATCCCTGAAGGGCTGGAGTTTAATTCCAGCGTCACTCACCCCTCCATCTTCCAGGCCTGGCTCAACCTGATGGCCGAGGCTCGCAGCAGTATCGACATCGCCTCCTTCTATTGGACGCTCACTAACAAAGACACTGGCACTCATGAGCCAACGGCCAATCAGGTCAGCTGAAACTGTCAATGACCCAAATGCAAAGGAAGAGTTTTACTTATCAAAATATTAATTCAATAGAAAACGGAAAACATTGCCAAGCTTATTATTATTATTATTATTATTATTATTATTATTATTATTATTATTTAAACTATATAAAACAAGAAAATTGTTTTCTTTTTGATGACAGTCGTGTGAATAACATTTACAGCGTTTAATAATTTTCTTACTGTGTGCACAGGGTGAGACCATCCTGAAGACACTAGCTGAGCTTTCAGGGAAGGTGTCCGTTCGTATCGCAGTCAACACACCACAGAGCAGCCAACCGCAAGACGACCTCGCGCTGCTAAAAGACTCAGGTGACACTCTGTCTTTTTCTTTCTGCCAGCTTTTCTTTCTTGGGTCAAACCGATGTAACAAATGTCAGATTTTTGATTGACTTTACATTAACCCTGAGCCTGCAATGTTTTTTAGTTACTAAGGAGATAAATTAATATTATAGTTTGGGTTTTTTGCTTTCATTTGAGAGCTGACAGTGTAGACAGACAGGAAACAGTGGGTTAATGGGCAGAGTCGAACTGTGGACGTTGCAGTTATGTGGCATGTGCCTAACCATTAGGCTAGGTTCAGTTTTAGTTTCATTTTAAATGTTTGTGTTCAGCACACTGTAAACACTGATCCTTTAAAATTTATTGGCATTAAAATGGCTACATTTTAGATATTGAGTGTTCAGCAGCCTCCGCCTACAACATCAGTCTTGTATTTCTTTTGGCTCTGTACTGTGTAGCAGAACATTATTATTCAGGTCTACAGCTAATTTACTGCTGTCAGTAACACATGACAAAAGACAGTCTTTTGAGCATAACTTTTCTTATTCAGGTGAAAATGTGTGTGTGTGTGGGTGTGTTTCAGGAGCTGATATCAGGACAGTTAACATGAGAGAGCTAACCTCAGGCGTCCTCCACACAAAGTTCTGGGTTGTGGACAAGAAACACATTTACATTGGCAGCGCCAACATGGACTGGAGGTCCCTCACACAGGTACACATACTTTCTCACAGGTTATGAGTCAGAATCAAGTCACATAAGTAACCTGATTCAAACTGTTTATGTGTTCCAGGCAATATCTGCTAAACTGACTGAAAGGTTGCAAGCAGAACCAATTTTCTTCTGCTTTTAAGAGGAAGAAGTTCTTGTGTTGGATCAAACATTTGGTCACATACCCGGCTGAAAGAAATTTGTCGGAAGCCACATCTCAGTGTTAGCTTTCCTTATCAGATATTTTGCTGGGTTGTCACTGCCATAAACATCCTGTTTTCTGATAATGCACCAAAATCCCATCAAACTTCTGTTTCTGTATATCTGCAAACACAAAAAGGGAAAATTCCTTTTGAAATGTCTCAATTTTTTTTAAATCTCAGGAATTACCAGTTCAATGAAATGCAAATTAAGTTCAGAAAAGTATGGAAAATATTTTCTGATAGAAATATGTAGTAAAATAGTTTTTATATATGTAGTTTCACTCATTCAGACCCCCAATTTTAAAATCCTCTTCTTGTTGGTCTTTAGGTGAAGGAGCTGGGAGCGGTCGTCTACAACTGCAGCTGCTTGGCTGCAGACCTGGGTAAGATCTTTGAAGCCTATTGGTTCCTGGGGGAGAGTCAATCAATCCCATCACCCTGGCCCACCAGCTTCTCCACCCTCTACAACAAGGACACACCCCTCCAGCTGCCACTTAACAACACGCCGTCCAACGTCTACCTGTCGGTAAGATACATACATTCAGTATTTTAACAGGAAGAACCCTATCTGTTAAAGAAGTTTGTAATACCACACTATAAAGAACATCGATTAATGGTTATGTCAACTTTTGTAAACTTATTTCAAATGACAGCATATCAACAAGACCAGGACTTTGAAGTAAAATTCAAAGAGGTCCAGTTAGAGAAAATTTCACAAAGCAAAGGTCTGCAACATCAACTTGCGTTATCATTCAGTAGTCTACCATAACGTATAGTCTAGTTTTATCAACATATGTTTTAAGTCAACAACTGACTGTCAAATCAAATAATATTTCAACAGTATTTGCTGTCAGTTTTCACATAAAACTTAAGGGATAATAAATAATCACTACTCTAATAATAAATTCTAAATTTAAGTATTCTAAAAGCTGCATTTTTGTAAATGTGCATCTTAAAATAATTTTATTTGTTGCTCATTTTCAGAATAAATAAAAAAAAAAGTGTAGCTTTGATAAGTGTAGTCTCAACCAATTTTATAATTAACACTCAACACATCTTAACAAATGAACAGCTTTAATGCCTCCTCTTCTCTTTCATTCCCTCTTATAAACCACTTCCCTACTTTTTCTTGTTCAGTAAGAAACGTGAGCTCTGGCTAGATTTGGAGATTTGTGATATATTCTGGTTTTGACCTTCCCGTGGGAGGAATGTACATGTAAGAATCTTTGTCATCATTCTTGGTTAAAAGCCATGTGAAGTCTCTCTTTTCTCTTTCGTGTCCTCTCTTCCTATGTGTATCTCACTCGCGGACTTGACTCACTCGCAAAGCTTATGCACAGATTTGATTGGCTGAGCAGCATCACATGAGATGATCGGAACACATACAATTGGTCTGTGAGTTTCCTGGGCTTCTACACCAGTACAGTAAATGCTAGAAAAGCTGCGCGGGTTAAAATAGAAACGCTCTGTCACGCGGTAGTAATTCTCAATAATAGATCGGCTGTACGGCTGGGTCCGGACAGTACGCCGCCTCGGTCCGGAAGCGGACCACGGTCCGCTTATTGGTGACCTCTGTACAAGACCATTCCTTTTACAATAGATGAGTGTGAAGAAAAGTCTTTGAGCCCAAGGTTTTCATGTGACCTGAATTCCCTGCTACCCCACAGCCCAGTGCTGTCCATTCTCCACATTCTTACATCAGTGGAATTCTGTTGACCACTATTGTTCCTTAGTTAATCTTCTGTCGAGGGTATCGTATGTTGCTAATAATTAACAAATAATTTACCATATCTTTTTCATTTTTCTCATCTCTCCTCACTCTCTCTCAGAGTTCCCCTCCGTCCTTCTGTGCAGCTGGCAGGACTCCAGACCTTCAGTCCATCCTCAGTGTGATGGAGGACGCCGAGAGCTTCATCTACATCGCTGTCATGAACTACCTGCCCACCATGGAGTTTGCACATCCTAAAAGGTACATTTGATCAGAGACTTGTGAAATATAACTACAGGGAGGAATGTTGAGAAGAGTGAGAATTAGGTTTTATACTTAGTAAAGCACATAGGGACTGCTGAAGGTAATGTGGGTAAGATATTTAGCCATGTTAGCACCATGGCTCTATGTATGGTCATTGGCGGCTATGATCCAGACTGAAATATCTTTAAAACTATTGCACATGCCCCCCCATCTCAAGAGAAATTATAACTACTTTGGCTTTACCCTAACTTTTCATTTACTGCTATCATCAGGTCAAAAATTTAATTTGTATGTGAAACTACTGGCATTCCCATCAGCTTCAGCTTTGTGTTTAGTGTGAATTAGCATGCTAACACGCTAAACTAAGAAGATGAACATGGTAAACATTATACCTGCTCACAGAGCCGCTAGCTTGGCTGTAGACTGTCAGTGTGTCTTGTTTTATAATTGTTTCATTCCGTTTGGTTAGCATCCTTTAAACCCAAAGGCAACCTAAAGTTGTGTCCTATGTGAAAAGTGTCACGCCACTGACAGCTGTTAGCATGTAGTGCCATGGAGAATCGTCAAAACTTAGTACGCACCGTCACATATGACGTCACAGTGGCTACTTCCACTTCTTTTAAACAGTCGATAGATGCGTTCGAGATGACGGCGGCTGACTTTCGCCAACTTGATAGTCTAATGTGAGCTGTAGGTGACTGCAGGGGCGGGGAATAAAAGCGGCGCCGTCAAGTCGGACACGTTCTACCTGCGCGAGCTAACTGTGAGCTGAGATCAATGACTGATCACCATCACTCATGACCAGGCAAAAGTCTGGTTCTAACTTGGTGCAGCCAGGGAAAAGCAACTGCGGCCGCCGGACTCGGCGCCTGCAGCCACCTTTGCTCCCACAAGGTTTTAATGTCATGTGACACGGTGACGTTTTGCAGCGCCGGTGAAAGTCAGACACAATTTCTAACCAGCATGCCTTATTTTAAGTCCAGCATGCATCACGTTAAGTCAGCGCTGCGCAGCGCCGCATGAAGTCAAACGCACCTTATGATTCATACGCTGCATGTGGCGCCCTCTGCAGGTACTGGGCAGACATTGACACCCAGCTGAGGCGAGTGGGGTACGAGAAGCGGGTCAAAGTGCGCCTGCTGATCAGCTGCTGGGCCAGCACCCAACCGGCCATGTTTCCCTTCCTGAAGTCCCTGGCCTCAGTTTATGACCTCAAGAGCAAACTTGACATCCAGGTGGTAAGTAGATCTTCCATGTTTCTTCATAAAAAAAGACCTGGCCGTGGTCACGTGTCTTCTGCTGCTGAGAAGGGAAGTTGTACGTATTAGGGTACCTATACTATAGTAAAAACAATAACCTGATGACCTCTTGTTTCCCTTATCCAGAGGCTGTTTGTTGTGCCTGCCAGCCCCAAGCAGAAGGAGATTCCCTTTGCTAGAGTAAACCATAACAAGTACATGGTGACTGACAAGATAGCCTACATAGGTAAGGCTGCAGTGCACACACTACATTGTTTATGTAAAACACAATTGGATACCAACATGTGTTGTAAGTAACTGGCTTTTGAGTTGCTGTTTTAACATATCAAGTTGTGAAACACAAAGTTTATTCACTCATGCACCTGACTGTGAATATAGAAAAGTGTTTGTGTCCCTTTAAAACATGTCATTTTGAGAACAGATGATTAATTTTATCATGAAAACACTGAGATCAAAATACTTAATGTTGCTGTAAGCTGAATATTTTGGGGGTTTTGTTAAAAACAAGTATTTTATAGCCTGAAGGATTCATCAATTATGAAAAATAATAATTATCACATCTGTTCACTCTTAATATGTATCACCTATCTAGTCAGCCTTGTCTTTCAGAAAAAGGGTTAACTGGGCTAAAATAACATCATTTTTTTCTGTCTTTAGGTACGTCTAACTGGTCAGGTGACTACTTTGTGAGCACAGCTGGCTCAGCATTGGTTGTCAACCAGACTGCATCACAGTCCCTGGAGCCAACCGTCCAATCACAGCTGAAGGCTGTGTTTGAGAGGGACTGGGACTCTGACTACAGCACTCCTCTCACCCAGCACTCAAACGTCAAAGACCTGTGTTAGTTAACAGCCAGTATTAAAAATACTATATCGGTCTACATCAATGTACCACCAGTGTACACTTGTGTTCAGCACATTTTGCAATGCCATATTAGTGTAATTATTTTAGTATTCAGATTATCATGGATTTTCCTCTAGTCAGCTGAAACAGTTGTTCACATTGTGTACTTGGAAACTCTTGAGCTGAAAAATCAGACGACCTCTTAGCGAAGCGGGGTTTCCCTGTTGGCTGAGTACCAAAGGAAAAACCTGGCTTATCACAGCTTTTGTGCCAAACTCCTATTTGACCAGAGGGACCGGATATGGTTATAACATGGGGAGAGTTGTAACAACACCAATTTCACCAATTAGAGATAAGATAGGACTTCATTCAGTATTTAGCTGCTTCCTCCCTGATCAGGCATGGTGGTTATCAAGTCTGGAAAGAGGTGCATTCAGACTATATAGAGGAAGAAACTGATTTTGAGGTAAGAAAGTAAATTTTTTAACAAAGACTATTTTTTGTTTAATATCTATATTATTGCAGATAGAATTGTTTGACTTATATTAGATTGAAATGTAGTTTCTTAGGCAACATGTGATGCATTTTTTCCCTTCTAATTTCAAACCACTATGGTAATACAGCTAACTAAACAATGGCTGACAGGGGTGGGGTCGGTTGTAACACTTATTTAAAAAGTGTTACAACCATCCATTTTACATTAAACTAGGTACTTTCTTGATTTTAATATTTTCCAGATTGCCTTATGCAGTCTGGGCCCACCAAACCCGCACTCCAGGGTTACCAGCATTAATTTGTCAGCACTGTGACCAGTACTCCCCATTCACATGTTGTACACATATTGGCGTGTGTATCGTCACTCGACCTTTTCCATTCTCGGTCTCCACTGGTGGAGAGGGTAGAAAAGTGTATGGGCAGCTTGTGAGAAGTGCCTGTGTGCAAGAAAAAGTCCCGGTACGCCAAAGAGTAAAATATAGAAGTGCAGGTTTATGTACCGGTGAATACCGGCCCACTTTAAGCACTGACTGTGACTCTGAATAAGAATATACACACATTCTCTGTGATATTCTTGTAGAGGATTGCCATTTGTAGTGAACACGTGGGTATTTTGTATAAAAATTTGAGAACTCTAGCTAAAAAATTCAGTGAGTTATAGTTACTGAAGCAACCATACCCGGTTCCACTACCATCAAACCAGTAGACTGCCCAGTACTGCCAGTCTTACACTGTCATGGGCTGGCATGATTTTTTTCGAAGGAAGAATAATAACTTACTTACAAAATAAGAATATATTTGCATCTCTTTGCTATTTCTATCAAAGCTGACCTGGGATTGAAACTACATAAGCCTGGTAAAATGTTATATTATTCTGCGGTAACATCAGACCAGTGCAAAATGTGCTTTCTGTCATGTAGTATTAATAGCTAGTAGCAGTAGGGGGCGCTGTTTCTGTTTTCCACTCAGGTTTGTATCATGCTGAGGAACCTTTTTTTTTTTTTTTTTTTTACTGTGTCCCATAACCACCTATGTTAAGTGATCTAATCATTGATCAGTTTTCTAGTTTTAAAGATCAATCACAATTAATGTCCTTTATACAACTTCAACCTCAATGGGATTTATTTTTATCCCAGCTCATCTCAGGAAGTAAAGTGTGATTCCTTAATTGATCATTTTAGTTTGCTGGAATCTGAAATAATTGCTGCTCAATCTGGTGTGCTCTGTAAACAAGATGAGGCTTTTTAAATTCCACACTCAGTATTCAGGACTGCTTCTAAAGTAAACTAATTTAATATGAAAGTCAGCACTGCATACAATAGATTGACAGTTTGCTGCAGCAGTAAATGAGGATGAACTAATTTAATTTCCACTGTGTGGAGTGATTGAAAATAACAATTAGTGAAGAGATGGTTGTTATGGCAACTGTACAAAGAATCGTGTTTACTAGTAGCAGCATGTCATTATTGCCTTCCTCTTTATAAAGAATCGACTCTAAATAAATGTCTTTGAATTGAACATGTTCCTCTCTGTTTAAAGTTCTTCATGTGCCCTCTGATACACATATATTCAATTATAATGAAATGCCTGTTCAGAGCTACAGATAATAAAAATAATTTACTTTACTTTGCAATGGACTTTGTCACTCACTGTATAAATTAGCTTATATCATCATCATGACTCCAAATTCCGCCCCATTGAAACCACAACACCAAGAGTGGTTTGGATTGGACACCAAATAATGAACACATACGTGGAGAACTACCCTTCTCAAGCTCAACAATGAGAAATGTTATTGTGCAGTAGGTCCGTTTACAGTAGGACTGCCTTCTCTCTCTGTTAAACATGTAAACAGGATGAAGGCTGTGATGCTGGACTGTTTCTATCCATTAAATCTACTTTAATAAACCATAGAAGCCTCAAAGTGAAAGATGGAACTGAGGTTGGCATTTGTACCTGCTGGAGAGAGAGAGGGAGGATGATTACTGCACCAAGACCAATTGGGTTGGTTTGAAGTGGGAGAAGGCAGCTCAGTCTTTGGCTCTCTTTAATCCTGGGCGAGTGTGGAGGCATGGATGTATTACTGAACAGGCCCTTGTGCCAGAGCCTCTGTTTGACGTGACTGTTATTAACAATTCTTGTTGGAAAGTCACAAATGTCCAATCAGGTATTCTGGAGACATGCCTCCTCTTTAGGAAACTGACTGTCTCAGTGTTGACACTCTTGACATTTCATGCTGCTCCTTCACCTGCTCCTCCAGAACTTGAAAGGTGTCTGCATTTTCTGTCAAGAATCTGAGGCCAGCATATAACTATAAAACTACTCTGAAAACAATCAAGTACAGTTTGGAAGAACAATGTAAATGTCTTACTTAATATGCTGATATTCTTCTTCTTATGCGTCTTCTTCTTATTATTATTATTATTCTTATTATTATCATGACAGTACCGGGGCAGCTGGGCTGTGCTCTGGCCGCCTGCTGTGATATTGTTTCTGCTGTAGAGCTGTCAGACTAAACACAATAGACTTGCTGGGCTCTGTCTCCATACATTCATATAAGCCTCCATCTGCCCACAGCAGAGCGGAGGAGGAGCCGCGTCCGGTCAGTAGGGCGAACATGGCGGCACAGCACTGTATATCACTGCTGGACTGGAGAGGGGGTTTTGTTAGCGTTTATACAGAATATTGTTTTGATGAAATCATGTTTGAAGCCACATGAAATCATAGACCAGCAACATCTGGAGGGGTTTTTTGTATTTTGTATTGTACATCTGTATTTCTTCCTGCGCGAAATGCCTCCTGTTCAGTGCGCAAGGCTGTGACTTTCTGTGGGTGAGGCTGCAAAGTTTGTAGGCATAGCTCCAAACCAGAGCGGCTATTTCAGAGGAATGAAGGTATGGGGATACAAGATCAGTTCCATTTCAATTCAAATGTTTATTTTTAATAGGAACATTAGTTTTAAACGAGTAGCCTAGATGCATAGATGCCGTCTCAAACTCCCCATTCAGCGGTTTATCGTGGATTAACGCGTCAACAAGTGCTGCACCATATAGGGCGTGTAAGTGACAGCTGACCTCGACTAAATCCAACTCTTGTGGGCTATTAATAGACATACAGCATAGTTCAGAATGAGTTTCTGAGTGAGACATAACGGTGGCTGCTGCGCGCAGTCAGTCAGTTTCTTATTCTACTTCAGAATTAAAGTGATAATGAAAGTTTAGGCTACAGTTTACTTGTTGGTTAATATTAAATAACCCACCATGTGTCTGATACAGTCGTCCCGTGGCCTGCTGTTTGAGGTAAGTCGGCTGTTATGTCACATTGTCTCATCTCTCAAACGGCTGTCTGTCCCTGTAGTTTCAGCGCCACCGCCCAGATTGAACACCCGCTGATGTCCTCAGTGTCCCGCTGGTCTGCTGTCTCTCACCAGGCTTAGGTAGGCGACATCATGTTCACTCACATGCTAAAGCTTTATATAGCCTATAGCCTACCATACAGGCCTACCAGACTTTTTAGGCTATCGCAGCCTATATCTTCGTAAACACACCTTCCTCTCTGTTCTCAGTCCATTTACACATGGGCCCTATTCATGTCTTGACATCTTTGAAAGGTTTAAGAGAGATTAGCACAGTCTGTTTCAGATTTACTAACGCTGTAAGCTACAAATTTTATATTTTCAACTCATTTTACTGTCATAAAAGTAGGCCATAATAATCCATAATGTTGTTCCCGAATAAATTACTTACACCTCTTCATTTTTAAAGGAAAGAATTGTTTTTACACTTTCAAGAAATGTTTTGAAATAGGCTATTGCAATTTCACTGTGGCGATGCAGTACACGCACACAATTATTATGCCTGTAAGGGAAACATTTTTAAAAGGGAATTTTAGCTTATACTTACTGCAATATTGGGGTTTCGCTAACTGTTTATGGTAACAGGTGAATGTATGTAATTTTTTTCCTGTCAATTGATTTGGTTGTGCACTTGTATTCATTCAATCAATAAATCAGGAAATATTCTATATCACAACATTCTACCTTGCATGTCTCCTCCTCAGTCTACTCCTGTAGGCCAAGTAGCTCTTTGTCATATTTATCGTAAAGTACAAAAGTTTAGTAACAAATTGAGTAACTTACAACAAGCACTTGAAGGCAGTACTAAAAAGCCCAGACCTAGAAATAAAACCAATTGCACAAACTTTGATTCTGTTCTTCTAAATGACATATAAAAACACAACTAAATGGAAAGAGAGAAGCCTTCACCTAAAACAGCTAATTTTTTAAATGTAAATGATTTTTTTTTCACACATTTAAGATTTTAATATCAAATGTTTGCTATTTTTATTTTCCACCTTTTTCTTATCATTTGCAGTGGGAAGTTGTTTGTTGCAGTAGCAGATTTCTAACACTTGTGTGCAGTATTGGTGCAGGTTTAAACTGGCAGGCTCCTCTGACTGTCATACAGTGTTCAATCTTTCCTCTTGTCTCACTTCACAGTGTCACTCAGATGCTCTTTAAGGATTCAAGTAGAAATTAGAGTCCAGTAGAATCAGGCAGAACAAGTGAGCTTACATAAATTAAAGCCTCAAAATTTCATCAGAAAAGCCTGAGAAGGTGTCGCTCAAATCTCACAAAAAGCTAACACTACTTGTTATCAGTGGAATTAAATAAGCCCAATATTTTTATCTCTCTACGGGCACTTGCAAATGACTCAATTCTGTCCCTGTAATTTATTAAGTTTCTTTAAAAACCTAGACCAAAGTGTGTGTGAAAACACTTTATCTCTTGTCAAAACTCAGAGTGCAGCTGTGGTCAAGTGTTTATGGGTGTGTCTAAATCAGAGAATCTAACACACCAAGTCTCTGCTGATTGCAGACCAGTGCTGTTTTGATTAATACACACCTACTGACCCGGATCAAGCCGCATGGTGTTGTAAACCAAGTATATAGAATCTATGATAAGACTCACAATGTTACAACCTATTCACGTAGCACACGTCTCTCTTTCTTTCCATCTCTGAATCTCATAACTTCCCTATTTTCAGTGTGAGGAACGGCCTAAATTAACAAGAATATTGGGCTGCCAAGTGCTATTCTTCACAAATATAGCTAAACCTGGTCACACACACGTCCCTTCCCAGAATGTAAACTATTCAGTGTCGTCAGGGGTCGTGGAACGCAGCAGGGCCCAACCCAGGAGGTTATTTTTGTCTCCCTGTTAAACATTCAAAACCATCCAGCCCCCACCCATCAAATGACCCACGAAGTGTGTGTGTGTGTGTGTGTGTGTGTGTGTGTGTGTGTGTGTGGGAGAGGCAGGTTGAGGATTAAGTTCCAGACCCGGCCTAACTGGATCTGGCAGCATTTGATGGAATTTTCTCTAAAACATCATGAGGTGCACATGAGGTGCAGGGATAAAATTTGCTGGGTAGAACATTAAAAAATGTTTTGCCAGCGATTAAAAATGACAGGAAATCTATCAAAGCTGAAATGGGTGTGGCCCACAACAAGATCTGTATTGAATCTGAATGAGAAACAAAATTAAGTTGTTTCTAAATGGCCACATTCAAAGCTGATGATTTGTTTTTGGTCCATTGTCAAATTTTCCACAACATTTCTACTTAATAGTTTTTTTTTAAGAAATCCTGCTATCTCGCAGTAATAAATAACATAATAATAGTAAATAACAAAGTAAGTTAATAATTGTGAAACACAACGAATACAGAATGGCAAAAAGAGGCACCTACAAATGTAAAACCTGTAGATAAAACAATACATCACTGTGAATTTGCTGCACACTGTTCAACAAACCAAAAGAACACTTCATCTCTGTTGGTGGGTCAGTAAACATCCAGTTTATTCACATCTGCACTTATCACTGCAGCCCTAAGCTGCACCACCCAAATAGTGCTGTAATGGAAAGAGCCTCTGCTGCCAGGGGACTTTCAGTATCTGTGCTTGCGTGCATGTGTGTACGTGTGTGCATGTGCGTGTGCCTTTAGGACCACCCAGTAAAACAGTAAAACACTATAAATAATTTACTATGCATGTTATGGAAATTCTGATGAGCAGGTAAACTCTTGTATAGACAAGAAGATCTCAGGAACTCAGGATGTCTTACACAGCATTGTTTATTGAAACACGACTTTACCTAAGTTAACTTAATTCTAACCCTAATGGATTGCAGAGTGCATCCTTATCAAGTCAGCTGCGTCAGTCAACCCAGCAGACAGAGAGGAGAGTCTGACCTAATGCTTTGGAAGTCACCTTTGGCTAACTTTAGCTCAGCAAATGACCCTAACGTGACCTGTGGAAACCTGTGTGATAAAACCCTTAATGGAGGTTTAAAAACGTTCTTTCACAATGTAGTAGATTATATATTTTGTGTTTGTGTTACTCCTAATGCAGATGTTTCAGCTCCAAGGTACTGCAGGAAGGAACAAAGTATACTTATACAAAGTGGGCTGTTTGTGTCAGCATGCCGTCTCACAGAAGAAATGTAGAACCTGCCAGGGATAAAGAATATTAAGAGACGTGATGAAATCATTTCAAAAACACAATAAGTAGAGATGCAATTAGTGAACAAGCAGCTTATTGAAGTATCACACAAAGCACCCACAAACAAACAAAATGAAGGAAGACAAACTTTATAGATAATCAATTCACGTGACTTAAGAGACAAGGTCAACCAGACATTAATTAAAATGACAATTGAAATGAAAAAATCAAAACATAATGAAGCAGAGAAAATTAGAGCTTCAAATAGTATTGTTGCTGCCTTTGTCAATATTTCTTCCTGTTTTCTTTATTAGAGAAAAAATTACTTCTAAAAGGAGAATGGCTTTCAAAATTTAATTAAAAATTACTACTACTGCTCCAGTACAAATGTGGCACAAAACAACCCAAATACAAGACCAAATATGACAAAATATATGGCAGTGTGTAGATGAGAAGAGAGAAAACACACAAAATACCATTTAACACTATACAGTCTACAGCTTACTTCTTAAAATCACTCCAGAAGTTAGAGAATTGAACTAGAGGTGAATGTGATGATGAGCAGGACGGTGTCGGGATTTAGCTGAACAAAGATATCCGCACTTTAATTACCACAGTGTCTTGTCAGTAGACAGATGTGGTGACGAGGGTGCGAACAGTAAACAGCGGAGCCCCGTCCCTTAACATGGCGGGTTCTGAACGTACCTGCCTGGTGTCGTGGGGCTCCACTACAAAGTCAGAACTGGTTTGATGTTATGTCATGAAGGGTGGATGATGGATGATACCACTACTTAATAAGGCAAACTTTGTTGTTGTTTTATAAGTTGTGAAAAATCACTTTAGCCGGTGTCTAATCTGAAGGCTCATAATAAAATGAGAAATCCAGGACACTTTGTTAATAGATTACTAGCATAACAGGTAAAGTAGAAAGTGAGCAAGTCCTTTTAATTAAGGGCAACAAGTTTCTCATTTGATAAATCATCAGGCCTGCAGTTACACAAAGCTGTAAATCTTCCACTAAAATAATCCATCAATTGACATTAATGAAAAATGTGTTTTTAACAAGTCAAAGAAATGTAAGTAACTATAATCCTGCTGCTAATACTCAAAGTAATTATACTAGTAATTTAGATGAAGTTGTCCCATGAAGAGAGCGCCGATGGTGGTGGGCCAACAAATACATAAAATCTGATCAGACTGTGACAGAAATTAATAAACTGCAGACTGAGAGAGAAATAAAAGAGAGGCAGTCTGGAGGTTTTGGTTAAAATTCTTATATTCAATACTTATTATGAGTTACATGTAACTTTAGGTCTGTTGGAAAGTCTAATTTGTCTGAAACTATATGCTTTAGTATTGATATTAATTAAAGAACCAACCCTCCCTTTCTTTCCCAGGCAGCGTCGGACAAACACGGCAGCAGCCAGGAGAAGAACTGCAGCATTACAAGTGCACATCAGACTGGATTTTCTGTATATTACAGAGGCAGATTTGTTTATACTGTATAAAGATACAGAAGAGTTTATATTGTGGGTTTCCATTATTGTCATTAAACATTTATATAAATAAACTTGATGATACTACAGAATTTTTTAGACACAATCTTGACCAATGCAAGAGAAATATTAAAGGAAAATTAATTGAATGTACTGTCTGGGTCTTATTGCCATTGATATAATTTACCTATACTGTACTGTACTGTAGCATAACACTGTAGTCACAACGGTCATTGTAGAAATAGTGGACATGCTGGAAAACTTTTAGTTTTTTCCTCAGCTGATCAGGTTCTGCAACAGGACTGGAAACATTACCTCACAGATAAAGGAAATAAAACTCTATGTTTCTGAGCTCTCTGCCCCTTCTCTCATCCCCTCGTGCCTATGAATGCATACAAGTAATTTAGATCAATTCTCAGTTCTCTCCTGTGTGATTAGATTAATTCGATTGGCCGGTAATGACTCTGAAGGGCCGACGCCAACCAGTGTGACTCATTCAAGGTTTTAAACTCATACAAGATATTTTTTCTGAAGTACCAAAGATGGTTGCCAAAAGTTGTTTTCCAAAAAGGCCTCTCTATGAACGCCTCTTCATAAAACCTGTCACAAATCCCACGTGGTGATGCTGGGAACACCACAGGGTTAAGATGATAAGTAAAAGACAAATAATTGCAGAAAAATGCATTTAAGTATCAAAAGTAAATCGAAGATGATCATTTAGTTACAGAAAACTTTGTATCTCAAGGAACATTGCTGTTTTCCGATCACTTAGTAAAGCAAAGGAGGATGGATAGAAGGATGGAACAAAAGAAAGAAGCATAAAAGGAGGTAGCAAGACTTAAAGTCTACAGCCATGCTAGCAGCTCTGTGAGGCTGTACTTGAGCTATCTTACTGCAGGCATAATCATGCCAACATCCTCACAATGACAGCTGAGGCTGACGGGAATGCTGTTAGTTTTGTAGGTTTTTAGTCATCAACTAAAGTATTGGACACATTTTTACCTAATGATGGTGCAAGAGGAAAAGTCAGTGGATCATCAAAGTTATTTTATCCTGTTGGGCGCAGGAATGTCTGTACCAAATATCATTGCAATCCATCCAATAGTTGTTTAAACATTTAAATCTTAACCATAAATGTCAGACTCATGGACCAACAGACTGACATTGCCATCCCTAGAAAAGGAAGGACAGAAGGAAACGAAGAAAGAATGAAACAAGGGAAGAAAAGCAAACTGGTTAGATGTATTATTGTAGGCACTTTTGGACACATGGAAGGTGGATGTTCTTACAACATAGGGAAATTCCTCACTGTAGGTACTCTGTGTCATAGTCCTGAAACCACCATGAGATTGTCCAGTAAACAACGTTCATAAATGTGCTCTGGTTTGTTTGCGTACCTGCTCCCCCTCTGGTGGCCTTTTTGACAGAGTAATTGTGATGTGTCTTCAGAAAAAGTTTGATTCATGGCTCAAAAGAAATGATTCATGTGTCAGAACAGTGGGAAAGTAGATGAGTGCTCTCTGCAACATTTTTAATCTTGACAGTATGAGCTGTAAGTGGGCAAAAAAAAACCTGTGTGAGTCACTTTCTGTTAAACCCACAAGATTCTCAGGGTTTTAGCTGTGTGTGTGTGTGTGTGTGTGTGTGTGTGTGTGTGTGTGTGTGTGTGTGTGTGTGTGTGTGTGTGTGTGAGCACACATGCACACACTCTGGCTCCATCCTCGATGACTCAGCTCTCAACTACTCTGCACTTTGTAGGGATTAACAGAGGCATGTGGCAGACAAACATAGTTTCTAATAAGTACAGAAACTACATTTATTACCCTGAGACCCGATGAAGCATCTCACACACTCTGTGGAGTAGAAATCACAGGTTTGTGAAATAAGAGGTCTAGAGTTTTTAAAAAGTTCCTCTTACTATGATTAAGGGCACAAAATAAATTCAGACTTTGTTGTTATTTTAATTATTCACTTAAAAAAAACTGTTATAGAAGTTGCCTTGACATTTTGGAGATATCAAATGATTTTTTAGACAGATTAGCAGCACTTGAAATGGCAATGTGTCTTAATATTTCACCAACTACTGGATAGCAATTGGGATAAAATTTTGTAGTATGAATCCTAACAAATTTGGTAATCACCAGGTCAAAGCAGGTCAAAATTTGAAACACTTTCTGCAGGTGTTTCAGTTAGCCGTTCACCCTGAGCCATGTTTCTGCTCGAGGTTTCTGCCTTAAGAGGAAGTTTTTCCCTGCCTCTGTCACCAAGTGCTTGCCCATGGTGGGAATTGTTGGGTCTTTAGACTAGACCTGCTAGACCTGCTCTTTAATAAAAAAGTACAATGAGATGACTTTTATAATGAATTGGAGCTTTATAAATATAACTGAAAGTGAATTGTTCAGTTGTTTAATTTGGAAACCGAGTTGCAAAATTTTTCCTTGTCCAACAATGTAGCTCATGATAGGATACCACCGACACTAATGGTGGAATTCCCATCAGCTTCAGCTCTATTCTGAAATTAATTTAGCATGCTAATATACATGCATATTATGTTCAGTGCTCCTTAGAATCATATATATAGTGGACAATTCCACAATCTCAATTTATGTCCAATGCCAAATTTCAGCGCCATGAAGAAGGTAACGTGCCCTTTATGCAACGATAACGGTGTGGACGTCGGGGTGGACGTCAGGCATGAAGTATGGCAGGAGACAAGAGTTTGTGTCCTGTTACACACTGGAAATGTTGGGGCTGAAGATATTCCAGGGTTCTGCAGCATCATCCATTATTGATGTTCCTGTCTGTCTCTTCTACTCCTATCCAACAAAAGGGCAAAATGTCAAAATAAAATAGTAAATATAAAAAATAAATAAATATCCATCACTTGGCATCCGCAGTGTGGTTAAGTTGGGGCTCGAAAAATTACTTACTTAAGATTAGGATTGGAATCATATGTTATATCATAATAGGCTGAAAATGCAGCACAAGCGTCTGTAGCTTGTAGCAACTGTGCAACATATATATATATATATATATAGAAATGAGTCTGATTTTACTGGGAACAAATGATTGTTTAACTCTTGAGCTCATGATGCAGCATCACCATGAAATACCCTGTAACAGGATGATACATGCTGTGTGACAGAACTGTACCTTGAGTGATGAAGAGGGCTCAGGATGAGTGCTGGTCTGGTCTCCTCTGATTAGACAGAGGCAGTGGAAAGGACTGTGACATAAGCAGGAGACACGACAGGGGATGGAGACAGAGGTAATGACTTGTCCTAGAAACGGTGGTGGACTAAGATAGGCAGCCATCACAGACATACCCATAGCTTCCGGTTTCTCGCAAGAGTTACATCATCACCATCAGTCTCACAGGTCAAATCATCACATCTCCTGTAGCTAGAGATGGCCGCTATGGAAGCACACAAAGGTCCTGTCATTTTCCACTGCAAACATGACATCAACTTTAGGGAGGTGGGTGACTTACATGCCACTCACTGAGGCTACTGAGGCACCAATGATTTCCCACATTCCACCCTTTGATGTCTTTGGACATGTTAAAATAATCAGATATGATGATAATGATCCAAAATAAATATTTAAATGTTGAGAAATCAACTTACTGATTATTACAAACACATTAAGCAAATTAAGCATGTGTTCACATAATATTATCACATAATCTTATTTTTAGTCAAATAACTACAAATATCAGTGAATGTAGTATAAATTTGCACAAACTGTTGTACTTATGTAAGTTTTAGTTTTTTTTTAGTTAAATTATTTTGCTTTATATTGTGTAATTTTGGGTATGGTTATTATATTGTTTTGTTAATGGTTTTTTTGTTGAGTGTAAGAAATCTGCCTGGTTCAGTCCAAAGCATCAACATTTCAGTAGATCTTACAATCAGAAGACCTTTGATTGTGTAAAAATTATTTGTGAATTTGCAGTCTGATCGGGTTCACATGAATGATCTCCACTGAAAAGAATCTAGGATCTAAACCCCAACTTGCATCTTCATGACTGTTGGGGCCGCACATCTCTACCATTATCATGCATGCTTCCAAGAATCACAGAGCATTTTCCACCCAAAGCTAGCTACTGACAAGTATATTTTAAACTCCATGTATGAAAAGTCATCAATGACAAAAAAAATCCAGGATGCCTTTATGTGTAATATGTAAAGAAGAATTTTAAATTGTTTTAACAACTGTTCCAGTATTTTAGGTGTAGATTGCATCAATGTACGAAAAACTACAAAATAAAATACAACTTTAGAAAGAGTATATATAATTACATTTTGTATTATATATGATAGAGTGTAAGCAATCATGACATGAAGTGTTACACAAACAGATAATTTTTCTTATTGTCAATATAAAAACACTATAAAAGCAACAATGAACTGATCCTACTAAAAATTCTTCTTCTTCTTTGCGATAGAGTTCAGTTTTTGTCCAAAAACTTTGACTCAGTCTCACATACACCGTCCGGCAGCCATAAATACTCACTGAGGCACCAAATGTGGATTAATCCACGGGTGAAAATAGTCCCTCACAATGAACTATTTACTCTTGTTTGGGTAAGTTTTACTAAAAGCTACAGTGGCCAGCTGTTTTAGGAAATGACGGAGCCCTTGAAACTTGATGAGAGGTTTTCAAAGATCTACGTCTTTAGTATAAGCCAAGGGGCTTGGGACTGAGAGCCACAGACAGGACAGGGAAGTTGGAAAGTACTGAGAGACTGGTGAATAGCAGATTTTGGTCTTTTCTTGAGATGTATTGAAAATAAGAAAAAATATATAATAAAGCCAGCCTTAACATTTAAATTCATTTTCTGATCAACAGAGGTTGTGTTGCCCAATTCGAGGTGTGTTGGCTGTGGTTGTGTCTGACTGGTATCCAGTGTCCAGCCCCTCTAAGCCCAGTAACAAGGCCCTGCTGGGCCACAGCTAAACCTCCAGCACCACAAACAATGGAGCAGGGCTTTACAGAGGGCTGGAGCAAACTGCTGACTGTCCACTAGTGCTAATACACCCCTATTCTGTCCTGTCTCGCTGCTGTCGCCTCTCCCTCACTCACACATACATACCCAATGTTTATCTCTCGCTCTGTGGTGGTTTGCGGAAGAAAAAGAAAGTTCAGTGGTCCATATGTTGACATGTACACGTAATGATGAGACAGTCCCTCTCTTCTTCTATCTTTCTCTCTTCCTGTCTATCTTTCTGTTGATCCCCCCCCCTCCCCCTCTTCTCTGTTATCCACACTGGACAGTTTGGTCTCCCGTGGGCCCAAACAGTCAAACCGACCCCCGGATTGCCTCAGACACCTACCTGCCGACCCCAGCTCTGCCGCACAGCTCTCCCAGCCTCACGGTCCGTGTGTGGGCTGCCCATTCGGTGTGTTTCCTCCCTCGGCTTCCTGCTGTGGACCATGTGTGAGTGTCTGCGTGGAATATTCAGAGTCACCTGGACGCCTTCCTCCAATGCAGGTCTGGTTGAATAACTGTCTTACTCCACTGTCACATTTTTAGTGGGTACAAGAATTGGACAATTGTTAATTAGATTACATGTCAAAAACATTTCCATTTTCTCCAATGGTTAAGATTAGACTCCAATTCAAGCAAAACGTTGGTTAAGGCTATGCAGTTCAAACGTTTGAATGATTTATGCATTATTTCCAAATTAAATTATAATAATAATCTTTATTTATAGAGGACTTTTTACAATCCATGTTACAAATGCAGCAAAATAAAACACAAGTCGTAATAAGTAACCATACAAATAAGTAACCCTTTCTGTAAAAATCACAGTCTGACATGAGTTGACAAAACTGAAGGCAGATGTCCACACCCATCCTCCACACCATGATCAGACCTTTTCTTTTGACTAGTTCGGCCTCGAACTACTGCTTTTGTAGTTTTCTGCTGTGGCTCCTTTGTGTAACACTTTTGCGGTGGGCAACATAGTTGTCATATTTTTACATATTTTAAAATATGCTGACTGCATGCAATATTGATGGACCGTGTAAAGCAGCATTTACTACCAGGTCTTTAGCTGATGCAAGTACCTGGAATGACCTAATGAGGAAGCAGGTTGAGACTGAAGAAAAACACATCAGATGCGGCTCAATGCTCAACTCTTGGTACAAGATTTAATATATAGAAGAATAGTTGCTTTTATGATACGATTGTTGTGTGGTTATCAAAATATTGTGAAGCCACTTAAACCCTCATTATATTTTTGGGGGATTTCATGTTTTGATAATGTAAGGGACTGAATTGATTGAAGGACTGAAGTTCAATCTGAAGTCAGTCTCTTAACGTCTAGACTCATAATAACATATTGTATGAAAATGGAACAGTTTCAGTCCCATCTTATGTTCATTTGTCAGGATACTACACTGAATGCACTGACTGCAATATTTATTGTTTGGTAGGAAGTAGACCAGATGGTCATTTTTGTTGCCCTAGTATGTTTAGTATTTGCTGATATTATGGTTAATAGTTGGTCACCTGAATCTGCCCCACAGCTTATTGTAACTCATTGTGATGATAAATAATATGTTGTCATGTGTGATAATATGATCAGATAAAAAAATTTGATGAGCTGACATCTGTCCTGCTTCATGTAATTCTGATTCTTGACTTCAACACACTAGTCTTTGCTTATTTTTGCGCCAGAACATGTTGTACAGAATTGGATGATTTAACACAGGGACATCAAGTAACAGAAGTATTTTCTCTCAGACATCTACATGCCCAAAGCATTTTATTTGGCCAGCTGTGTAAATTCACTCTTCACCATCACACATGAAATCGACACCACTGATGATCAGGTTTTGATAAAAAGAATGATGCATTTCAAGGGTAAATTATATGTTAATAATTTTAAAACTATGCTTAAAGTGGCAAAAATGACAACAACGATTACTGCTGTTTAATTGGAAATGTTCATACTTTGTTCTTAAGTAATTTACTAGCTTCTAGACACCATGCCTTACACTGGAGACAAGACAAATCTACATCATCTCAAATAAATACATCCCCACTACATTAATATTTTATGAAAACTGTACAATAAACCACAGGTATATATATTTACAGTGGCATTTGGAGAAAAAAAACTCCTCATATTCATCTCTATAAATACCCTCATTTCAGCACACGAAAAGGTCGTTCAGTTGCAGGTCAAGGCGAAGGAAGTGAGCATTGTGTCACTGGAAAGTTTATAGTTACTGTTTAGTTTATCTGCTCGAGCTGATGGGTTTGAGCTTAGCAGAGGCAATCTCCTTCCTGTGTGTGTGTGTGTGTGTGTGTGTGTGTTGCTGCCAATATTCTTCAAACGTTCTCTTTGAGTCAGTTACCTTTAGCGTAATAGATAATGATGCTATCAAGTTGTGTTTAATCATGAAAATCACGTACAACATCAGCATTTGGAAGTTTTGGTTATTGTCAGTGATGATTAGTAATGAATGAAGCCAAGTTACTTTTTAAAAGTCTGTAATCATAAACCCTTTTTTGAGAAGGGGAGAAGGTGATTAAAATTGTCTCTCCTACTAACCTAACCTCGAACCTAAAAACTTGAATGGCAAGCATGTACTTAACTTTAAATGAATTAGTTAAACATTTTACTTCACAGGATCCATTTGAAGGCACCATACAATACACTTTTGACTCACTAGAACGGAGGTTAAACAGTCGAGTAGAACAAATATTGACGTATCATGATGTATAATTTATAACACCTTCTAGCCGGTCAGAAATTAGGATTCCTTTGGGCCACTGTGGGCATAAATTGAAGTTAATAACCTCTGAAGAAGTGGTAGCTCCCACTCTCAGACCAGGCATGTTTTCACCATAACACACAAAGTCGTATTTCCATCACTTCTGGGTTCAGTACATTGACTTGCAATCATTCCCTGGATAACTTGACCTAACCATAACCACAAACTGCTCAAACCTAACCCTAACCTTAAACTTAATTTTTCACCCTAAGACGATTAATTATGTTATGGGCACTTGAATTTTGAAGACGAATCCCCACAGTGTGACTGTGTAAACAGATTTATGTCCCCACAACATTAATAATACTCGCCCACACTCACAGCCTGCTCCAGTTTCCCGGCCCTTTTAAGCGCTGACGGGGGTATAGCTATGGTCTGTGGGGCCTCGTGCCCCATGCCAACTTAGCTGCCCATCCTCCCTCACTCCTCCTCCTCACCTGTCAACACACCCCACCCCTCCCTCCATCACCTCCTCAGTCCTCCTGAGTCCTGCTTTAGTTCACCCATGTCCGTATATCCTAACCATCCTCACTCTCATCCGTCACAAATAACACAGATACCGGCCTAGCTACTGTATAATATTATGTACTGTAAGCATGTCACTAGCTGTCGAACCTTGTACTTCCAAAATGTTTCTCTGAAAAATGTGAAAATATGACAATCACCAAAATAAATGAGTTGCCACAAAAGTGATATGCATTTCTCTCACCCTCCATCATGCCCCTGCCCAGCCCAGCCCTTGTTTCAGGGTCCCTGGCCTCTCTTACATCTAAATCCTGTCTTTGTGTGCGAGCTGGACTGCAACAATGACCATGTTAGCTGACATAGCGCTGGCTGCCTGATCTGTGCTGACAGCATCCCCCCTTACCACCCCACCTCTACACGGCTTGCTGGCAATAGACAAGTCCATCAGTCATCTGTAGGGCTGTGGGCCGTGTACAGACCTTGCTTTACTGGATCCATGGGTGGGTTATGGGTTGGGTGGCAGGGGCAGTAGTCCACAGCTGAATGTGGTTTATAATTGCCTGAGGCCTAGATAGAGGCTTAAAGGACCTGCACACCTAAGCAGGTGTTTTTACATATTTTGGCTAATCAGACTTTTCAGGTTGTAATTTGGTCACCAAACTTCATTTACTAATAAGAATGTTGTCAGTCGTCCAGTTCTAACTGAAGGTAAAACTAAAGTAAAGTAAAGTAAAGTAAAGGAGGGAGATGTCAATCATGTGCAGTTTGTCAACAACCACGGTCTAGAGAAGAGGACAAGTAAGTAAAAACACCTGTGCAGATGTACCATGGGTGTGCAGGAACTGCAGTATTTGAACATTCATGAACTTGATTAGTTGACTTAAAAAGCTAAGTCAAAACAATTATAAGTAATTGTTTTAATTCATATAGTCACAACCATTTTCACTGAGACCTGTAATTCATCATCGATCAATGATTTTTTTCAATTAATTTGTCCTTTTCTGCAGCAAGGACAGAACCTAGGACAGGAAATAGTGAAGATTGTTAGCCCAGAATAGGTGTGGGCAGTCCACAAGTAGTAAATTATAAAGCTTTCATCAAACTCTTCAAACAACTCTATTAATGTACTTGAAATCACTGCAGCCAAGCAGTATCCCTCCTTCTCTGCTGCTTGTGTTATTTATCCATGTGGTTACATAAACAAGAATATAAGCAACCAGTATTTCCTGAATGAGAGGTCAATCCCTGCCAGTCTTTCAAACTGTGATTGCACCATTGCACGCAGAAGCAGAGATGCAGAGATGAGAAGAGAATTATTTTAATTTCTACTGACTAAATCAGTAGATCTGTTGTCATTTCATCACCTCATCAGAATTATTTTTATTGTGTCATGCTGAATATTAAAGTATTTTGTTGTGACTTCCAGCATCTCTTACAGCTTCTTTGAAGAGTAAACTTTAGTTAGCAATAGCCTTCATAAATGCGCAATAGAAGGGGTGGTGGTAATGCAGTGGATAAGATGCATTCCTTTGGTGTGGGAGACTCAGGTTCAACTCCAACATGTCCCTGAGCAAGACACTTAACCCCTACCTGCTCCAGAGGCATGTGACCCCTGATATAAATAGCATATGTAAGCCGCCTTGGATAATAGCGTCAGATAAATGTAGACACTTTTCCCACTTAAAAGTCATTTAGGGGTCGACTCTGCAGGAAACTATGCTTGATACAGTTGTGTTTGGGATTTAATTTACAGTGCCACTTTTATCCAGCTGAATTACTTCCACTAGAGTGAGCGCCTCTACACTTCATTTCACCTCAGTGAGCATGAAGTTGTGTCAGTCTTGCTTTGTTTGCATTAGTGCCACCTTGAATATTTTCTCTGGGTGCTGAATATGAGCCTGGATATATATGGGTTTTATACCTGAATATCAAGCCCTCATGTTGTCCAGCATCCACCATGCTGAACTGTCCATGTGCAAGACATTGAACACCATTAGGTGAACTCTGACCTCATAGTAGAGGAAGAGAATATAGCCACTAAATTATGCAAACAACTATGAACACGTGCAAAATGACAACAAAGAGGCAAAAAAACAACTACAAAAAGATGGAAAATGAAAACAAAGAGATGCAAAACAAATATAAAGAGTTGTAAACAAAGTTCAAGGACTGAAACTGGACCCAGATGAAACCATGGTATCCTATGACGTGACCTCTTTGTTCACCTGCATCCTCACCACAGAAGCAGTAGAAACCGTAAGGAAACGGCTAACACAAGGCCACACCCTGGACAACAGAACTAGCATCAGCCCTGACCAGATCTGCAAATTACCACCGGTATCCCCAATTGTGGCAAACATCTACATGGAAGAAGTGGAGAGCAAAGCCCTCAACTCCCTCAGAGGAACAGCACCGAGCCACTGGTACAGATATGTGGATGACACCTGGGTCAAAATTAAAAGCCAGGAAGTGCAAGCCTTCACAGAACACATCAACTCTGTGGACAGAAACATCAAGTTCACACGAGAAGATGTTCACAACAACAGTTTGGCCTTCTTGGACTGCGCTGTACACATTGAAGAGGACAGGATCCTGCAAATTGGTGTTTACAGAAAACCCACACACACAGACCAATACCTACTCTTCGATTCACACCACCCACTGGAGCACAAGCTTGGGGTCATGAGAACACTGCACCACAGAGCGGAAAACATACCAACAAGCGCCCAAGCCAGAGAGAAGGAACAGAAACACCTGAAGGGGGCACTTACAGCCTGTGGATACCCTAAATGGACCTTTGTGAAAACAGCCACAAGATCCAAGAGGACCAAAACTACAGGGGAGGAGGAAAAGAAGGTCAAACGCAACAACATTGTGATTCCATACGTGTCTGGAGTATCAGAGAAACTCAGGAGGATTTTCAACAAACACAACATCCCTGTGTTTTTTAAACCCAAGAACACGCTAAGACAGATGCTGGTACACCCCAAAGACCGCACACCCAAACACAAGAAAAACAATCTAGTGTATGCGGTCCAATGCAGTGAGGAATGCACAGACCTGTATATTGGGGAGACTAAACAACCACTACACAAACGCATGGCTCAACACAGAAGGGCCAACTCCTCAGGTCAAGACTCTGCAGTCTACTTACATCTGAAGGACAGAGGACACTCGTTTGAGGACCACCAGGTGCACATTTTAGACAGAGAAGATGGATGGTTTGAAAGAGGTGTCAAGGAAGCATCTACACCAGGGTCGAGAAGCCGTCATTGAACAGGGGAGGGGGTCTACGCCACCACTTATCCCCCACTTACAATGCTGTCCTTTCATCACTTCCCAGGAAACTCA
>NC_060166.1:33873685-33888594 GCF_021292245.1 Micropterus dolomieu
TGGAGGAGGAGGCGAAGGAGGAGTAGGGAGAGGAGGAAGAGGAGGAGTAGTAGGGAGAGGAGGAGGGTGAGGAGGAGGTGAAGGAGGAGTAGGGAGAGTAGGAAGAGGAGGAGTAGTAGGGAGAGGAGGAGGTGGAGGAGGAGGCGAAGGAGGAGTAGGGAGAGGAGGAAGAGGAGGAGTAGTAGGGAGAGGAGGAGGTGGAGGAGGAGTGGAGGAGGAGGTGGAGGAGGAGTAGGGAGAGGAGGAGGTGGAGGAGGAGTAGGGAGAGGAGGAAGAGGAGGAAGAGGAGGAGAAGTAATGAAATGTGAATGAGATTCAAGAAATGTGTTCAAGCAATCAAGTATAACTGTAAATACATTTTAAATAAAATGTAGTAATTCTACTTTCTAACATTCATCCAGTCACAGCGGGCTGTTGACGAGTTCCCTTGTCTCATGTAACCTTACATAGAAATTAAGGGTTCACAGATTTTTTAATTTGGGAAATCGAGAACAGTGGAATCAGCACTCGGTGGTGATACTGGTATCAGATCAGCACTCGGTGGTGATACTGGTATCAGATCAGCACTCAGTATTAGCAGATGCACTGAGTTGAGGTATGAGAATCTGTATTAGGAGAGAAAAGACGAGATTGGTGTATCTTTACTGTATGTGGAACATAAGGGAAAATATATATACTGGAACGTCTTCCAGTATCTTCAACCAAGTCCAGTTTGACTTTAACATTCGTGGATAGTGATTTATTGTATTTCCTGGATAAGGAATGACGTGAAGGACAGAACCAACAGTGGAACATAGTTAGGAAGGAATGACTGGTAGTTCCAGTACAAAACTCTTAGACCCAAACACTACTGGTTATTTTCTAATTTCATACCTGTGTTTTTTAAACCCAAGAACACGCTAAGACAGATGCTGGTAAACCCCAAAGACCGCACACCCAAACACAAGCAATCTAGTGTATGCGGTCCAATGCAGTGAGGAATGCACAGACCTGTATATTGGGGAGACTAAACAACCACTACACAAACGCATGGCTCAACACAGAAGGGCCAACTCCTCAGGTCAAGACTCTGCAGTCTACTTACATCTGAAGGACAGAGGACACTCGTTTGAGGACCACCAGGTGCACATTTTAGACAGAGAAGATGGATGGTTTGAAAGAGGTGTCAAGGAAGCATCTACACCAGGGTCGAGAACAGAGGGAGGGGGTCTACGCCACCACTTATCCCCCACTTACAATGCTGTCCTTTCATCACTTCCCAGGAAACTCAACAAACGTAACCTATTGGCCTCAGGTGAAGATACCAACGATGGTCATTCAGTCTTGGCCTCCAGTAGTCCTAACGACTGTAACGACTGTCGTCACAGCAACCAGGAACACTAACGAACCAGCGGTACCGACGATCCTGGCAAACGACCCCACTGAGGTTAAATAGCTGAGTTTCCCTGCCAGTCAGTCAGAACTGAAGAAGTCCTTTGGATGAGGGACGAAACGTCTTCCAGTATCTTCAACCAAGTCCAGTTGCCCTTGACCTCAACCTTCTTTGGACAACTATGACCTGGATGACTGAGAATCTTCACAGACAACTACAAAGAGGCAAAACTACCACAACATGCAAAAACATCATTTGTAGTAACTTCTCTTGTCCTGTCCTAAGTGGGACAGGGTGGGGCCTCCTGCATGTCTCTGGCCAGGGGTCTGTTGTCTCATGATCATATCTAAATCTTTTCATACTTACCTCAGCTTTGCAGCCAGCTGGTTTACTAAAAATCATCTGTAAAAACAGGGAGGAAAAAATCTACAGAAATGTACTGACAGATACACACTAACGTGCTGAAATGCAGACAGAATACAGAAGACACACACATATTGTTCAGTTAACAACAGCAGCTGCTCTCCTGAAAGGAAGCATCACACTTTCTCTAAAACAAGATCCAAGGCCCGCCGTTCCTATTTTCAGACATTTGGGATAAAAATAACTTCTCAACAATAATCACTTGTTGGAAAGTTCATCCAGGCATTTAAAGACCATTGGGATTTTGTTACAGCCTGTTTTCTAGTTTATTTTGGCTAGAATTTTGTTTTTTAATTTATTTTAGCATGGAAACATGTTGCAAATACGAAAATCATGCAAAATCCAAAATACACAAACCCCGAAAACAGATGCATCAGAAAAACGCTTCATGTCAACAGAATGAAAGATCGCCAGGAGCACTAAGCACTATACTATTGTAAAAGTGCCGAATGTAGAGAATAAAGAGAATATGTATCTTTTTGCAGCATGTTTATTGTTAATTTAATTAAATTTTTGCCTTTCTGCAGCACATTTCCATTGTTGTTGAAGCTGCAGCATGTTACTCCGAATGGAAAAGTTTGCCCTTGTCGGCCACCACACAAGTGACCTACTAGTATAGCTCTGTTTTTGTGTCTGAATTGTCAAACTGAACAACTCACAGATAATGATTGATTTCAAAAAACTATGACAAGTTTGCATAGTTTTTGTGTGGAGACATGCTGCAGAGAGACAGAGAGAGAAACAGTTAGCAGTCACTACTCAGACAGACAATCTACTATGTCACAAACTTTGTTATGTTTTTCTCCTCCCTCCTTTATTGCAGCCCCGCCTGTTTCTGCCCTAATATGGGGGCATCTCTCTGCCCTTCCAGCCAATCACATGGCTGGATGCGTCCCTCCTAGAGATGCCATGGGTCCGGTCCAGGCCTGAGGTTTCAGTGAGGGGAGCAACAGGCTGGCTGGTGACAAGGGCCAAAGGCCTAGAAAAAGAGAGGGGGTAAAGACTAAAAATACCAACAACAAGAACAAGAACAAGTGAAGGAGAGCAGCTGAGGACAGACAGGAAGTGAATGATCGAGGTGGTCATAGGAAGATAAGAAAGAAAGAGAGGCTGAGATTTAAGCTGTGCTGCTGCAGGTGGAGGTCTGTCACCTTTGAACCACTGGAAGAGACACGCTGAGGCTGAGAATTAAGGTAGGCTGGATGGATGTGGTTTAATAAAGTCTCTGTGCTGAAGACACAGTGCAGTCTGCTGATACCCGAGGGTTCCCTGATGGTACTCTGTGCTGAGAGGAAAGCAGGTGTTAGAAGTCATGGTTGAAGGGGCCTGATAGCTCACTTTATGGAGTAATAGCAGTGTTAATCCATCCTCAGCGGCCATGCCTTTGTTGCTCTGTGTCTGTACTCTGTGTTTGCATAATTTTGTTTTAAATCAGCCTGAGATCGTTTTATTTTCTGAAATATTGCTTTAAACATTTGGTAGCTCAGGAGCTGCTGAGAGCAAAATAGTTTATGTAGCAGCCTGCAGAAACCACATAGCTGACTTTGGAGAGCATAACAATAGCGCACTGTTTAAATGCAAAGACAGTTTTAGTAAGACAGCTGCCACTTGTGTTTACTCCAGCATGCCAGTTGCTGGTTACAAACACTCAAGTATTCACTGAGGTTTATGGTAACTATTTGCAGTGTGGCATGTCACTATGACTCCAAGTTATAAGAGTGTTTTGTAATGAGACCTGGGTCAAATAACACTTGAAAAAAATATTCGTAACATTTATTTAAACCTTTAGGAGTGCCGGATGGGTGCGGCCTACCACGAGTACCGTAACATAACACCTATTATTTTTTGTTGTAATAATAGTGTCCCAGACAGAAATAAGTTTAAATAACTTAATGCTGCAGAGCAGAGCTGACAGAGCTGCTGGTGGCAGTACGCGGTCTTTTCAAATAGCCCCTGTCTTAATGTTACACACCAGCGACAGCTGCAGTGTGATGGTCATTGGATCTGATTGCCCCCAGTTCCAGCTCCATCGCAAAGTTCGCCCACCAGTCCGGTATGTATGTTGGCTCAAAGTGGGTTCACAGGCAGCTGTAGGCAAAACACACCGGGTTACATAATGCATGCACTCGGTAGTTTTTGAGCAACAGATATCGTTTTTTAAATAATATCAAACTTTCTGGTTTGACAACACCAAACTAATCTAAAAGGCAGATTCTACTTTCCTTTGCACGAGGGCATTGCTAGTTAGATGTTTTTCTTGCCTTTGTTATCAAAATATATTCCCATTCTGGTTTAGGATGATTTACTGTTTTCTGCTGATAATGATTTATTGCTTTCAACTGATGATTTATTGTCCAACTGTATCAAAAAGAACACATGGACAGGCTTCTGAAATACAGAAATTCCATTGAACATGACAGCATTAGCACAGATCATTAACAGGCATCAGTGAACTGAGTGGTCCATGAACAATTCAGATGGCAAAAAAATGGGATAAATAGTGTGATACACTGATCATGTCTTGTAATGAATTGTAAAACGAAATAGCTTCTCTGTCTGTCGCACTGTTACTCTGCCTTAAGATCTTTTATTATATAAATATTTTATTATAGTTATTTACTTAGCAACTTTAATATTGTGTTCCCTGAAAAAAAAAACTTGGATGCAAGTTAACTGTCTGTACAGAAAATTGGCTGCTGATTTGTGCATTTTCTTTTATGAAGTTTTTGGAAACTTTTCTATCTTTGTACGTTTTCAGCATATTAGAGCATGGTTTAAATGTTTGTCCATATGGTAGTTAAAGTTGTTGATGTCTCTGCATAATAGTAATGGTAGCTGCCAATCCACTGTTTACTCCAGCTGGATTTGTTACAGTGGAGGCCAGTAACTGAACTCTTCACTAATTCTGTCGGCACAGACTGTGACAGGGATCACAGGTCTGAATCTGATGCTACAAATAAAGTCTTAGGTGTCAAACTCCTGTGGCATTTATTGTGGACACTCTAAAAAATCTGGTATTTTAAGGTGAAATGTTGCTCTGGAAACTACCAGGTATGATTTGTGTGTGCGTCCATGAGCTGAAAGTAAATAACATCAAAATAAAATGATGGATGATGATAGCAGTTTCCTGGCGACAGACTTTGGGTGGTGGTGGTCACGGTTGTGGGTGTGGTTAATTTTAGACCAGGAAGTAGGGTCAAGAGTTGATTGGGCAGTTCGGGAGGGAGACCTCGTGAGGAAACACTGCTTGACGTACATACAAGTGTGAACTTCCCTCAGTGCACACAAAGAACTATGAGGATTTTTTAGGAAGAAAGACTCATGTAAACAAGGGATTTGAGAGCACATGTGATTTAATATTAGAGATATATATATAGATACTATTTAAATATATTTATTCCAAAACTGAGAAACACAGGTCACAGCCTGTGACAATGTTTTATTCTCAAATGACAAGAGCCATGTGTGTCTCTCACTGTGTGTATCTGTCAAAAATCTCCATTTCCTGTTTACACGGAGGCATTTTACAGTCCAGAGGCTTACGTCAGCGGGTGTGTCTTGCTTTGTCCATCTGATGTCTCAAACAACCAGGAGACACGCTGAGATCTATCTCACTAATCTTGAAGGGGTTTGGACATTACGCTCTTTGGTGGATGCTTTTATCTAAAGTGACTCCCAGCAGCAACGCTTCCTAAATGTTCAGCTTGGATGGCCACAGTGGGAGTCGAAGCCCTGGCGCTGTCAGTGCACTGTTGTAGCCACTGAGCTCCACCGGCTTTCTCTTCCCTTCTCCTGCTGAAGTGCAGAACAGCACACTTTGTCCATCCTATTATTACAGTGAACTTGCATTCGCTTCCTGAACACCATTTTTCTCTCTAAGTTTTACAATGTCTGACTCTTTGGAAGTTTGACTGTTTCAAATGTTCAAAGCAATATTTCAGAAAATAAAACATTCTTATGCTGAAACTAAATGATACAAACACCGAGTACAGACACAAACACAAAGGCATGGCCACTCAAGATACATTAATACTGCTGCTACTCCAAAAATTGAGCTATCAGACCCCTTCACCCATGACTTTTAACACCTGCTTTCCTCATAGAGCACCACCAAAGAGCCCTCAGGTGTCAGCAGAAGAGGTGGTGTAGTTGTAGTATCTCATCCTTTTTGCTTTTACACTGTTGCTGTATTTAGGGTAGACAGACAATGGTAATCAATGTTTTGAACTGAGAGTGAGGCACGAATGCTTCTCCTTGACTTACTGTGGCTTGGATTGAACCTCATTTGTACATGGCTTTGCTGATTTAGTGCTACACTCCCAGAAAGTTGTTGGATGTACAAGAGACCGATTAAAAACAGAGTGAGCAAAACTAGATGCGCTGACTTTTTAGTGTCAAGTATGGGTCAAACGCCAAAAACACTAAATCCTACATTTACAACCAATAGCCAATAGCCAACCAATCGTCATTCAAACTTCACGCCCCCGGTGTGCAACACAGGCTTTTCGTTAGTGTGCATGTGTTTTCCACAGGCTGAGTTGAACTCCTCATGATATGTAAACTGACCTTTATATGTAAAATTAAACCAGTGGAGTGTCTTTCCAGAAACAGTGTCCTTGTTAGTTTAGATAATACCAGCCCTCACTGTAAACACTTTAATGTGAATAATACTGCAGTTACTAATAAAAAAAGGCCCTCATAAAACTGTTGACAGAAGTGAAATTCCTTTCACCTTGATTGTATATTGGTGGACTCAGAAACCCCAGAGCTTCTACAAATAACACCACAACTGCCTAAATGGCATGGTATTTATTTATGTTGGAGTCTTCTGCACTATTTGGGCAGAGGTTGCCATGGAGACCTTATGACGATGACATGATGGCAATTGTGCTTCATTTGTCTCTGTGAAAAATGAAATAAAATCAATGAAGGAAGTCGCCTGCATGTGCTGTGTTCATGCAAGCTCACAGACATACTGATATCTTCTCCCTCTTGTCTTTTCTTTATCTCACAAGGCTGCTGAGTTCATTGTATTAACTCTGTTCATTTCCTGTTTAACTCTTTGATTGTTTCACATAATTTACAAATTACAACAATCCGACCACCACTACCTTCTACTTTTCAGCCTCTTTTTTTGTCACATTTTGCTTTTAAACCGCTGTTTTTTGCTATTTCTGGTCCTTCTCAATCGCCTCTACTGTCCCACAAGTTCCTCGCATTCACAAATTCTTCATATCATCATATCTAAATCATCAAATCTGTCCAATCATCATTGTGTCTATGTTACAAATTGATTGTTGGATAATGCTCTATAATGACAACTGTGACGCTCTCATTCTGTTTTTTTAGACAACCCAATTGATCTTTCCTTACTGACTTTAGTATATGTTTGTGACTCCATGCATGTGAACGCACATACATACAGTATGTTGTCATATACATTAGAAGCATTGCTTTGTATTGCATTGGAATGTAAAGACTGTGCTCTGGTTGTATACATTAAATAAATGTAGAGAAAAATGAATAGTTATAACGTTTTGGGGAAATGTAGGAAAAGAAAATATTTACAATAAATTAATTTAACAATCAAAACAACAAGATAATGCCGTAGGAATAGAAACAATTTCCCTCCTTTGGTGATTGTCCAAAGATTAGATCCAATGAGGTTTGTGTTATGTACTCAGGCTGTCACCAATTGTGAAAAAGTGTTGCGGTATTTCCTCTGTGTGTGTACTCTTGTGTAAGTGCGTGAGGAGAAAACCTATTTTTGTCGATATCTGGCCTCCGCTGATAATACCTCAGTCCACAAATAAATCACAAACGCACATCCTCAGCTGTCTCTTGTGCGCTGCATCACTGCTGTAGTGTGTTGTGTCAAAGACTGTTATCAGCTTTATAAAGGGCAGATGGGTAGTTGTTTTCTTTGGGTGGACACCTGATGCTCGAGCGCTGCCATTACTGAGCCAACTATAACATCATTAACTTGTCCATCTCTAATAGGCTTAGAGCAGCCTCTGAACAGGATTAGAACAGCAGGGTCGGTTTCACAAGGTTGCTGCTGTAAGTCAGAGCAGGACAGTGCAGGACAATAAAACCTCTTCAGCTCACATCACACCATCACACTCTCTGACAGATGTCTGGACCGGTCTGAGTGGTCACAGCTATCAGTCATGCTTTTCAAGACTTCACCAGAAGAAGACTGGACTATGTTTGAGATTTCCTGACAAGTGGCTTCTTGTAGTTCTTCGATTGATGACAAAGTAGCGTACAGTTGATATTCTGCAAGACAAACAAGGCAGACGGTCGTACGAGGAGTGTGACCTTGCACACACAGAGTTTAGTGTCCCTGTGCATATGCCAATGTACCAATGCAGGAAGGAGTGTGCCCTTCAGTGATGCTCAAAGGGAGTGTAGAGGTCAGGGTGGTGGATTGACATGTACTACGTCAGGCTTTCACGCAGTAGACGAGAGTTAGCATCTCATCACAGACCTGCAATTAACACTGTAACATCAATCCTTACTTTAATCAATAGCAAGTGTTCAAGTTGTCTTACCTTACTGTGTGCAGATGTGCATATATAGGAGAAAGTGCTGGTTTTAGGTAGTGGCATTGGCAGCTCAAAAATGAGCTGAAACTCATTATAAAGCTCCGTGAAGATAAGGGGAGCATCAGATGAAGGTGATAATTCTCTACAGGTTCATTACCCCTTTTCTCTTTTCACATTATTTTCACATGTTGTTCATCTAAGAAATACTGATTAAAGCCGATTTAACCACAGAGGTGACAGTTCTGAAAATGTTAATTCTTGGTTTCAGTCATTTCCATCAAGGTTTAAACCATTAACTGACAGGAAACACATTTGAGATTGGTGGTGTGGCTCTGACGATGTGATGCTCTGGAATAAATGTGCGCTAGATTGCTGGGCTGGTCCTTCTCACTAACCAACATTAAGGGTCACTGCTGTGAATATTTACTTAATTCTCACAGAATGACATGTAAAACTGACAGAGATAGTAAGAAGGCCTTTCCTCATTTTGATGTGACAAAGCCTTTTGCGCAAACTGTGCTGAAGTTGAATGTTGCAGTCAGACCGTGTTTAAGCTGTCTTTTCCACTCTATGACTTCACTAACAAACCCGACCGCATTATCACTTGAGACAACTTAATCCAGCTCCTGTTAGACAAACTGCAGAGTGTCTGACAGCACCAACAAGTTCTTTAGCTTTCTGGTTTGTTCTCTGATCTTCACATTCGCTTGGAGCAGTCAGGCAGAAAGAGCTGAGACGCTTTACCTGCATAGTAGCTGCCCTGGATCATATTAGCAGGGTGCTCTGCCTTTACCCAGAACATTATTAAGAATTCAAAATTTTATACCAATTGAACAGATGATTTTTAATTTTAAATTATGGGTAGAATCTCTAGAAAATATTGTGTTTTATTTTCATGGCTCAGATATGTTGGTCAACTCCTTGAAGGCTTGTGGTTTCAACAATTTGGACAAAGACCGGGGGTTACGTACTGTAACCTGGATTCGCTGAGTATAGGTGCAGGCATCTAAGGCTATCGCTAATGGGTTTACCCCTTCCGCGCGCCTGCGGCACTGAGAATTTTAGTCTACGCCCACCCACAGCATGGGCATCTCCTACGTACGCCCCTTGTATATATACAACGGTGACACCCAGAACAGTAGAAACACAGGTGGGATGACATTACCTGCACATGCTTACTAAGATGGAGAGTGATATAGAAGCCCACTATGCACAATCTAATGATTATATAGTTGAACTACATTCACATTTAGCCAACAGCAACATTGAATAGGTTTCAGCTGGTGTTATAATTTGGATTCATTGGATCATGGTTTTAAACTTATTCAGTCTAAGTATAATTAAAGAAGACATTTAATACAGACAGTTAAAGCAATGGTAGATTTGTTATTTACAAATGTAGGTACAGTAAGTAAGGTTAGGACAGCATTAACATATTTTAATTAGCACCAGCATTCCCTGTCCACACCTCTAGGTAGAGATTACAATGTTGTGATACATTCAGAAATTGTTTATTCACTTTGGATTTTGTGTCCTCCCACTCCACTACTACATATACAGAAGGGTAAAGGTCCATGCTGATTGAGGCAGTCATCAGGCATGTGGAGTCCTGCAGATGTGTGAGTCCAATCTATAATAAGACTGGGCTGCCAGGCATTTCAAATCTTCATCTCCTCCTCCTCCTCTTCTGCCATCCCTCCATTCCTGTGCTCCGTCCAGGGAGTGCCACCTCCTCCACCTGCTGCGGTCTGTCTGTCATACAGAGCTGCAGTTTAAAGCTGCTGTCAGGTTCAAACTTCCACAAGTCTCACTGTAGCTGATAATCATATTTTTACTTAAACAGAAATATTCTGTTTTCCTTTACAGGTGTGACTACGGTCTACATGCTCAGAGCTCAGGAAACTTTATTTTGATTTTAAAAAATCGTGTTTTTGAACTGAAAACTGCCACTTTGATTACTAAAAAGATTAGATTTTGTAGACAGAAAAATGTACAAATGACGACGGCATTTTCCTGCACATTACTGTCACCGTCGTCTTCTCTGTAGGTTAATGAAACATAGCAGTGACGACCACTTTCGGGACATTAGTGTAGTTGTTCCACCTGTTGTTGCTGCTGATGCAATGTCAGTCACTCGGCTCCGAAATAACAGTTGGAAAGCCTTGATTTCAACACCACAAGCTGAACATCTCTCTTTGACAAGTATGTGACTAAAACTGAATTTGCTAGTCAAACAAAAGTTACCAGTTCAAATAGCTAAACTACATAAGACTGAGTCATAGAATTAGATTTTCCATACCACTTTTAATTTGCAGATGTGTGCTTTTTAAATTAAATGTTTTACAAATTCTAAACAAATTATATCTCATTAGTACTGTAGGAGCAGCAGGGTCAGTCATCTACCAGGGGCACGGGGATCCTTTTGATATCTCCGTTCTCAGCAGTTCAGGTGTAAAGAATCTATCTGTCCAAAACTTGTTCTATTCCATTAATGCTTGTCGCTGCTCCTCTGTGACTGTTACACTGATGGCCGGGCAGCAGTGAATGTGTGTTATGTGTTCCTGTGACCTCCTATAAACCAGATACCTCCAACCCACCCAAACAGGCACGACAGACACGCTGACACGCTACACTTCCAAACCTACACGCCACAAATTCACAGATACACAGATGGGCTTTCTCCCCTGCACAGACACAAATACACACACACACACATACACAGCTAAGCTAAGGCAGTTAAAACACATGATCACATGAAGGTAGAACTGTAAGAAATGAGATTAGCAGGGGGCACAGTCAGGGGCGCAGGACTAGGGGAGGAAGGGGACTGAGTATACAGGGCCTGTGTGTAAGGAGGACCCACAAAGATGCTAAAATGAATAGCCGTTGATGCTGGGAGGGGACTATGGAGAGTGCCTATGTACGGGGTCCAGAATTTCCTTATGGCATCATTACTGCTTTTATAGGTCGCATCAGCCCTCTGTGGAGATGAATATCAAATGTGTTTGAAAACAGTTGCCAACCTGGCAACTGGCAGTGGACATCAAAGTGTCAGGAAGCCAGCCATGGAATCTGGTCAGCAGTCTAGTCCAGGTCTAGTCGGTTTTGCTGTATTTGGTTGCACTAATTACATCCCAGCCTTCCCTAATTCGGTGTGAAATTATTCTTTTTGCTAATATGGCTTTTATCCAGTGGTTACTAATGCATTTGCATTGTCTGAAAAGGAAAGAAAGAAAAGTTAGGAACTTGCAGTGCCACAGCAAACAAGAACAAATAATCTTTGCAGCAGCATTCTGGGTATCTGTCTTTGTTTGCTCTCTTTAAGTGAAACAGTTCACTATTTGGCTCCTGGCATCACTTTACTCAGCTGACTCAGATTTACAGTAGTTATGGTGGACTGGTTGATGTTGCTGCTGTTTGACTTGATTTTCTACTGGTTTCTGCTCTCAAGACGTAAAATAGCTTCTCCATATATAACAATCTTGCTCTCTCTTCTTCTTCTTCTTCTTCCTCCTCCTCCTCTTTTCACTATTTCATAGCACTTTCTGTTTTCTGGGGGTGATATATAACTGGACTTTAATCTTAATAAGCACATTTGGGCGTTTGATCGGTACAAAATTTGATATATTTTGCAAAAGTATTCATATAGTTAACATTTTTTGTTTATGAAAATGTCACTGCTGTCGTGGATGTTTTGGGGCTGTTGGAGTAGTACCATTGGGTTAAGAGTGTCTGAGTGGAAAGTTTAAATGGTTTGGGCTCGGGTAGCCCGAGGAGGGGCACGACCAAGAGTACGGAAAGAATGTTAAGACTGCCATTCCAGAAGCTTCACACTGACGGCCATATAGCAGACACGTAAACTCTAATGTGAACAAGTCTGACATAAACATCTGATGCTACACTTTCTTAAGGACAGTAATAATAATAATAGTAATAATAATTTGCTGTTATATATTTTACAGTCTAGTTTTGATTGTATGTCAGTGGCGACTGAATTGAATGCCTTTATTGTCAGTGCATGTTACATACAACTAAATTTGTAATCTCTCATAAAACAAATGTTCACCCTGCTCAGACACACACTTTCATGCTCACACAGTAAATTAATATGACCAATAAATAAGAAATATAAGTTAGATGCTGTTGTGTGCATTAGCCCAAGGTACTGTAGTTAAAATTGTTGTGGTGGTGTGGGAGGGTGTGGGATTCGGGGAGAGGGTTCAGTTTGCGTACGACTGACATCCTGCATAAAGGAACAAAATGTTTAGAAATTGTTCAACTTTTAATTTTGCAGGACGAAATTTCAGACAGACGCGTCTGAAACACATGCTCACCTCCCTCATATGCACCTGTGTTGCATATGATTCTTTACCCCAATGACTAAACAAATAATATAGAACTTGTGAAAATGAACACACATTGGATAACAAAAAACATAAAACAAATCATCAAAGTAATCCACGTGCACCTTTAACCCATCATGGGATAAAGATGGAGTAGCACTATTCCTTTGTCCCTCATTTTGTCATTTAATTGAATCCCTGTTTATGTGCTTTCATTTACAGGACATTCAGTTAAATTACTGTAATTCAGCCAGTTTAGTTAATTCCAGGTTTTTATGTTGCTGTCTAGACTCTCAAATGTGATATGATGAACGAATGCACAAAAACCAAATTAACTCGAACTGTTTTTTTTCTGTTTCAGACTCTGACAGAGACCAAGAGGACAGCCATGTTTTCAGCCAGACCAGAGATCCAGCCGTAAGTAAACACGGACCTCCTTCTGCTCATGCAAACGTAAACCAGCTGTAACACCAAAGTGAACAGAATTGCTAAGTTGTGGTGCATTGGAGTATTGTGGTATGTGTATCTCATATCTGTAGTGTATTGTGGTTTAATGATAATGAAAGCTGTATATTTTAATCACACCATACTTATAAAAGCCCAACGAGGGATAGGAGCTTAAATTAACAATAGCTATGAACTCAGTTTCATACTCTGTACTGGAACTATGTTAAATTGCATTTTCCCTATCAAATAAAATCAAAATGAAATGATGATGATCCACATGACAAACTACAACAACGATCTACATTAGTATTCACGGAGAAGAAGATGGTACATGTTTTACTTGTGTTCTCCCTTTTAAAAGCACCATCTGTCCTCCACGCAGTAATAACATACTGCACTTCAGCCCTGAATACGCAGCCGACACTTTAACACAGTAGAGCGATTCATATAAGTGACTGAAATGAGTGTTGACAGATGTTACTCTTTGTTGCAGCACAAGAATTCACTTTACTGAGAATGTGATATTGCTCTAATCTAATGAGTGTAGGGCATTATTACACTGTATGAAGAGAACTGTACATTATAGTTGACTGTGCACTTAACCTCATATACAGGGTACTAAATCATTCTAGCTTTGTGTGTGTGTGTGTGTGTGTGTGTGTGTGTGTGTGTGTGTGTGTGTACAAGTGTGTGTTTGTTTGCATGTACTGTCAACAAGAAAGGTAAATCATTAGAGTAAGTGTATTTACATTGATTTCAACACAGTAACTGATCTGACCACTGTGTGTAAGAAAGGATTAAAAGGAGGAAGATATGAGTCATCTCAATGAGGAACTATCTTTTTGAAAAACATAAAAGGAATAATTATAGCACTACAAATATAGTTATTTTAGGAATTCGGCTCACAATCTGAACCAGACATTTAGTTGCAACGTATCAGAGGTCACGGCAGCCTGACAACAGGTGAAATACTAAAACAGGATGTTTTTACAAGATTAACTATGTGAGAGTTTATATAACAAGTAGAGGAAAGAGATATGGGAGCCTGGGACATGTTTCCTCCAGGAAGGAGGTAAAAGGTAAAAGAACCGTAATCAAGTTCAGCTTGATTCAGTCCTACAAAAAAATTCCAGCAGAGATACAGTTGAGGTCAGGGGACTAAACACACACATTACAAATAAAAACACATGATAATAACTATAGTAAAGGTTCTGAATGATCTATATTCAGATTAAATGAAATAAAAAGGTTATCAGGAGAAAATTACTAAATTTGCCCACAAGGTTTATTTCCGCCTCTCTCCTCTAAGAGATTATAATCCCAGATCATGAAGTATCATAGCAAGTTAAAATAAATTCAGTCATAGAAGAAGAAGGTCATCAGTCATCTGCAGACAATGATGATGAGTTTAGTTTCCTCAGAGATAAAAGCCCTGTTGTCATTTTTACTGCCTCTGTGCTCTGACTGGAGTTTAGCTGTCAGTAACTGTTTTATCTGTGTGATTGTATTAGGTGGGGCGTCATGAACACATCCTCAAGTTCAGTGGATTGGTAGCAGCAATGCATGGTCGGCATACAGAGTACCTCAGAGTACAACAAACCCACAGCTCGTATTTCCTTTTTAAGTATTTCAGAGAAAGCTGACTCAGCCTCACATGCACATTATAGCATATATTCCCACCTGGGAGCCTGGAGTTTCCTGATACAACCATTTTCCTTCTGTTGAGTAGCATCACTGGAGCCAAGGATGTCAGTGGTTGTTGGAATAAATTGAGAA
>NC_060166.1:33888614-33907562 GCF_021292245.1 Micropterus dolomieu
CCCCCCCCCCCCCCCCCCCCCACTCGATTGTTCTTTATATTTTCCTACACCAGTATCCCAGGTGCTTCAGTAAAAAGCTGCTGTGGAGGCACAAATATCTTGTTAGTGGAGTTAAAGGGTAAAATCACACTTAAATGTGTTGCTGCATGAACGCTTCAAGGTGACTTACACGATCTGCAACTGTGTGGGCAGGTAAAAGACAAGAGGCGGTCGCCCCCCTCTAACAGATCCCCCTCCGCCCCACAACGCAACCCTCACCACAGCGGCTCCACAGACGAACAGGAGAGCCCCGAGAGAGTGGTGAGACACACACACACACACACACACACACACACTTGGCAAAAAGCACATCAACCTATGGTGGTGATAAAAGTAATAAAAAGCAGTTTTCCTTTAAAGAGGTAATTTAAAGCTTTTTGGCTTTTCCTTTATTGTGTTATATATCTTTTTTGTGCATTTATCAGGTGTGCAAAGTGAAAATGAAAAAAGCCCAACGTCCACCCCAAATGGAGTTACCATCTCCCACAGAAAACACTGCTTCCAAACTGCATGTAACATACGTCATAATGCTTGCCTAGCAGCTAGTGTGGCACGCCCTCAAAAACACTGATGGAGAAACACACTGACCTGGAACACACACACTCCCAACACAGATTACATAGAAGTGAGATGCTTCACTCGGTAGCTGCAGCAATGTGCAGTAGGACAAACATATGGTGTTTTTTTATTAAACCATGTAAACCTATTCTGGTACAACTCCTAAATATAATTCTGAACCTGAAAATTAGCATAATATGACCACTTATAGTTTGACATTTTGGGAAATACATTAATACGCTATCTTGCCAAGACTTAGGAAGTTGAGAAGATCTAGACCACTCCCATATGTGATCAATAAATATGAAGCTACAGCCAGCAGACAGTAAGCTTAGCTTAGCTTCTTTGCAGGAAGCAGTAATGGAGTCTACTCTATACTGGTTTCCTGAAAACCTCAGAGTAATGACAAATTCCAGGAAAGTCACTGCTCCCAGCCAAGAAATAGCTAGGCCACCTACAAGAGTAGCTTTATCTAAGCACACTTACTCACCTAAAGCTGCCGGCTACAACTACACTCAGGCCATGTGCTACCATACTATTCCTATTGTCTCCGGTGCACGCAGGAGGTATCATGCCATCAGGCACAGAAATAAGGCACTCCTCAAGCCTTTAAAACAGGCACCACCCACATACGTTTGCTTGTCTGTTGGGTCATGGAACTGCCAGTCAGCAGTCAACAAAGCTGACTTTATCACTGCTTATGTTAACACATTATCGCTTGGGCTACTGGAGCTCACTGAAACGTTGATCAAACCAGAAAACGCCGCTACCCCCGCCTCGCTGTCCACCAATTACTCTTTCACCCACACCCCCTGACTGTCTGGGACGGGGGTGGAACGGGGCTCTTTCCAACAAATGGAAATTCACACAGCTGCTACCCCCGAATCAATATGCCTCCTTCGAATACCATCCTTTGGTAAAGGTCTCTGTGATATACCATCCACCAGGAAAAATGGTAAAACTTCGTGGACGAGCTAGACGCACTGCTGTCTTCAATACCAGAGCATGACTGTGCCCTACTTGTCCTCGGTGAAATGAACATCCACTTAGACAATTTGAACTCAGCAGACTTCCTCTGATTCAGTCCTTTGATCTAACACGGGTTAGGAAGCCCCCTCAGCCCACCGACCCACAAAGCTGGCAAGGTGCTTGACCTCGTTCTTGTCTTTGCCACCAAGTGCCTGACAGTCACACCTCTACATGTGTCAGACTACTATTTCATTCAGTTCACGGTATGCCTTCCAGAACAGCCCATTGTTCCGCAACCTCTGCAACCTGTCTCCCACTCGCTTTCCCTCAGTGGTAGCTTCTGCTCTACCTTCCCTCAACGGATTTTCCTCACTTGAGGTCAATGATGCCGCACAATCTCTGTGCTCTACATTAAGCTCGTGCCTGGATAGTCTGTGTCCTCTATCCACCAAGCCTACTCGCCCGAACCAGTCCCACCCGTGGCTAATTGATACCATCCGTGGGCTCCGTACTGATCTCAGAGCCGCTGAAAGAAAATGGCGAAGACCCCCCTGACCTTAAGGGCTACCAATTGCTCCTATCCTCCTTCTCAACAAGCATCAGTGCTGCCAAAACGGCGTTCTATAATAACAGAATTAGCAGTGTTACTGACTCAAGGAAATTATTTTCCACTTTTAAAGCGCTACTAAATCCTCCTCCACCTTCACCACCCACAAACTTGTCTGCTGATACCTTTGCTGCCTTCTTCACAGGCAAATTGGTGGCTATAACTAGCCAATTCTCTAAAACACTCAAACTCAAACATTGTAGCAGTCCTACTACATCTTTTCCTCTGCCCTCCCAGGTCAATGGTTCTTCACTCTCCTCATTTACTCCTCTCACAGAGAGCGAAGCATTAGAACTCCTGACCTATTGCTGTCCCACTACATGCCCACTGGACCCGATTCCCACGAATCTCCTCCAAGCCATATCTCCTACCGTGGTCCCGACCGTGATAAATGCTTCTCTGGCTTCAGGAACCTTCCCGACCACTTTCAAAAGGGCTCTGGTCACACCCTTGCTCAAAAAGCCCTCACACACAGTCAACCACAGGATCCTGCTATCCACACTCTCAGCAAACGGGCATCTCGGGTAAAGCACTCCTGTGGTTTGAATCCTACCTCTCGGGGTGTTCCTACAATGTGTTGTGGCAAGGACAATTATCCTCCTCCCACTGCCTCTCCACAAGGATGCCCCAAGGCTTAGTGCTAGGGCCCCTTCTCTTCTCAATTTACACCACCTCACTGGGGCAGATCATCCACTCTCACGGCTTCTCTTACCACACTGCTATGCAGATGATACGCAACTCTACCTATCCTTCCCGCCAGACGACCCCACCGTCTCGGGGTGGATCACAGACTATCTGCATGGATGAAGGCTTGCCACCTTCAACTAAACCTCTCTAAGACTGAACTCTTGGTCATTGCAGCCAAGCAATCTATCCACCATAACATCAAACTACAAATTGACTCCTCTACCATCACTCCAACGAGGGTGGTGAGAAACTTCGGTGTCATGATTGTCATCTCTCGGTCATGCTGCTTTGCTCTATACATCATAAGGAAAATCTTCCACCCAGCTTCTGGTACAGGCCATGGTTACCTCTCGACTCGACTATTGCAATGCCCTCCTAGCAGGTCTTCCAGCTTGTGCGGTGAAACCCTTGCAAATGGTTCAGAACGCAGCAGCACGTCTGGTTTTTGCCCAAAAGGACTCATGTCACTCCATTACTCAGTGACCTACACTGGCTCCCCGTGGCCTCCAGAATCAGTTTCAAGTCACTAATGCTTGCATACAGAGTGACTACTGGGTCTACTCCCATCGACCTACACTCATAATACAAACTTACGTTCCTTCTCTGCCACTACGCTCCTCCAAAGAACGCCGCCCGGCTCTGCCATCCCTTCACACAAAGCAATCCCAGTCCCGGCTGTTCACATCTGTGACACCACGATGGTGGAATGAGCTACCACACGGCATCATAGCAGGGGCGTCCCTCTCTGACTTCAAGAAGCTCTTGAAAACTCATCTCTTCCGAGAACACTTCCTCTTATAACACCTCTAACTCCTAACCTCTAACATGCAATTCCTGTGCTCTTCTTCTTCCATCATCTTACAATTATCTTGTATTGATTGCACTTTTTTTGTTAACTCTTACTTCCTTCCCTAGGTATTTACCCCATTGATGTGATATGAACTATGAGCTCTTACTAGTATTTATTGCTGCTCTTACTAGTATGTATTGTCAGTTGTAGATCTGTATTTGATGCTCTGTTAATGCTTATATGTTGTTCCTCAAATGTAAGTCCCTTTGGATAAAAGCATCTGCCAAATGAGTAAATGTAAATGTAAATAGTTCACCACGTAACAACCCGTAACACCACAACATGTTGTCTTTACACTTTGACTTTGTACATATTAAACAAAGAAGATATAGCCTAACATGTCAATTAGTGAGTTTTAGTGGTGCTGGTAGGTGGATATTGTTACTTGTGGGCTGAGACAGTTTAGCTGCATTTGCCTGTTGCTAAGCTAAGCTAACCATCTACAGCTTTATGTTTAACCTACACATATGAGAGTGGTATCAATCTCTTATCTGACTTTCAGCAAGAAAGAGAATATATTTCCCAAAATGTGAACTATTCCTTTAATTTTGACCAACACACCAATAAAATATGAACTACGTTGTTGACATCATAACCCCAGCAGACACCAGGCCCGTACAAACTGGATCACAATAGTCCATGCCTGGCCTGCTGAGGTCATTGTCCACCACATAAACAACCTTTCATTTCTCCCAGCTCAGCACAGATGCCAGTCGTGGCCTTTTAACGCTGCAGCAGGTGACCGACAGCTGCTGGACTCAAAGCAAACAAAAAACATCTAAATGTGGCAGCTCTAAAACCAGCCGCAGGTGTCCTGGCTGTAAACACTCTGACTCACATTCATGGACTAAAAAGTAGCATGTTAGCACTTTAAGAGTTTTTGTGAAACAAAGTGTTGCCGCTGCTCATCGCGAGACAGCGGCGCCTGCTGGTTCAAATAGAAATGTCATTGTATAGCTAACAGACATGTTGAAACAATAGAAGCTGGAGGTTTTATCCACACATGAAAAAGACCACAGTTACACAGTGAAACATATCTGTAACAACTATTAATATACACATTTCCTGTTTATATAATACACCATCCCCATCATAGTCTGACACTATTTATAATAAGGTTGCCTAGACCTTTTATTACATATATTAATTCAAAATAAATAGTCTTATAAAGATCCGTGAATATTTTTTCTCTAATCTTTCAAATGTAGAACGATGTTGTAAATTCACTTTTTTAAATACATTTTTAGTATTCTCTTTTGTGTAACTATCAAAACAAGTTATTGTGTTAACACAGGTAGCATGCATAACAGTGGGAAGTGTTTAAATTACTTAATTGCATTGATGCATCATTGATGGTAAGTCACATTTATTAAATTTAACTGTAATTGTATCAGTTCCACTCTTTTAAAGGATCATAATAATAATAGTAATAATATACACTTTATTTATAGACCTCCTTTCATACATGCAGCTCAAAGTGCATGACATTATAAAAATAAAAGAGCGGACAACACAGTTAAAATATTAGATCAGTAAAATAATAAAAATGTAAAAATTAAATACTACTTTAGCATATATATATGTACCACCACTTTCACCATCATCATCTTAATAATAATATCTAATGATAATCCTCTAAGATTTACCAGCAGTGTACATAATCAATAAATTACAGTAATACTAATAGATGCTTGGTAAAAGCAATAAGCCCAAACAATTATTGTTCATACCATTTAAACAGCAGTTTTTAAACCATAATTTGGTTGATTCTGTGTTGTTCTTTTGACATCATGACATCCACCTACATTACAGATTATCTCACCCTGTGTTTTCATCACCTGTTGTCTGCAGGTGCAGAAGGAGAAGCTTCATGCAGAGCTGAAGCAGGTGTTGAGTCAAAAGAGAAGTCATCTGAGAGAGTCGACCTGCCAACTGGCCCAACCAGAGATGGACTCAGAGCCCACAGACGAAGTAAACAGCAGTTTGATAAACACTGTTAATGTGACTTTCTAGGCTGAAACATTTAGTACTTTTGTTCGTATCAGTAGTTGATAAGCGACTGGAGAGCCATAAATCCCTTCGTTGTTAAAGGAGATGGGTGACGATGCACAGTACACAAGTCACTTTTTCCTTTATAAGTTATTTACAAGTTATTTCCTTTGGTCTTCACTGGAAAAGTGGATGTCATTTAAGAATAGAGTGACCTTTCCTTCATGACAGCTTAATGGATAAAATGGATTCAGAAGTAAAGTGTGAAGAGACAAATAACTGTACAGTGCAACAAGATATAAAACAGTGTTGAAGCCTTTGTGAATTGAAAACTATTTTAATCTACCCAGCAAAGAGAAAAGTGAAATGCAAGACACACGTTTCTTATGTGATGCCTGTCTTTAAAGCTGCATAATGCAACTTTGCACATTAGAGCCTAAATGGTGTTGATAGGTAAAGATTTTGATTTCAACAATTTGTGGACTTCAGCATCTTCAGAATAGCTGTTGTGTTTGTCTCCCATGTTTTGAATTCATTACTTATAATTTAGACAAACAGGGTGAATATACAGTGTTCCTGCTGATTAGGATCAGGCACTATACAGAAAAACTTCTGCCTTTAAAACTTCTGTAATTTAAAACAGAGAGGGGTTGGAGAAATGCTGCCTGGGTTGTCTAGTTGAACTAATAATTGACTGAACACCATTAGATATTTTGTTATCCTGGTCAGTTGTCACTTTGCTACAACATCTGGAAAATCAGGGGTTTCATCTTCAAGTAAAATATTACCGCTACAACAGACAATTTTTTATAACTGAGTTTGAGTCCAATCTAAGCAAGATTATTAATGAGAGACCAGAACAAGATGGAGATGAAATGTTTATCTTGAGAGCCACAGTTTATTCTTGGAGATGTTCAAAGTTGTGTGTGTGTGTGTGTGTGTGTGTTTCAGAGTGTGGATGAAGCCACTCAGTCAGTGGAAATCGTGGTGGAGACAGAGGCGGAGGCTGGAGCCAGCGGCTACAGTGTGACCGGTGGAGGACAGCGAGGGATCTTTGTTAAAGACGTTCTGAAAGACTCACCAGCCGCTAAACATCTCAGTCTACAGGAAGGTACCATCTGATTTAGAAGACTCAGTGCTGTAAAATGAACATAATCCAAACGAAAAGAAATAAAATGAAAACGTGTTAACAAATATATAGAAATTATATCTATAAAGGAGGTGAATGCTCTGTATAGACAAACTTTAGTATTAGTTTTACATTTTATTTTGCACATTTACAACTGCAAAGCTGTTGAATAGAACTGTATCTCAGATACAGGTGGGGCAGGAAGGTGTTACAGCAAGTCAGTTTTTAGCAACACTGATCACAGATCACAACTCAAACTACAGTGAGCTCTGGTTGTGGATGCTGGTCTGAGGTCAGTACATCAGAGCAGACAGCAACTAGTCTGCCTGTTTCAACTGTCTGCACTGTGAATATGTTTATTCATACCTCTAAAGGAAAATAATAATAATAATAATAATAATAATAATAATGAGAGAGAATGTTTGTATTTTTCCCACTGAATAATGATTTTAATTATTTGTGTAAATAGTTGTAGCTCTAGTTTGGTCACGATTTATTTTAAAAGGACTGACATAAAGTGTTATTATGTTAATCATTTCTGACTTGACTTTATGCCTTGATGTAGTTTTTCACTGTGACCACTGGAAGGCAGTGAATGCTTACGATTTTAGATAAAACAGTTAGCTCTACCAGCTCTACCGGCACCAAAGAAAAATATGACCAGAAAACTTGATAATACAATGATAATACAACTTTTTAGTAATGCAATTTTTGCCAAAACTGGTGTTGCTGGTGTTAAATGTAATAATCATACTAGAATTTACTTCAAAATATTGATATAAATAATAATAGTATTGAAATTTACAGTGTGTTAGATACATAGCGCAGTTTCTCACTGTGACCACCGGAGGGCAGTGAAAACTCATGTTTAAATGAAACAAAACCTCCCTGGCTTTCCTTGCTTTTTCTTTTCTTCTGAAATTAGAATAAATATTTGTATTTTTCCCATTGAAGAATAAGGACTTGTTGTATGTAGCTGTCACCACTACAGAACAATAATAATCGCTTCATTATTATTTTTGTTTCATGATCATTTCTACTTCAGTTATTCTAATGTGGGGCTGTAATTTCAAATTATTATGACTGGAGACCAAGAAAACATAGACAGCACCCAAAAACAAATTCACTGCTACTGAAATGTCCACAGCGCAGCTGATATGATTCATCTCTATCTTTACTGACAGGTCGTCGTGGTAGCAACACTCTCGTCAGTTTTCCTGTAAATGGAACCGTTATTTACAAAAACATAATACTGTTTTGAAGAAGACTTGAAACTAGTGAGACCACAAACTCATTAAAAAAGTGTTAACTGAGGTAATAAATCAAGTGAGAAGTAGGGTCATTTTGTCATAAAATCCAATGCAATCGGACTTCTTTTTGCAACCAGTGGAGTCGCCCCCTGCTGGCTGTTAGAAAGAACACAGGTTTAAGGCACTTTTGCTTTTGGACTTGGATGAAAATCTTCAAGATTATTACTTTAAATTTCTTTCAGATGGCTTCAGTTTGGTCACAGATTTATTTTGAAAGTAACACCGGAAGTAAATCTATATTATTGTGTCTGCTTTGACGTAGTTCCCTGCTGTGACCACTGTAGGGCAGTATAGGGGGCCAGTGGACATTCACCTTTAAATGAGCTAACTTTTTTTTAAATTTTCCTCTGTTGGTATGGCTAATCAGAGCTAGCAGCTCATGTTAATGGACCATAGCTCATCCTACAGTGAACTTGTAGTAGCCTAGTTATTATTATACAAATGGCTATACATCAGTACAATTGTTTTAAATTCAATTGTATTCTGTACCCACTACTGGATACAGGATACTGCTGTACTACCATTCCCCCAGGAAAAATAAATATCACATATACATCAAATTGATTTTAGAATTAATATTTTTAACCCCAACTTGATAAAAGTGCAAACTGAGATGCAGAGGTGGAAGTTTTTTTAATTACTTTGCCAGATTTAAACACTGTCTGAATTTATAATGTTCTCTGTGTGAAGGTGACCAGCTGCTGAGTGCCAAGGTCTATTTCGACAACGTGAAGTATGAAGACGCTCTTAAGATCCTTCAGTGTGCGGAGCCATATAAGGTCAGCTTCCAGCTGAAGAGGACCATCCTTGGAGCAGAGGTCACCGTGCGGCCTCGAGTTCCCAGCATGGAGGTCAAAGGTCCCAAAGCCAAGATGGCCAAAATGGTAATCAATTATATTCTAAAATAAATGTTCTGTTTGTAATAATCAAACTTTGATAAATATCTCATTAAAAGACTTCAATAGTTTGTTAAAACTATCAAATTAACTTGTAACTTAAATTCTGGGTCTATCGTTTAAATATTTAGAGCCTCCAATTAGATTCAAAGCTTATTCATTCTTTCCATAGTTTTTCAGTTGTTGAACGTATAAAGCCAGCACCTTAACAGACAGTATCACAATCAAATGTTGTTGACTGACCCTTTTATCATTCATGTGTGTTTGTGTGTATTTCAGAGTGTGAAGGGATCCAAGCCGTTCAAGGTCAAGAAAAAGAGAGGTGGTCGTTTTGGTCTGAAGAGGCTGAAAGAGAATCGCAGAGAAGAGCTGGTGATTGAGGGAACGCCCCCCAGACTGGAGATGAGTGACGTGGATGTGGAGTTTTCTCTCCCCAAATTCAAACAGAGGAGGAGCGCGAAGGTCGAAGCAGGAGGAGCAACAGCTGCAGCAAAGGCAAAGAGGAGGATCAGGTTGGCCTTGTTTTTGTTACTTCTATGGGGGGGTTTTTTAAGTGGAAATGATCGGACAATTGCCGTGGGAAGGGATCGTCGTAAGGTCCACGGCACTTAAATCAATCCCTGAGCTTCCTTTTTCCGACAGCGATTATTTCTGCCAAAGGCCCCAGCCCATCATAGGCCTATGAGCCAGAGCTAGACCAATTTAACCCCTGTGTTATGACAAATTGCAATGTGGCTGTGGCTTGGCTGTGCCATGGGTCTGGTATTGGTTGGTTCGTAGTGTTGGCCGATGTGGTGATCTGTGAAGAGCATGCTAGCATGCTCATGGATCATTACCACAGTATCATGGAGCCAAAGATCCAAATAAGATATAAAAATATTACCGATAGTAACGTTAATCTAAATATGATTCAGTGTTAATTTCAGCATTCTAGTGTATGTCACATCATTGTTTTGGCCGATGCCCAGGATGATGCTCACTCACCTACGGAGTGCAAACGCAAAGCATTTTTACAAAGCATTTTGGAATACTTCCTGTAAATTTTTTGGCTTATATTACATGCCTCATATTATGTCTTTTCCTTCTTCTCTCCTTCCTATTTTAATATGGTTGACACAGATTTCCTCGTATGAAAACAAAGGGCTATGCTGGAGCAGAGACAGGAGGAAAAGTGGACACAGGACGATTTGAGGGACAAGTGAACGTCTCTCCATCTGAGATAACTGAAGCTAAACTGAAAACCAAAGGAAAAGGACACAAGTTTGGAATCACCTTTCCTAAGAGCAAGCACACAAAGTCAGGCTCAGCTTTGGGAATGGGATCTGTGGAGCTAAAGCCCCCAGGTGTGAACATCCAGCCACCATCAGTGGAGTTCAGTTTGCCTGGCAATAAAGATGTGGATGTGGAGAAGGAAGGGTTTAAGATTAACGCGCCTGATGTGGAGTTTGCACTCCCTTCAGGAAAAGCTGAGGCGTCTCTGCCTGCTGTGAAGGGAAAGGCAGAAATCAAAGCTCCTAAAATTGACATCAAAGGAGGAGTTGATGCAGAGGCAGCTGTAGGAAAAGTTGATGTAGATGTAGGCAAGGGAGATGCAAAGCAAAGAATGCCAAAGTTTAAACTGCCCAAAGTTAGACTCCCACATCTTTCAGATGAGATAGATGGTGATATCAAGGTAAAAGCCAAAGGGATAAAAGTGCCTCACACTGATATAATACCTCCAAAAGTAGAAATCAAAGGAGATGGTGAGATTGGTCTCCCCGAAGCAAATATCACCAAACCAATGATGGAAGGTGATCTATCGGGAAAAGCCGCATCTATTCAAATGCCTTCTATTGATATTTCTTTACCAAATGTGAAGGGAAAGACTGACAATGACGTCTCACTTCCAGAGTACGGAGGAGCTGGGAAGACAGCAATCAAAATCCCTGCTATTGACATCTCTGTGCCTGATGTAGATGTGGAACTGGACGCCAGTCACAGAATTCCTGACGAGGTGGAGGGCACCTTCAAAGGCCCCAAAATCTCCATGCCAAAGATTGATATGTCGTTACAAAAGACGGGATCTTCCAATATGGATATTGAAGGTCCAGAAGGTGGAGGAAAATTTAGTCTACCCTCTGTTGACATCTCTCTCCCAAATGTGAAAACAAAGGGTGAAGATGTGGACATGGAGTATTATGTTGGTGGAGATGGGAAGTTCAAAATGCCTGATTTTGACATCTCTTTCCCAAAAATGAAGTCACCAGAAGGAGAGGTAAATATGAAAGGACAAGAGGTGGAGGATCATTTCAAGTTACCCAAAGTAGACCTGACCCTTCCCAAAGGCAAAGCAGGAACGACAGATATTGAAGGAGGAGGAAAATTTCAGTTACCATCATTTGACATCTCCCTCCCTAAAATGAAGACAGGTGAGCTGGAAGTCAACCTCGAAGGCCCTGAAGTGAAAGGTGGTAAATTTGAAATGCCCACACTTGACATTTCTCTGCCCAGAAGCAAAATAGAAGGAGACACAGAAGTAGAAGGGAATTATGGGAAGGGAGGACAATTCAAGATGCCTACCTTTGACATCTCACTCCCAAAGATGAAAACCAAGGAGGCAGAGGTTGATATTAAAGGACCTGAAGTCAAAGGAGGAGCAAAGATCAACATGCCGTCACTCGACATCTCTCTTCCTGCAGTGAAATCACCAGAGGGGGAGGTAAAGCTCAAAGGTCCTGAAGCCAAAGGAGGAAAGTTCCAGATGCCTTCTTTTGATATGTCACTTGCAAAGATAAAATCACAGGGAGGTGACATCGATATTGAAGGTCCTGAGTTTAAGGTTAACACACCAGAGGCAAATTTAAACCTAAAGAGAAGTGAGATTAAGGGAGGGAAAATAAACACGCCTACAGCTGATATCTCTTTTCCAAAAGGAAAAGTAGAGGGTGAAATAGATATTGAAGGATCCACAGGAAAAGAAGGCAAGTTTAAGATGCCTACATTTGATGTAACGCTACCCAAGATGAAGATGCCTGAAGGAAAAATTGGTCTTGAGGGACCCTCAGTTGATATCTCTCTTCCAAAGGGGAAAGTAGAAGGTGACATGCAAACTAAAGGTAAAGGAGGACATTTTCATATGCCCTCAGTTGATGTTTCTCTCCCTAAAATAAAATCAAAGCGACGTGACATCAATATTGAGGGACCACAAATCAAAGGTGGAGAAATAAAAATGCCAACTATTGACATCTCACCCCCTCAAGGAACATTAGAAGGCAAAGGAAGAGGAGGCAAAGTCAGCCTACCATCTGTAGACATTGTCCTCCCTACTGTAAAATTCCCAGAGGGAGATGTGAATTTTCAAGGGCCGAAAGTTAAAGGTGGGAAGTTTGAAATGCCAAAAATCGACCTCTCGCTTCCTCAAGGACATGCACAGGGAGACATTGATATTGACATTCACTCTGGGAAAGATGGGAATATTGAGATACCATCCTATAATATTGGACTTCCTAAAGGAAATGTCAAAGCTGACATAAATGTTGAAGGTCCTGCAGGGGGGACAGCCAAATTCAAAATGCCAAAATTCGGCATTTCACTTCCAAAGATGAACCTGCCAGAGGGTGATGTCAAACTGGAAGGACCAGAGATTAAAGGAAAAATTGAAATGCCGACTGTTGATATTTCACTTCCAAAAGGAAAAATAGAGGGAGATGTTGACATGGAAGGACATGGGGCTAAAGGAGGAAAGTTTAACATGCCTTCAATCGATATCACTCTTCCTAAAATAAAACCTAAGGAAGTCAGTGTCGATATTGAAGGGCCTGATGTTCAAGGAGGAAAGTTCAATATGGCATCACTTGATGTCTCAGCACCTAAAATAAAATCTCCAGAGGTAGATGTCAGCCTTGAGGGTCCAGATGTTAAAGGAGGACATTTCAAAATGCCAGCTGTTGACATTTCACTTCCAAAAGCAAAAGGTGAAGCTGGCATAAATATTGAAGGTCCTGAAGGAAAAGGAGGAAACATCAAAATACCTGAATTTGATCTCTCATTACCAATACCAAAAGTACATTTTCCAGAGGGTGATGTTAAGTTAAAAGGTCCTGAGATCAAGGGCAGGAAGATTGAGATGCCAGACATTGATATTTCACTCCCCAAAGGAAAAGCAGGAGGAGAAATTGAAATTGAAGGACAGGCTGGAAAAGGAGGAAAGTTCCATATGCCCTCTGTTGATATATCTCTTCCTAAAATGAAAGCTATGGGACCAGAGGTCAACATAGAAGGTCCTGAACTTAAGGGAGGAAAAATCAACATACCAGACCTTTCACTCACCAAAGGAAAGGCTGACGCTGACCTCAGAATTGAAGGTCCTGAGGTAAAAGGGGGCAAATTCAAAATGCCCAAATTTGACGTTTCACTTCCAAAGATGAACCTGCCAGAGGGCAATGTGGAAATGCCAACGTTTGATATTTCACTTCCAAAAGGAAAGGTAAAGGGAGATGTTGACATTGAGGGACATGTGGGTAAAGGAGGCAAGTTTCACATGCCCTCGGTTGATATATCTCTTCCTAAAATAAAAGCAAAGGGAGTTGATGTTGATATTGAAGGACCTGAACTTAAAGGTGACATGTCGTTACCTAAAATTAAGTCTCCAGAGGTTGACATCAGCCTCGAGGATGTTAAAGAAGGGAAGTTTAACTTGCCAACTGTTGATGTTTCACTCCCCAAAGGAAAAGTTGAAGGCGACCTAAATATTGAAGGTCCTGACATAAAAGGAGGCAAATTTAAAATGCCAAAATTTAATGTTTCATTGCCAAAAGTGAATCTCCCAGAGAGTGATGTCAAAATTAAAGGCCCAGATATCAAGGGAGGGAAGATTGAAATGCCAGACATTGATATTTCACTCCCCAAAGGAAAAGCAGGAGGAGAAATTGAAATTGAAGGTCATGCTGGCAAACGAGGAAAGTTCCATATGCCCTCTGTTGATATATCTCTTCCTAAAATGAAAGCCAAGGGACCAGAAATAAATATTGATGACCCTGAAGTTAAAGGTGGAAAGCTAAACATGCCATCACTTGATGTTTCTCTGCCCAAAATAAAATCCCCCGATATAGATATCACCCTTGAGGGTCCTGATGTTAAAGGGGGAAAGTTAAACTTGCCAGCTGTTGACATTTCACTTCCCAAAGGAAAGGTTGATGCTGATCTCAATGTTGAGGGTCCTGAGGTTAAAGGAGGTAAATTCAAGATGCCCAAATTTGATGTTTCGCTTCCAAAGATCAACCTGCCAGAGGGCAATGTGGAAATGCCCACAGTTGATATTTCACTTCCAAAAGGAAAGGTAAAGGGAGATGTTAACATAGAGGGACATGCTGGTAAAGGAGGCAAGTTTCACATGCCCTCGGTTGATATATCTCTTCCTAAAATAAAAGCAAAGGGAGTTGATGTTGATATTGAAGGACCTGAACTTAAAGGTGACATGTCGTTACCTAAAATTAAGTCTCCAGAGGTTGACATCAGCCTCGAGGATGTTAAAGAAGGAAAGTTTAACTTGCCAACTGTTGACGTTTCACTCCCCAAAGGAAAAGTTGAAGGCGACCTAAATATTGAAGGTCCTGACATAAAAGGAGGCAAATTTAAAATGCCAAAATTTAATGTGGCATTGCCAAAAGTGAATCTCCCAGAGAGTGATGTCAAAATTAAAGGCCCAGACATCAAGGGAGGGAAGATTGAAATGCCAGATATTGACATTTCCCTCCCCAAAGGAAAAGCTGGAGGAGAAACAGAAGTACACGCTGGCAAAGGAGGGAAGTTCCATATGCCCTCGGTTGATATCTCTCTTCCTAAAATGAAAGCTAAGGGACCAGAGATAAATATTGATGGTCCTGAAGTTAAAGGTGGAAAGCTAAACATGCCATCACTTGATGTTTCTCTGCCCAAAATAAAATCTCCAGATATAGATATCAGCCTTGAAGGTCCTGATGTTAAAGGAGGAAAGGTCAACATCCCATCTGTTGACATTTCACTTCCCAAAGGAAAAGTTGAGGGTGACGTAAATGTTGAAGGCCTTGAAATGAAAGGCGGGAAATTCAAACTGCCGAAATTTGATGTCACTTTACCAAAAGCGAGTCTCCCAAAGGTTAATGCCAATGTGGAAGGACCAGATATGAAAGGAAAAATTGAAATGCCAACTATTTCACTTCCAAAAGGAAAGGCAGACATGGATTTTGACATTGGTGTACACAGTGGTAAAGGAAGCAGGTTTCACATACCCTCACTTGACATCTCTCTTCCTAAAATTAAAGCAAAAGGAGTTAATGTTGATATTGAAGGACCTGAAGTTAAAGGTGACATGTCACTCCCTAAAATGAAGTCCCCAGAGGTAGATATCAACCTCGAGGGTCCTGATGTTAAAGGAGGAAAGTTTACCTTGCCAACTGTTGACATTTCAATACCCAAAGGAAAGGTTGAAGGTGACCTCAGTATTGAGGGTCCTGAGGTAAAAGGAGGAAAATTCAAAATGCCCAAATTTGACGTTTCACTTCCAAAGGTGACCCTGCCAGAGGGCAACGTGGAAATGCCAACAGTTGATATTTCACTCCCAAAAGGAAAGGCAGACGTGGATATTGACATTGATGGGCACGGTGCTAAAGGAGGCAAGTTTCATATGCCTTCACTTGATATCTCACTTCCTAAAATCAAAGGACCTGAACTTAAAGGTGACATGTCACTCCCTAAAATTAAGTCTCCAGAGGTAGCTATCAACCTCGAGGGTCCTGATGTTAAAGGAGGAAAGTTTACCTTGCCAACTGTTGACATTTCAATACCCAAAGGAAAGGTTGAAGGTGACCTCAGTATTGAGGGTCCTGAGGTAAAAGGAGGAAAATTCAAAATGCCCAAATTTGACGTTTCACTTCCAAAGGTGACCCTGCCAGAGGGCAACGTGGAAATGCCAACAGTTGATATTTCACTCCCAAAAGGAAAGGCAGACGTGGATATTGACATTGATGGGCACGGTGCTAAAGGAGGCAAGTTTCATATGCCTTCACTTGATATCTCACTTCCTAAAATCAAAGGACCTGAACTTAAAGGTGACATGTCACTCCCTAAAATTAAGTCTCCAGAGGCAGATATCAGCCTTGAGGGTCCAGATGTTCAAGGAGGAAAGTTTAACTTGCCAACTGTTGACATTTCACTACCCAAAGGAAAAGTTGAGTGTGACCTTGATGTTGAGGGCCCTGAGGTGAAGGGGGGTAAATTTAAACTGCCAAAATTTGATGTGTCTTTACCAAAAGTGAGTCTCCCAGAGGGTGATGTCAAAGTAAAAGGCCCAGATTTCAAGGGAGGGAAGATTGAGATACCAGACATTGATATTTCACTCCCCAAAGGGAAGACCAAAGGAGAAATGGAAATTGAAGGACATGTTGGAAAAGGAGGCAAGTTTCATATGCCCTCGGTTGATATCTCTCTTCCTAAAATTAAAGCAAAGGGACCACAAGTCAACATAGAGGGTCCTGAACTTAAAGGCAGAAAAATCAACATCCCAAGTGTTGATATTTCATTACCTGAAGGAAGGGCTGAAGCTGACCTCAGTATTGAGGGTCCCGAAGTAAAAGGAGACAAATTCAAAATGCCCAAATTTGACGTTTCACTTCCAAAGATGAACCTGCCAGAAGGCAATTTCAAAGTGGAAGGACCAGAAATGAAGGGAGGAACGATGCCAGCTGCTGACATTTCAGTTCCAGTGGGAAAAGTAGAGGGAGATATCAATATTGAAGGACCGTCTGAAAAGGAAAAGTCTGAATTTCCAAAAATTGACCTATCTGGTAAAAAAGGTGGTGGACTCCACATGCCAACTCTTGACATAAATCTCCCCAAATTTGATCTTGACCTCAGCCTCCCCTATGGTCTGAAAGACAAAAGCCTCAAAGTAGACACCAGTGGTCCTGATGCATCAGGACATTTGGAGATGTCTGGTCTCAAAGGAGATATTAATCCAGCCAAGTTGAAAATTAAGGGCGCTGACATAGGGAGAGGTAGTGCAGAAGGTCCAAGTGCATCCCTCAAGCTTCCTACTGTAAAACTACCGACAGTTGACATTTCAGCGCCAAAGGTGGATCTAGACTTTGGCCTAAACAAACCTAAAGGTGACGATGTGGAAGTGGAGCTTCTGAAAGCAGAGGGGGGGAGGCCTTCTTCAGGGGGCAGCTTTGATCTACCTGATGTCTCCCTCAAAGTCCCCAGTTTCTCTCTTCCCAGGTTTGGTGGAAAGTCCAAGAGCGGTGATTTTCAGAAATCAGGGAAAGGCCCCAAAGGAGACATTTCCCTTAGCCCACCACAAGGAGAGATTAGGGCACCATCAGTAGAGTTTGATGGGGATGGAAAAGTCAAGGTGAAAAAACCTAAACTCAAAATGCCCTCATTTGGTATATCCAAAAAGGATGCAAATGTATCTGTGTCTTGCCCTGATGTGGATGTTAAAGTGAAAAAGGGGGGCATTGACATTTCTAAACCGGAAATCAATGTTGAGAGCCCAGGTGATAAATCAAAATACAAAGTGAAATTCCCCAAGTTTAAAATATCATCATCTAAAAGTCAACTCCCAGAGGGAGATGGTAATGCTAAACTGGAAGCAAATGTGGAAGGGAAAGGTGGCTTCCATGCACCTGACGTCACTATTGAACTGCCAAAGTTCTCCATGCCAGGATTTGGCTCTAAAGAAAAAGATTTAGGTAAGCTAAGTGGTTACCATGACGCTAAGGCCAAGGTCAAGATGCCCTCAGTCGAACTGTCACTACCAGCAGCTAAAACACCAGAGACTGAGATTCTTCTTCCCAAAGCAGAAGTTGATGTCTCAGAAGCTGATATCAGAGGTTATGAGGGAAACCTCAAAATTCCCAAAATGCCAACTATTGACGTTTCAGTCCCCAAAATAGATCTGGATGTGTCCCTGCCAAAAGTAAAGCATGATGCAAAGGTTAATGGAGAAGGAGGTAAATTCAAGATGCCAAACATCAAAATGCCTGACATTGACATGTCTCTTCCTAAAGGAAAGACTGGTAAGTTAGAGGGATCAGATGTTGAAATTGAGGGAGGAGGAAAGCTGAAGATGCCACATGTCAAAATGCCACAAGTTGACATTAAGCTGCCAAAAATGAAGACTGCTGAGGTTGATACACCAGATGTGGAAACAAATGTTAAGGGAGGAGGAACAAAATTCACAGTGCCACATCTCAGCATGCCCTCTGTTGATATCTCTCTGCCCAAAGGAAAGATCGAAGGCCCAGACGTTGAAATAGAGGGAGGTACCGGAGGAAAGTTCAAAATGCCTCACATGAAAATGCCAAATGTTGATATCTCTCTGCCCAAAGGAAAGATCGAAGGCCCAGACGTTGAAATAGAGGGAGGTACCGGAAGAAAGTTCAAAATGCCTCACATGAAAATGCCAGATGTTGATATCTCTCTGCCCAAAGGAAAGATCGAAGGCCCAGACATTGAAATAGAGGGAGGTACCGGAGGAAAGTTCAAAATGCCTCACGTGAAAATGCCAAATGTTGATATCTCTCTGCCCAAAGGAAAGATCGAAGGCCCAGACATTGAAATAGAGGGAGGTACCGGAGGAAAGTTCAAAATGCCTCACATGAAAATGCCAGATGTTGATATCTCTCTGCCCAAAGGAAAGATCGAAGGCCCAGACGTTGAAACAGGCGGAGATGGCAGAGGGAAATTCAAAATGCCTCATGTGAAAATGCCCTCAGTTAACATTTCACTACCAAAAGGAAAGATTGAAGGCCCAGACATTGAAATAGAGGGAGGTACCGGAGGAAAGTTCAAAATGCCTCACATGAAAATGCCAGATATTGATATCTCTCTGCCCAAAGGAAAGATCGAAGGCCCAGACGTTGAAATAGAGGGAGGTACCGGAGGAAAGTTCAAAA
>NC_060166.1:33907662-34055234 GCF_021292245.1 Micropterus dolomieu
GTTCAAAATGCCTCACATGAAAATGCCAGATATTGATATCTCTCTGCCCAAAGGAAAGATCGAAGGCCCAGACGTTGAAATAGAGGGAGGTACCGGAGGAAAGTTCAAAATGCCTCACATGAAAATGCCAAATGTTGATATCTCTCTGCCCAAAGGAAAGATTGAAGGCCCAGAAGTTGAAACAGGCGGAGATGGCAGAGGAAAATTCAAAATGCCTCATGTGAAAATGCCCTCAGTTAACATTTCACTACCAAAAGGAAAGATTGAAGGTCCAGATGTTGAAATAGAGGGAGGTACCGGAGGAAAGTTCAAAATGCCTCACATGAAAATGCCAAATGTTGATATCTCTCTGCCCAAAGGAAAGATCGAAGGCCCAGACATTGAAATAGAAGGAGGTACCGGAGGAAAGTTCAAAATGCCTCACATGAAAATGCCAGATGTTGATATCTCTCTGCCCAAAGGAAAGATCGAAGGCCCAGACATTGAAATAGAAGGAGGTACCGGAGGAAAGTTCAAAATGCCTCACATGAAAATGCCAGATGTTGATATCTCTCTGCCAAAAGGAAAGATCGAAGGCCCAGACATTGAAATAGAGGGAGGTACCGGAGGAAAGTTCAAAATGCCTCACATGAAAATGCCAGATGTTGATATCTCTCTGCCCAAAGGAAAGATTGAAGGCCCAGAAGTTGAAACAGGCGGAGATGGCAGAGGGAAATTCAAAATGCCTCACATGAAAATGCCCTCAGTTAACATTTCACTACCAAAAGGAAAGATCGAAGGCCCAGACGTTGAAATAGAGGGAGGTACCGGAGGAAAGTTCAAAATGCCTCACATGAAAATGCCAGATATTGATATCTCTCTGCCCAAAGGAAAGATCGAAGGCCCAGACAATAAAATAGAAGGAGGTACCAGAGGAAAGTTCAAAATGCCTCACATGAAAATGCCAGATGTTGATATCTCTCTGCCAAAAGGAAAGATCGAAGGTCCAGAAGTTGAAACAGGCGGAGATGGCAGAGGGAAATTCAAAATGCCTCACATGAAAATGCCCTCAGTTAACATTTCACTACCAAAAGGAAAGATTGAAGGTCCAGATGTTGAAATAGAGGGAGGTACCAGAGGAAAGTTCAAAATGCCTCACATGAAAATGCCAGATATTGATATCTCTCTGCCCAAAGGAAAGATTGAAGGCCCAGATGTTGAAATAGAAGGAGGTACCGGAGGAAAGTTCAAAATGCCTCACATGAAAATGCCAGATGTTGATATCTCTCTGCCCAAAGGAAAGATCGAAGGCCCAGACATTGAAATAGAGGGAGGTACCGGAGGAAAGTTCAAAATGCCTCACATGAAAATGCCAGATATTGATATCTCTCTGCCCAAAGGAAAGATCGAAGGCCCAGACACTAAAATAGAAGGAGGTACCGGAGGAAAGTTCAAAATGCCTCACATGAAAATGCCAGATATTGATATCTCTCTGCCCAAAGGAAAGATTGAAGGCCCAGACGTTGAAATAGAGGGAGGTACCGGAGGAAAGTTCAAAATGCCTCACATGAAAATGCCAGATGTTGATATCTCTCTGCCCAAAGGAAAGATCGAAGGCCCAGAAGTTGAAATAGAGGGAGGTACCGGAGGAAAGTTCAAAATGCCTCACATGAAAATGCCAAATGTTGATATCTCTCTGCCCAAAGGAAAGTTCGAAGGCCCAGACATTGAAATAGAGGGAGATGGAGGAGGGAAATTCAAAATGCCTGATGTGAAAATGCCCTCACTACCAAAAGGAAAGACTGAAGGTCCAAACGTGGACGTAGAGGGAGATTCAGGAGGAAAGTTCAAAATGCCTCCCATGAAAATGCCAGAAGTTGACATCACGCTGCCTAAAGGAAAGATTGATGGTCCTGAAGTGGAGCTGAAAGGGGAAGGTGGAAGATTCAAGATGCCACATCTCAACATGCCCTCTGTTGATATTTCACTGCCTAAAGGAAAGATTGAAGGTCCAGACATTGAAATAGAGGGAAGTACTGGAGGAAAGTTCAAAATGCCTCACATGAAAATGCCAGATGTTGATATCTCTCTGCCCAAAGGAAAATTTTGCAATATTGAAGGAGCACAGCTGGAGATTGAGGGAGGCAAATCTAAAATTCCACATATGACAATGCCATCAGTAGACATTTCACTGCCAAAAGGAAAGACTGAAGTTGAAATTAAGGGTGAGGGAGGAAAGTTCAAGATGCCACAAGTTGACATATCTCTTCCTAAAGGAATACCTTCAATTGAAGGTCCGGAGGTAGAGGTTAAGGGCGATGTGGGACAGCAAAACATGCCAGATGTTGACATATCTATCCCTAAAGGAAAAGCAAATATTGACACACCAGAGGTTAAAGTGGAGGCAGAGGGAGGAACCATCAAGCTTCCACATATAAAGATGCCAAAAGTTGATATTTCACTTCCTAAAGGTAAAAGTAAAGATACTGAAGCACCTGATAGAGACCTGGAAGTTACAGCAGGAAAGTTCAAAGGTCCAGATGTTAAACTTCCAAAGGGGGGTATATACTTATCAACTGCTGAGGCAGGAGGGAAAATTAAAGTGCCGCAAGTAACATCACCGAATCTGGACATCGATGTAACAAGTAGTAAACCTAAACAAGACACAGAGGCTCATGGGAAGGCTGAGTTGCATGTTGAGGGAGAGCACAAAGGTCTGAAACTCAAGATGCCAACAATAAATATCCAGGGTCCAAAAGGAGACCTGGAGCTCGATTTAGGACTTCACAGAGGAGAAGGCAAAAAGGACAGAAAAAAAGTTGAACTACCCGACTTGGATATCAACTCAGCAGGAACCAGAAAAGTAAAGGGGCCTAAAGTCAAAGGAACTAAATTCAAGATCGGAATCCCAAAAAAGAAAACTGGCCGAAATGTGACAGCAGAAGCAAAAACATGCAAAAACTGTGGCGAAGAGGAGTCAGGTGGTCAAATGAAACACGAATGCAAGGTTAAAGACAGATTTGAGGTTGAAGTTGAAGTTGAAACTCACAACGGACATAAAGAGGACAAAGATCGTATTAACATCTCAGTGCCAGAGGTTACATTACCAAGTGTACAAGGCTCAACCAACTTAGGCACAGGGGGAGAAGGTGGCCTCTCGTCATCAAGAGCAGAAATCAAAGTCCCCAGGATTCCAGACATAGAGTTTGATATTGGCACATCACAGGCTGAAGATGATGACAAAACAGAAAAGGGCAAGAAAATCAAAATCCCTAAGTTTGGTGTCCCATTACCCTCCATCTCCTCTCCCGAGGGAAGAATGAATATGTATGGTCCAGAAATTCAGTACGAGGGCCCTAAAATGCCCAAAGTAAAGAAAGCTGTTTTTGTCTTGGTAAATCCTCCTCAAACAGATGAGCCCACTGCATGCACAGGCCCCCTGCAAGAGGAGACAACATTTGAGGCTGAAACAAGGAATGTCAAAGTGAAAATGCCCAAAATCAAAAAGAAGTCCAAAGATAAATCAGCTGATGTGAGCACAGAGAGAGAGTGGGAGGGAGAGGAAAACTCGATGGGTGGGGGGATTAAAATGCCTAAAGGGTCATTTTCTCCTGGCAAATCAGAGTCGTTTGACGTCACTCTAAAGGGCAAAGGTTCAAGTTCAAGTCTCAACGGTGAACAAGATGCAAGCCCTCACAAAGGCTCCAAGGACAGTAAAGGGACATTCAGTGGTAAAATCAAACTTCCAAAGGTGGAGTTCACCTCTCCATATGGCAAGACGGCTGCAGGGGAGGAGGACACGGAAATGAGTGGGAAACTAGGGAAAGATTCATCACGAGTAGAGGTGTGGGAAGACACTAAAGGGCTTAAAGTAAGATCAGGCAAGATGACCTTTGCAGGTTTTAGTGAGGAGCTCATGGAGGATGTGGTGTCATCTCATGCCAGAACAGATATGCTGGACAGGGACAGCTCAGCGTCCCCTGCTAGTTTTACCATGGAGTTCAGCTCAACAAAGGCCCAGGCTTGGAGTGAGGTGGAGAGCAAAAGCAGGGTGTCTGAGGAAAGAGAGTCTTCCCCCTGGTTCAAGGTCCCTAAGTTCAACCTGAAGCCACACTCCACAGGTAAGGATAAAGAAACTTCAAACTTTTTATCAAGTACTTGATAAAGAGCAGTAAATTATTTGATTCATGTTTATATTTTTACATAGTTATAGGGAATTTATATTGAGTTAAAAGTCAGTTAACTAGTCATGGTTAGTCAAGTCCCCAAAAATATCCTGAGCAACCAGGGTCATCTCTGCATAGGCTCTGAGAATACCGATGTTTAACAAAGCACTATGTTACGAACCAGGACAGTTGAGTCTGAAAGATATGGACCCTCCCTGCCTGGTAAACACCATATTAAGGACTAAAAATCAGTATATCTAAGCTGCATTGATTTAAGCCATTCTGGGGGAGGTTTCTGTCTTTTGCAAGTTCTACTTCATGGACTTTCACTATATGAAAGTGTAATATTAAATCACTGGAGTACTCCTTTAAAAATCATCCAAAAGTAACAATAACATTCATATTATTCATAAGCTTCTATCATTATTTCACTATATTAGTATATCATTTACTATATGCACTACATTTAAGCTAATTTTTCCTTGCTGTTACCTTTGATGTGTGTTGTTTTGTGTGTTTTTATTCTATAAATTATGAAAATATCATCTCTTCTTTTGTCTCTGCTACGTCAGACTAAGTTTCCTTTCCCTCTTCACTTCTTCACCTATCCTCCTCTCTTCCTTTCCTCTACTTGCCTCTGCTTGTTTCCTCTCCTCCTGCCCCAGGCTTCCTTCAGATAACCCCAGAGGGCTCTCCTCAGGCCCAGCGGAAGGGGGAGTTGGGAGGTGAGGCTGATGTCTCCGGGTCTTTCTGCCTTCACACCTCAGGGCTCGACTTCACCACCCAGGAAATGTCCGAAGAGCACCAGGTCTCCTCCGCCGAGAAGGGAACTGTCACCCTGATGACCAAGACCACCAGAATCACTCGGCAAATGGTTGCCACTGAAACGCGAACAGGTGAATCTTCGACAACCACCACAACAACTCACCAAATGTCTAAATAGTGAGGATGCTGTAATGATATCTTAAATGTCTTTAAATTTTTTTGTTTTTCTTTGGTGAGGTTGCAGTGTTCTTGTAAGCTAAGCCTGCAACTTGTCAAACCTTGACTAAGTCTTTATTTTATATTTTAATAGGTGAGGTATGAATGTGATGAAAAGCATCATCAATCAGCATTATTGTCATTATTACAGCAACAGAGTAATATATGCTTCTTTTTTTCATTTTAAATGTGATTATTTTTTTGTTACTGTCCTCCGAGTGTTGTTAGTTTAGTCTTAATTATTTATCAGATTTTGTTTGGTTTTAAAGGTTTCTTTCTGAATGTAAACATGTCAGATTGCTAAATTATTTATTGTTGTTTGTGTGTTCAAAATGGGCTGGAATGAGTCATTTACTCAAATCAACATCAAGGATTTAACCATGATTCTATGATTAGTTCCAAAGTAATTCATTTTGAACGACTACAGTACAGGCCAGAGTAATATTTATGTAAATACATCTATATAATAGCTTTTTTTGAAGCAGTATCCCATTCAATACGAAATGTAATTATTTTCATATTCACCAGAGCCAGGAGTTGAAATGCTATTTTTTGACCTGATAATCTATTTTATTTGTCTTGAATGAAAAGTGTGAGCATTTTGAAATTATAGGCGTTACTCATTTTCTGCCATAGTTTTATATTTTAAGCATTTAACTGGTGCTGTTACCCAGAGATAGTCACAGTGAGTGAGCAGGACACTCTGGACTCTTTTTCTGCTGTGGGAATCAAACCTGTGACCTTCTGGTTACAGCTTGCTCTCAAACATTTAGGCCACCCTGCTGCTAATGTATTGTTTTTACTGTACACTGCCATGAGACACTGCTGTATATATTGTGATTGAGGAATTAGCTTAAAGATACACCCTCCGACTGATGCAGATCTTTTGAAACTCAGCTGTTACTGTAAGGCTGCTACAATGACAGACTGGCTGAAGAGTGGCGAGCCTTGATCTTGTACAAAAGCAATCACGTAAAAAGAAATATGTCCTCTAAAGACATAAGAGGGCAGATCGAGGACAAGGCACCAAGGCGCATTATTATATGAATATTTTTGAACATATAACAAAATAAGTTTGGATGTTATAATGATTAACAGCATTTTCATTAAGTGCCTTTACCCCTTATTTTTCAAGAGTATGTCCTCCATTTAAAGTGTAAATTGCTTTGAAGTGGAGCCTCATGCTGTCTTTTAGATATCTATTTTATTGTCACCACATTGAGAAATGTAAGTTTCATTCTCAAATGCAGAAAAAATCAACTACTGTAATGTTTCTGGCATTAAAAACTTACTTTTGAAAACTACCAATTTGATAAGCTACTCCGCCATTTACGTACAAGATCACAGTTTTACAGGATACAACGATCAGAATGTTTCAAAATAATGAACTGAATGGATGTAAAGAATTTAAGAATGAATACTTTTTCATTTACTTTTATTTTACTTGTTTGGTAGAAAAAATGCATGAGGAAATCCTGACAAATCCACTCCCACATTACATTAACAACTTTTGACACCATGCCTGTTCTACAGGTGAGAAATAGGTGTTTAAAAAGCTGGAACGAGAGTAGTGACATGTCAAGGTAACACGCACTGAGTAGTAGTGTATAGAGATTTTTACCTTTCTGGTTTAATCAAGTCCTTCATTAAGATAATAAGGGTTTAAGTGACAAGTGTTTTTTGTCAAAGCTGCATTGAAGAGGATGCTGGTTAAACTGCAATAAAGTAATATTCACACAAAAAGAATATTTAAATGATTCTTGATGATTTCAGCTTAACAATTTACTGGGCGAGAGGCGATATAGTACACCCACTGACAAATTTAAATTCTTTTGCTAGAAAACACACAGGGGTATGGAAATAGGTGGACAAAAATAGGTGATAATGCTTAAAATAAGTGTGTGTCGCATTGTAAAATTTGTGATATTGGTACCCCCCGGTGGTGGTATCAGAAAGGAGAGACACAGAGAAGGAACCCACAACACTATTCCAGCCATGATTTGTGTGTCAGGTAACGTTAAATAACTTGTCCACAGGCATTCAGCTTACTTTCTAGTTCACAAAGACATGCTGTTACTGTAATGTTAGCAAAAGTAGCAGGAGAATTGTGAGTATCGCTGTCTGGAGCTGGTGTGTTGGCTCTGGAACAGTCTCATCCTCTCTGCATGTTTGCTTCACACCTGAAACTGTAGCATCAGTTTGGTATTCCACAACTTAGCTTACATTAGTTGCTGTGTTGTTGTTCGCTCTGTATCATCTGTCTATATCATCATTTGTCATGGTTTGTCCAGAATCGCATACCCTACCTTTAACCTCTAAAATGCAGGGTGTAGTCAGCACATACAGGAGTACATGGATGTGCATAAGGACTGATTATTCTCATCATCACATAGAGTACTGCAGGACTATTTACTGTACTGTTTATTCTCTTGGTTTAAAAACAGTTCTGAAGGCGCTGACTGCAGGGACCGTACAGCAGAAAATGTTTTAAGGGAACATATTGTTCTCACCTTTACATTAAGCCTTTATCGGTCAAAGGAGAGAGAGAAAGAAAACAGTTTTATGTTGTGAAGACACCAAAGTACATGAATGAGTCTTTTTAAAAAATGAGGAAAAACAGAGGGAAAACTGTTAAACTATGCACACCAGTACATGACATCTTCCCCCTGTGTGTGTGTGTGTGTGTGTGTGTGTGTGTGTGTGTGCGCGCGCGCGCGTGTGCGTGTGTGTGTGTGTGTGTGTGTATTCTCAATCTACTTATCTACTGCTGTGATGATGCTGTGCGACGTAGGCTACAAGGGTGAATGTATGTGAGGGGACATTAACGCTGTATGAGGAGCGAACAATGCCACATGAGGAGAGGAGTGAAGTGAGCAGCAGGAGCCTGCAGCATCACCAACTACACTTTTACTGTATTCAGTTGATTCAAGAGAATGCATAACATTATATCTCACTACTGACAGCATAGACTTTCCTTAAAGAGAACATAAAATTAGACCTTTTTAAGCAGCAGCACTTTTAAGCATTTTAGTTATTGCAACTTTCAAGAAAAATGTTTGCATAGTGATTGCATAGTCTGCAGTGATCTGTTGTAACAGAAGGTTTGGACTGGATTCAGACAGTCTCTCCAGCATGAGCAAAATATTATGTGTCCAAATACAACAGCACCTAAAAAGTGTGGTGATGTTGTAAGTGACACAAGTCTTATCTTGATAATTGACCCTTCGCTAAGCCACGCTCCGAATATGCAGCTGGCCAATTGCAGTGCAGTATAGGACTCTAACTGAGGTCAGACACTTTCATGGCTGCATCTTTTCTAGCTTTTTTTCTGTATTTTTCCTAGACGTGGTCAAAGTTGTTCCTGGAGCAGTTACAATCTCTACACAGAGAGGTTGAAAAGAGAAATGTGATTTATTCCCTTTCCAAAACCTAAAACAAATCCAGAAAAATGTAGGCTGTGGATTGTTCCTAATGTAATGTTATGTAATGTCTAACGTTACCTAACTTACTACTGAATGTAACATTATATAGCCCTACTGTTCTGCTTTTTAATGATTGTAATAGTGAATAGAGACCTACCCAGCCTTACAGGAACAGTGTAGATCCCTAAAATCTTTCTCAGTAGTGAGGTAGTACGGTGGTTCATTTTTACACGATAAGCTTTAGAGTCAGTTTGATGGCCTGAAGACAACCTTCAAATGCACAATGTAACTGCAAAACTGTGTGCTTCTTTCTGAGATTGCTTTTTCCAAAAATTACACAATATTTCTGCAGGGAGTGCAGTGGCAGTGGTAGTGGCAGTGACAGTTTGTCGGACTTAGCTACAGTAACGGGGGGTGTGGCTTAGCGAAGGGTCAATTAAAGTACATTTCCTGACTGCACCATTTTCAGATAACATAACGTCATATGGTACTATTGGTAGTGAATGAAGTTGATCTTCAAGCTCCTCTTTGGAAGTTTAAACACAAGCCAACCAATTCCAGGATCAAGTGGTTGGCTCGCCATCTGAGCTTACATGAGTATCACCCACCTTCAAATTGCTTTTTTGTCTTCAGGTAGGTGGTGTTGGATTGAAGCTGCGGACTGGCTTCTAATAACTTTAACATAACTGTCGTTGTACACAGAAGTATGTCACAGTCCCCATACAGCATTTTCTGCTTCTATCTTGTACACAGAGATTCTCATTGTCTGATTAATCTATTAATCAACATCCCTGGGATTATCTCACGTTTGCTGACACCTGGTGGCAATATACTGACAGCAATGAAAATGACACTCGTAATGAATGATACTGGGGATGGTAGGGGGGACAATAAATAAACTCAGATTTTACATAAACATTAAAAAAAACACACACACAAAAAAGTGTATCTGATGCCAAGTCAAAGGGGTCAAAAACATTTTCAGTTGTGCAGCAGACAGATTTTCACCCATATGGAAATATTAAACATATTACACCACTGTGACTTTTATGTATTACTATATATGTATTATTATATATATTATATATTTTCAAATATGTCTACCTTAGTCTGGCATTAATAACCCCGCATACACTTCCGCTCTCCTCACCTACCCCTGCCTCTGTGTGGCACGAATCACCCCTCCTATAGGTGAGTGGGCTGCAAGTCAAATTAGCTCTCCGTCATCCTGCTCGCTGAGCGCACCCGAGGCTACTGCGGTAAGATGCGGCGACGCACGATGCCGAGTCGCTGTGGATGAGATGATGCGCAATGGCCGAACGAGACTGGAGAGAGAGACTGAAAAAGATTCACTGTGGTCGGCTCTAATTGAGACGATGGGACAGAACTGAATGCATGTTTGATTTTAGCGCTGTAGCTCCAGTGGTACAGGCCGACTGGAAGGATGTGGTGGCTCTGATCCCACTGAAGGATGCTCCAGAGCCCGATGAGGGTTGAATAGGCTTCGCCTGTAAACAACAAGGAAGCAGAGAGACATTAAGTGAAGGACACTTAATTCAAGTGTGGAAAGGAGACGCTGAAGAATTGAATGAGGTAAGAAACAATAAAACCTTTCCCTGGGCATCCCTTTCAGGGCATGTTGGCTGGGGAGACTGGTTTTGCTGGTACAGTGTATGGTTTGACGTGTTTCATCTTCATCATAGTGGTTCACAATGTTCTAATATGAGTAGGATAAGTGTGAAATGCGTGGCCCAAATCTATTTTTGTCTCTTATTATCTTGCCTCACTTTGGGTAAATCCTTTAAGCTATGTGGGCATGAGGAGTGGATTTATGGGTTTGTGGCCACCTGTGTTTTATTTTTAGTCCGTTTGATGATTCTGTATGGCTGATGCAACAACTGATCTAATTGGCACCAGGATGGACATGGAGTGAATGCACCTTTTTATATAAAACAATAAGGCCTGTTTGTGTAGGAGTAGTATGAAAAGAAGCCACTTGGTTTCAAATGTATGACCTTTGACAGACTCAAACCCCCACAAACAGGATAGCTGTAATCCAGTGAGCTAAACCAAAGTGAAACAAAATTCATTCTCTGTGTGGAATTATCAGAAATTACACATTTCTCATATTTTCATTTTCATTAGATCTACTCTAATTGCTTTGCTACTAATCAGACAAATAAAATAAAGTATTGAATTGTGTTTGCTCTTGGCATGATTCTTGCTATTTTAATCGTATCAAACAGCTAACTCATAAAGCTACTGTTTCTTTTTGAGCACACATCATATTTTTTCAACTGTGAATCTTTAATTTACTTGTTTTGTCCCACTCGGCTGCAGGTTGTTTTGTGACAGCTGAGTCAGTCCTCAGTGACGAGAGACCAGCCGACAGGGAGGGCTGTGAAGACGGCGTCACTGAGCATCAGTCTGGAAGAAAACAAACTTCTCATTATCCTCTCTATCATCGGCTCTGACAGCTGGACGTCTGACCCGGGCATTTCTTTTCTTCTTCAGGAGACTCTCAAAGTTAAGGAGTAATAAAGGAAAACAGAAGCACAACTTCAGCTTTCTGTGAGGAAACGAGTGATTCTGTTTTTCATTTTTTTGTCCAAAAACTCAGATGTTGTCAGAATGAGCTGTTAAAACATGAGATTAGCAAGAGAGTCAGCTCTCTCTTGCAGGGTCAAGTAAATAATTCCTCCTCAGTCCAGATGAATCAGTAAGAAATTCTAGAAATTATTTTAGCTTTTTTTCCCAAACTATGATCTTTTTACCTTTTGAGCTCTCACGTTGTGAATCGAGAATACACTCTTGATCGTGCAAGCGTTCCCTCTCACCTGACAAGCTACATTTTAACAAAGGATAAGTGAGACATAACCAATAAAACATAGATGAGGCCAATAACGAGTACCATGCTCCAGCAGAATAACAACAACAACTACCCCTGCCTGAATGTGTCAGGCTCCAGCCGCGAGATGCTCCAAAAGTGCTCCAGATCTTCTCTGCCCTTCCCCAGCCGACTGGAGCTGGGCCTAGGTGACCTGCCGCTAATCAGGGGCCTCCGTGCCTGGGCCCTGTGCTCCAAGAACCGCCGGAAGGCTGGTGGGCTGCTTGGTGGGGGACAAGCCCACACAGCTCCCCCTGCAGGCCGTGGGGTTTCAAATTCCTGCCACAGGCCTGCAGATGTGTACCTCAGCGGGGAGTGGGGTCGCATGGGGTACGGGCTTCCCTTGGGGCTGGATGCAGGGCAGGCTGGGATTGGCGCTTTGGTCACCGTTGCCACTCTAAAGACCTCAGAAGGCAGCGGGAAGACACAGACTCAATGCCTCTTCCTCCGGACTGAGAAAGGGAGCTGTTTGTACTCGACAGCTAAGCCCGGTTCTGGTGTGACTACCGGTTCAGCCTCCAGCGTGGTAGGGGGATGGCTGAGAGGGAAGACAGGAGGAGGAGGAAGCAGAGATACCCCAGCCGGGAGGAGGGACCATGGGCCAACTCCGGCAGCACAGACCGGAGCAAACCGGGTTAGAGTGAGATCAGGCCGGAGGTGGAGGAAGTCCTGTAATGCAGCATGCCGGGAGAAAACAGGCGTTAGCAGAGAGAGGCAGCAGAGCAGCAGGGAGGGTCCTGCTGGAGAACTCACTCTGGAAGAAAGGCAGGAAGAGCAAGACAAAGGAGGCCTGGACAGTAAACAGTTTCCCAGCCCACAGCAGGATACCAGGAGAGCCAAACAGGAGAAAGAAGGAGCATTCAGAAGTCCCAGATGCTGCCACAATGCTTCTTCCAAAACCTGTATTCAGTGTGGACGGCAAGTACAGAGGAGGGACAGCCAGGATGAATACGTGGGAGGTGAAAGTCCAAGAAGAAGCGTCCCAAACAGGCTGAACAGTGAGGGTAAAGGTATGAGAAAGGAGAGGCAAAAGAATGACGAGGAGGAGAAGGGAGGTCTCTGCAAGTTAGAGTCGTCTAACTCTGTTTTGGCTGTACCAAACCCTGACCTAGAATCCAACCACTGTCACCCAGAATCCCACCGCAGCTGTGATGTTAAAGAGATTAGAGAAGGTGAGAGCAACGAGGAGCTGAAGACACAAACCTCTCCCAGCAAGGATGACGGTTCAGAGAAAGAGGAGGATGCAAACTCAGAGGTTATGAAAATACGTACCGGAAACAATGATTTCAGTCATCACCATTCTGGCCAAGTGACTGATGACTTTGCATCAAGGCATGACAGATATTTTGTGGACAGAAAACTAAGTGAAAACCCCTGTGAAGAAATAGCGGCTAATGTAAATGGATTTTCTGATCGTGTGGAGACACATCAAGAACCAGAGAAAGACATGGACGGTGTGGAAGTTGAAGAGGACGTAGGGAGCATTAATCAGACTTTGGGTGAATTCTCGGTCTCTGTCTCTACTTGCCCTGGCTCCATCAGCACTGCAGTCTCACCTGAGCTCTCCTCTCCTGTAGAGGGCAGCACCTGCAATGCTGACCATGAGACTTGTGGTGTTCGGAGAGAGCAAGGGAACAGCAGAGAAGATCACCTAGAGGGGTATCAACAAGGGGTAGGAGACCCTGGGATCATGGGTAAAGAAGAACTGGATGTTTGCAGATGTGATCAACAAGAGCTGAACTGTGTGGCTGAGGAGAACAACACTGTGAATGATAACAGGAAACCTCCGTTTTTCTTTAAAAATGGGGAAAACAGCAGCCAGCTAGATGAGAGAGAAGCTTCTTCACCTCTCGAGACAGACAGAAGGATCGTAAAAGAAAACAGTTGCATCTTTAGTACAACTGAGCTGAACGGAGCACAGTTTAGAGATGAGATTTTGTGGGAGAATATAGGGGAGAGAGTAAATCCAGAGGAACGGGGTGAAGCTGGGGAGATTTGGAGGAGGGAGTGCACCTGCAGTGGGCTGAATGGTGGCGATGGTAAAGGTGATAAGGAAAAAGAACAACACACTGCGGATGACATAAATGACAGTACCATACAGGAAGATGATAATAAAGAAGTTATGATAAACTGCGCACTAAAAGAAAACTGGAGGTTACAAGAGTCTGCAGACGGATGCAGGGGAGGGAAGATACAGGTTGGAAACACCTGTGGACAAACAAGCATCACTAATGTTGAAGCAAATGTCGAGACCAGCACTGATGTCACTAATGTTGCCTGTGCTGATCCCTCCACCTCTCCCACACTCTCTCTGGCTAATCCTGCCTCCTCATTGCCCCCATTGGGATCCATGGCAACCAGCCTGCCCTGTCTGGAGGCGGAGAAGGAAGGGGTCGGAGTGACGGCAGGAGACGGAGAAGGAGGCCAGGGAGGGAAGAGGAGGCACGGGAGAGAGCTGGAGGAGCACTGCAAGGAGGAGAGGGGCTCCACCGTGGCCACTGAGGAGGGGAGGAAAGAGGAGGAGGAAGATGAGTTTGGAATATTCATGCAGGCGGAGGGAGAGCCCGCCTGGAGCGAGGGATCCAATATGTCTGCCTCAGTGCCTTGTGGGAGCAGAGAGAGTGTTGGTGAGTTTCCTGGCTGTTTTTTTGTTGTTTTTCTCTCTCTCTCTCCATTTGCTGGCTGGCCTTCCCCTCCTTCTCTTTCTTTCTCTTTTATTTTCTCTCTGGCCCCTTTAGGCACTTTTCTGTTTGCCATAGACATGGGACAGGATCTTTTGGTTGAAGTTGACAAGGCTGACATTAAAAGGCTTCAGAAGGAGAGCAGAGTATTTTAAAGTACAGATTTAAGACATAAATATCAGCACTTTCTGTGTTGTTGCTGGAGAGTTGCAGAGGATTAGTGCATTTTTAACCTTTTGTACAGTTTCAGGAATGCATATACACACACTCTGTTTTAAAAGGGCCATTGGGTTTTAGCGTTTTTGCCCACTTGCTTCAAATCACTCTATTACTTTGACTCTGTCACAGTTAATCATCTCATCATCATAATCTGCAAACCATGCTGTCAGAGATTTGAATGGATTTTTCCTGTTATTACAGTATGGATTAGTAACTGCAGTATCATTATGAGGTTATCAAGTGGAGATTTTTAAAATCAGTCTACACTTAAGCTGCTTCAGATGCAATTATGATGTAACACTGACAAACGACACTGCAGACTTCATGTTATGGAAAACACATCCCGAGCAAGTTTCGAGAGTATGCTGAGTGGGAGGTGCTATTTCGAACGCCCCTCTCTCTAGAAGTAATGGTCTCAATCATTTTCCCATTGACAATGTTTTGTGACTCACAGTTGGACACATCTGCGGCTTGGATCGACATGAAATTCTCCCAATTAAATCATGAGTACAAAAGATGAACAACTGCGTTAGAAAATATTTGTTTCTTTGATAATAAAAAGTTGAAGGTACAAGCCAGTGCACATAAAAAGACTAGTTAAATCCACTAAGGTGCATTTGAGCAAGCTTGGAATTATGTTTGTGCGCCACTATCCGCCATGCCAATATGCCAAAAAAAAACGATTTCTTAGAAACAAAGTTGAGATAATTAAAACTGTAAGCCATAACATAAACCTTTATGATCATTCAATTTACATGAAGAGACACATGTTTCTATGTGAATTAACATTGGGAATGTAGTTTGACGAACATTTTGAAATGGTAATACAGAATGGTGGGAAGCACTTCCTGAAACCGGCAGCTCCCTCCACTAACTTGTGGAAACGAGTGAAACTAAATGGCTGACAGGTAGGAAAAATAAATCTAGAACTGTGTAATCAAATATGTATGATTTGTTGCCAAGGAGCTAAAACTCTCAAACACACTGGTATGGTCCTTTAAAGCAAAAACTACTGAATAGAAAATATAGTAAAAAAATAACGTCTTTCACAGCGCTCTGAGCAAGAATGTCAACTGAATGACTAAAATAATAATCTGACAATATAAAACCAACTCTTATGTAGTCAACATACTCATTACGCAGACACACATGCATCTTTGACACTTTTTGTCTTTTTGTTTTTCTCTAACAGCCAGTGTTAATCAGTCCTTATGTTCCTTCATTATGCACTCTGCTAATCACCTAAGCCCAGTTTCCACTGCAGGGCCTAGCGAGGCTAAGCCGGGGATTACTCATTCATTTCTTCTCAGTTCATCCACCTAAAAACATTTCTGCGATTATTTGAACATACTGAAGATTTATCAGTGGAGATTTAATTAGCAGAAATTTTAACTCCTAAATGGTCCCTTCACCAAAATGATATATATTTTTGCACCTTTAGTGGGCATGCAGATTGTTTAGGATTAATTTGAACAGGTTTGGCAGTATTCCCATCCCTCTTGATAATCCTCAGTTTTTATCTACAGTTTTCATAGGGACTATTTCTTTGGTTGAATTCCAATGAAAAGTGTCAGTTTTAAAGTGTCATTTTTGAGTGCACACATAGGCACATCTTAAACAAACTGGAATTCATCTCCACTGTATCGGGGTAGAGGCAGAAATGTGTTTTTGTAATTTAGGTGATCCAAACCCTTTAACTGCACCCCATATATACACTTTGATCATTTGAAATGCATTAAGGCAGGTATTATCCCCGTTTTAACCTCGCTCCACTGGCTTCCTGTCCGCTTTAGGATTGATTTTAAGATTTTATTGCTTGTTTTTAAATGGGTTGGCACCTTCTTATTTATCAGAACTTTCACATACCCACACTCCTGTCAAAGCACTGATTTCATCCAATCAGATGCTCCTTGATGTCCCCAGATCCAGGTTAAAAACGAAAGGTTTTTTTCAGTAGCTGCTCCTAATCTTTGGAACAGTTTACCTGTTGAAATAAGAATTGCTCGGACTGCTGACACTTTCAAATCCTTGCTAAATACCCACCTCTATTCATTGGCCTTCAAACAGTGTTGAGTATTGACATTATTGACCTTTTCTATTTTTTTGTTGTGTATATATTTGTTGTTGGCGTGGTGGCGCAGTGGTTAGCACTGTCGCCTCACAGCAAGAAGGAATCCCCGTGTCTGCGTGGGTTCTCTCCGGGTGCTCCGGCTTCCTCCCACCATCCAAAGACATGCGGACTAGGTTGATTGGTGACCCTAAATTGTCCTTAGGTGTGAGTGTGAGTATGTTGTTTGTCTATGTGTGGCCCTCCGATGGATTGGCGACCTGTCCAGGGTGTACCCCGCCTTTCGCCCGATGTCAGCTGGGATTGGCTCCAGCCCGCTGCGACCATGTGCGCAGGATAGGCGGTGGACGATGGATGGATGGATGGATATTGAACCTGGAAAGCACTAGGTCAACTAGGGTTGTTCTTAAATGTGCTACATAAATAAACTTGAACTTGAACTTGAGGTATTGCTTTAATGTCACTGTAAAAATCAAGTCTGCATTAATAGTTGTCAAAGTTAACCCCTAATGTAACCTAATGCAGACTTTATATTCACTGTGATGGATTACACATTTAATCAAGTAATAATAATTGTTCATATTATACAGAAATGATGAGAAGGCAAGTCCTGCTTGGAATCTAAACAAAACACAATAATGTAGTTGTGAAGTAAAATATATGTGATTTGCAGTAAACTGCCTGAAACATATAAAGCTGCAGGTATGATCAATACAAAGTTATGTCTCTAAGTACGGTATTTAGTTTACTTATTGTAGATCTGGATACTGGAAAAGAACATAACTTAACACTTTTGATCTTGTGATAAACATAGAGAGTCACTTCTTGCCCTGGTAAGCACCATTTTGCCCTGCAGTGGAAAGGTCAAGTTCAAAGTTTATTTATATAGCACATTTACAAACAGTCACTACTGCCCCAAAGTGCTGTACAGATACAGAGAACAGCATAAGATAAAAAGCATAATAAATAGCCAAATAAAACCCTGAATATGGCAAAAACAATAAAAACAGACAACAGATAAAAACTATACTTAAAGCAATAACAACTATAAAATGTCGTAGCTCAGCATGTGTTAAAAGCCAGTGCAAAAAGATGTGTTTTTAAAAGTGATTTAAAGCTCTTAATAGAGGTAGCTGCCCGAATGTTGAGAGGAAGAGAGTTCCAGAGGACCTGCTACTGAAAAAGCTCTGTCCCCTCTGGTTTTCAGTCTGGACCTTGGACAGTCTAAAAGCAACTGGTCAGTGGACCTAAGTGCTCTGACTGGAGTGTGCAAAATCAGCATGTCAGATAAATACGATGGTGCCAGCCCATTAAGAGATTTAAAAACAAACAATAAGATCTTACAATGGATTCTATAAACGACATGGAAAGGAGACTCCAGTCCGTCCTGACCTGAATTCCTAACCAATCTCTCATTCTCGCTACATGGTATTAATCATTCAGAGTTGGGTTAAGGGAAGGAGGAGGAGGCAAACAGGGCCTGGAACTCTAAGCTCCTTTCAGCCTCAGGTTATGGGCCAACGGGTGAAAGATAAAGTCACACAAACACACACTCACACAAAGACGATGTCGGATAGACACTTCATGCAACGTCTGAGCAATGGAAGGTAATGTAGGAAGGCATGAAGGCAGCAGGCATCAAAATGAGACAGATATTCACTGAAATGTTTCCTTGTGAGATATCGTAGTATGATTAAGTCAAATACACAAACACAAAGACTCCCTATAATAAAAATTTAATAATTAAGGCAACCACACACATCTATACAACTATACACTGCTGCTGAAAAAAGAGAGCCCAGGTTTTTTGGGATGCTACGATCCCACTTTTTCTGATACCACAGCTCAGGGTTTTAGGTTTTGGTAACTACATAGCACGTCTGAAGTATTGCTCATACTATAAAATTCATCTTGGGCTTTAATAATATTCTTTAAAAGGTTTATCAAAGTTTGCTATTATAGTTTTATAGTAAGTAGACATTTTAAAATAACATCATAATTGCCCATGTAGCTGGGATAGTGTGTTGTTGTCTATTGTTAGACATCAGCTTTTCTAGCTACTACACAAATCTATCCGACCCCTTCAATGCAATGTAGGTTTAGTCCGTCGCGCATCCAGGTCATCTGAATGAGGGCAAAGTCGACTGGAAACATGACAGCTTCACTGCACTACAGGGACATCTACAACAGAAACTACACTGTATTATTAACCGTGTGTGTGTTTGAAAACAGCACTTGGAAACCATGCCATCACCGGGGAGTCGACCCACTGGACACCAGGCTGGGCGAACAGCTCGTTCCACAAATCAGACAACATCTGGACAGCCTTTCCTCAGGATTCATCAGATGAACGTTGTGACGTCGTGGGGCAGTGGTGGCCGACCAGCGCAGCGGAGGAGAGCAGAGACAGATTTTTGACCAATCATAATCTGGTATTGTTATACTTTTAAGCTCAGCCTCTTTGAGATGGCTTTCTTTAAGTAGAAATTCACCCTCAGATCTTCTTTCTGTTTCAATTGCATCCATTTCTCTGAGAATTCACGGACACACTCTCTATTATTAGTTCATGTGATTCATCAGCGTTGTGTCATTGTAGCCAAGCTGCTTTTAGAAATGACTGGTTGTGAACGCCTGGTTATGACTGCTATATCACTGACCTGTGATGCTGTGTGCATTCCAAGAGATATTTGTGTTGTTATTGAGTCCCCTGTGGATCATATGGTAGAAAGAAAATCTTGTGGAAATCTGTGTGCGCAGATTGAGTGTACAGATTAAAAGAGTACTCTACTAATTCAGCGTTGCACTCATGTAACATCATCACGATGTGATCACGATGGTCAGTTAAAAAAATCAATGCGGCAGAACCAGAGATGTCATCTTTTTAATGACATACATTTTTCTATCTTGTCAACATTTTAGTTTAAGATTCAGTTTTGATGTGTTAGTACTGTTTAATGTAGCCTAGAGCTGTTAACCTCAAGCAGAGATGAGGAGTGGGCTACTGAGGTCTGGTAAACTCACTTCTTTCTAACTCCACACCTCCGGATTTTTTCTTTCAAACCCCAACCGATGATGACTCACTTGAATTAATTTATTAGATGTCGCTCTGCTCCATCTGGAGCCACAAAAGGCTTTATACCATTTTTTTCACATATGCAGTTTTACTGCCCAACACCAGTAAACAGGCTTTGATTTGTAAAATCAGCACACTTTAATAAAACATTCAAAAAATTGATAAACTCAGTCTACTAATCTGTGCGCACGGCTTTCCACATAATTTTTGCCTAATCTTTGACCAATTTAGTAAAGATAAATGTATTTGGGATACAGTCTTAAAATGTACTTAAATACTGGACTTTGCTTCAGCCTGTTTCATCTACTTCTACATCAGCTAATAAATCCTTTAACACAGGTGTGTGAGACAAAGACAGGTGTGTAAACATACAGTAGCCAGCATTTTTGATAGTTCATGAACATACTAGTTAGTTGTTCTGGCTGCTTTGCTGATTGGTCTGTGATGCTCCCATCACTGTAAGAATTTGTATCTCTTTGATGATGAATTACATTTATATAGCGCTTTATCATAGATACTCAAAGCGCTTCGCAGTGAAGTGGGGGGGACGCACCTCAACCACCACCAATGTGTAGCACCCACCTGGGTGATGCATGGCAGCCATTTAGCGCCAGAACGCTCACCACACATCAGCTTGATGCCCTGTGGTGGATTCCTGTTGAATGTTGGTACAAAATGGTGACTTTAGAGATGCCCTTGTATTTTTATTAGAAAGAACCAATTTGTTTAAGTGACTTTATGTCTAAATCCTATTGCTTTGCCAGATCTGGCCCAGCCTTTGGTTCAAACGTAATTTTAAAATACAGATATTGTTTGGTAGCAAATGGCTCATAATTTGGGGCTTTAGCTGGCCTTCTGTTCAGACATAGATTGAACCCTCAGGCTCAGTTTGAGTCTGGACTGTATTTTTTTAAGTATGAGTCAGACTGAAATTGAGAGACAGAAAATCGAAGGTCCCAAAGTGCCAGTGGTAAGTGCAGAGGGCAGCTAATGTTGGAGGCAGATTGCTCCTGAACCTATAGTCAAAGTAAAAAATGCTATAATATTGCTTTAAGATTGCTTTAATAAAACAGGTGTGTCTCAGACACTTCAGTGGTGCCATTCTAGTGTATTTAATTTGATCTCTTTTTCTCTCTTTAAATTGAAATAATGACCCACAAACAACAACTGTTTTCAGGCTTTCATACCCACTAGCTCGGCTAAACCCTTGCAGTCACTGTGCTGTAAGAATATTTGAAATAAAGAATCAACTCTGAGGTGTTTGAGGTTGAGTTACTGCGATTGCTTTAAAGTCTTTGTGCCACTAGTTTGGGCTCTCATGACAACTTCTTCTCACTAAATGCGTTGACAGGATGGCTGCTGGCTGCAAGGCTCCTGAGACTCTCAAAGTAAATCAATAACAATGATAAACATACGGTATATGGAATGTCTTTCTGTTTATGAATCCAGGCCGTGTTTATCAAGGCAGCTGCAACCCAAAGAACCACTATACCCTAGATGAGTCAAAAATAATGTGGTCATTATTTATTTCATTTAATAACTATATTTGTCACTTTGGAGACTTGGGTATATCATTTAATCTGTATGTACTTGAAGCCATGTTTTTTTATTAATATTAAACAAAGCCACACCGAAAGCAAAAGTCCATTCCTGCGAGTGAAAATCCATTTTGCTAAACCGTGAATAGTCCTAAGCTCTTTTTGCCTGTTTGTACAAATATATTTACTGAGACTCACTGTAAGACTTCAGATATAAGTCAGGTCAGTGATTTTAATCCGTCCAGAGTGCATGTCAGGGATTTTTCACCCTTCCCACAACCTTGTAATAATTACAGCCCTAATCACCTACTGTCCTCCCTTAATTTAAGTCTGGTCTGCTGTGTATCTTAGTTTTTATACTCAGAGATAGTAGATAAAGTATTTTTGAAAGTCCTGAAAAATCACTTGTTCACATTAGTTAAGTCATACAATGAAGGAAAAAGAAAAAACCAAGACAACAAGACCTGGTTGGTCCACCACTTCAGATCAGATTAAACATCTATATCTACTGAACAGCACAAAATACTGTAAAGACATTTGTAGCTTTTAGATGATGTATCCTAATTATTTTGATCATCCTCTTACTTTTCCTCTAGCGCCACCATGAGGTTGCCTTCGTGGTTTTGATTGAAATGCCAATTAGCAAACGTTAGCATGCTCACATGTTAAGCTACGATGAACATGGTAAACATTAAACCTTCCACACATCAGTATGATGTTGTCGTTGTGAAATTAGCATTCAACTCAAAACCCTGCTGTACAGCCTCATAGAGCCTTTAGTGTGGCTGTAGACTCTTACACACATTAATCAACACCATATGTTACCTTACTTAATTTTTTTTTTAATTATTGGATGCAGGTGTTGATTAAATCTGAAGAAAGTCTAATCATTTTTTTCTTGACTTGGTCAAAACTAAAACCTCCTCAGCAGAAATAATTATGAGCCATGTTATACTTTTTTACCATGGAAACACATCTTATGCTGACATAGCCCTGGGGGTTGGGTGACTAAGTTTTTAGACTTAACATGACTCAGTATTTTGTAACTCACATTAGACCAGTCTAAGCACTCAGTGTTTTTTCTTAAAAAAATGTTTTAAAAAAAGAAGCAGGAATTGCAAGAAGAGTCTCCCAGTGGACATTAACTGCAGTGAAAAGATGCAGATGAATAATGAGCTCTACTCAAAGCTGCAGGGAAGGAGAGTGTCGGGAGAAAACTGTTTCATATGCTCATAGTGCCACAAAGAGCTTTTAAGAAAATCAAGTATTAACTTCAAATGTGATGAACTGAAGAGGGCTGCAAAAAATCTTTCTGGATTATGGAAGAATCATGTCTCCTGGGTGGCATGTTTACATGTTTTTACTTTTCCAGTTATTCTATGAGTATTCTGTTTAACTGCTCAGGTTAAAAAAACACTATTCTTGAAATCTTCTGACTCTCTGATGCTGGAGGAAGTAATAAGGTCTCTGTGTCTCTTCTGTAGGCGGCTCTCTTTGCTGGAGCCTTCCCCTCGCTGCCTGGTTCGTCCTTAAGTGACTCTTGTGACCTCGATACTGTTCCCACACTGACACAGCTCCTAAGAGGCAAAGCCAGTCAGGACCAGGGGTAGGTAAACCGTCTCAACTGTGTCTGTTTACGTAATAGGATTATTGTGATTTACTGTACATCAATTGATCTGCTGCAGCATTCCCGGCTGTGTTGACACATTCCTCCAATTTGTAATAGCATACATCAGAGCTCACAGATAAATCCTACATGATGTGCACTTAATCAGCTATAGGAAAATGACATTGAGGATTCTTTCCTTTCAGAAGCTCGTATTTATTGCAAATCTGATATGGCATGAACGTAGCAACGGTACAGCTAGTTAGCCTGCAAGTGTGCAACAGCTGAGCAGTTTAACGAAGATTACACTGGAGGATAAATATCTGTTTGCTAATGTGCTTTATTAAACCACCAAATTGATCATTGTGCAGTGTATTGGGATGAAATAATACATTTTCAATGGATAGTTATTCATTCAAGAGCAGTTGTTTAATAGTATATAATTATAAAGTGTATCACCAGTGTGCAACAGTGTGCAACAGTGCTAGTGATTACTACCTAAGTAGAGATTAACTGTGACACTTCATGAGTCATGTTTTGTGAATTTTCAGTGTCTTAGAGATGCCAGCCAAAGTAGTGACCATTTCTGCCTGTGCAACACTGTTTTGGTTTCTGTGGGTTTCTTTGGGTTTCATCTAAGCCGGAGTTGTGCAGTGAAACCAGGAGTATATGGAAAGAAATACATTTGATGTTTTATTGAAAAATGTATGTTGGAATTAAAGTGGTTTGTGGTATTATGTATGGATCAAATACTATGTTTTTTGGAAAATGTAACAAATTATGGCCACAAAGTGGTTAATATAGTAGACTGCACCTATGAAAAACAGAACATGGATTGTGTTTATGATTGATTATAGCTTGGTAGAGTGCGTAAGCTGTATTTTCTTTGACGCAAATTTGGTTTAACCAATATGGTTGTTGAAATATTGACATTTGTTTGTTGGAGCAGCCTGTTACCGTTTCATACAGTATCATCAGTTTTATCCACTAAATGATTAATAAACTGCTCACATAAAGCATCAATATCAAATGACGCATTAATTCTCCAAGAAATGTCCTAATGACATCAACATGACTGATTCTAGGTTCATCATAGAGTTTGTATAAGAAAGGATTTATTTAATGCTAGAGTGCGGGAATTTTACATATAATGAACATCCGTTACATCCCAGCCCTTGCCGAGTTGGTTGCTGGTTAAGCCTCTCACCACCAGGTAAATCTCTCTATATTCGCAGTGTAGCAGATTTTTTAAGTCTGGTGTCTGTGGCGAGCTTCCCGTGCTGGCAGACTACTAGTTTTTAATCTAATTTTATGACAACCAGCAATGATTGGTTTGCCAGAGCTGAAAGGGGAGCAACGTAGCAACAGCTGCAACTCAATGGTGTAATTACTCTCAGTATCAGAAGGGGGAGACAGAAGTTCCACACTGCAGGTTTAAGTCCTTCACAGTGTCCTCACTTAGTGATCATTTAGGTTTCAGTTATCCAGCTTTAAAACATTTCTCTTTAAATGAAGTCAGTCTGTCTTTGACCTTTCTACACGCCACCTACTCATCATGTGAAGCTAAAGTAAGTGTAGATATACTAAAGATAATATTATGGTATGTTTTACACACAGTCTGTATCTGATACTGAATTGAAGAAAGCAATCATTTAAAACAAATTAACATCTATCACTCTGTCCTTCCATTTAATCATTGCTTCCTCTGTGTGTTGTTCATGTTTGATCCTGCAGACTGTTGGACAGCTTCCATGACTTGAACAAAATGATTTGCCAGAGATACAAGAGAGCTAATGGCGTGTCTCACGACCTGCTGCTGAAGACTTTACACCTGGAGCAGCCACACACTGTGAGTAAAGACTTTAATTATTCCTTCTGACAAACGAAGGAATGGCAGTGCAGCAGTTTTTAGAAAGAAAAAAAGTCTGTTTTGTGGTGACGTGTGTCAGTGTCCAGCTCTCTGTTATAATGTTTCTAATGTAACAGTAAATGCTCTACACACACTCATGTTCTCTACACATAATTATTAGCACAGAGCACTTAATGTTCAATTTCACTTTGGGAAGCTTCAGTGTCAGCAAATTGTGTTTGTCGAGGCAGCCTCTACAGCATGTTAAATGAACTGATAGTGCTCTTTTGACTGACGGCCTTGAAAACTGCAGCTTCATTCAAATGAAGTGACCACTATTACATGCAAAACACTCCTCACACTTCACAGTGGCAGATAAATGAACAGACCAGGCTGGTTGGTTTCACAGTTGAACCAAACCATGTGAGAAAACTACAGAGCACCTGCAAAATATGCAAATGTGAGTTCTGCAGGGTTGCAGAGCAGGAAATACCACACTGTGTGAAAGGTCCCTTTTTTATTGTTTCATCTCTGAATCTTAACTATTTCTCACTAGATGCAATATATGTTAATTAATTATTGAGGTAAATTACAAGTTAATTTGTCTTTTACTGGCACAATCTGCTAAGCCACATATTGCCACCTAGTTACTCCAGATATTAAAACAGGCAACACTAACTTATATTTACAATGGCAACACAAAATATAAATATACTAACATATAAACTGACGCACATAACCTCATAACAGCCAGAAAGACAACTTTTGTCAACTTTTATTTAAACATGTCTTTCGGTACTTAAGGACAATTGAGGGGGACAGCTGTTCCTGACATCTAACTGCAAGCCCTCTTAACAGTAAATAAAAAGTATTTGCAAAGTAATCATTTGCATTAGCAAAGTAAAGCGCTGTAACTAACAATAATTTTCATTATCGATAAGTCTATTTTTTTTATTAATGGTTTAAATTGTGAGAAATTAATGAAGAATGTCCATGTCCATCAATAAATTGTATGTCGACCGACAAATCGCTTAATAACCTCGTCACCTCAGAACGTGTGGAGTAAACCACTGGGTTGTGTTGCCGATTTTAGCAGGTGTTCAGTAGTCTAATATCACATCTGCATTATTGTGTTCTTATTTTTGCAGGAAAGCAGACCTGCTCCCCGGACAGCCAATCGCCGTCTCTCCCCTGGACTCCCCTCAGCCAATGACCATGCTCAGAACGCTGTTGCTAAGCGACGGCTGTCGTATGACTACAATAGAAACATCATGGAGTAATTTTTGAGGGTTCAGCTCTGGTTGGACTGTGATCAACCTGACAGAGCAGACAAACAACTGGTTAAGAAAGACTCTGGATTCACATCATGTGTGCTATCTGCTAGTCAAATACTGAATGAGCTTTTGGCTCTTTGCACAATCCGTGGTTATTTAAGCCTGAGCCAGTGAGAAGACGTAAACTGGATGAAAATGGAGCGATTCACTTCAGTTGTGTTTCAGAAGTTATCTCCTCCAGTTCCTGCTGATGTATACTGGTGGAGTCTTTTCATTACACATGTGCCACCTTGTTCACCACCACCACCACCCTCCTATTTTAAATTTCTTTTTTGACCCCAATGACAGTAGGTTGTCAAAGATTGTTTGGAGGGTGACAACCTGAAATTAGGTACTCGTCACCACTTTTGAGGAGGAGGTAAGAATATTATAATGTCACCACTCCAACCCTAAAAATGTCCTTCCTGTTTTTTTATTATCTTAAAGGAATATTAAAATTGTACCTAAATAGAAATATTCTCATGTCAGAGCTTCTCTTTTGGCAGAAATTGTCTCATTGTTTTAAACTCAATGCAATATTTTTAAATATCACATTTTCTGGGTTAATTCCTGACCATTGCATTCATGATTTTAGAATGTCAGCGCGCTTGCTTACTAGCTTAGCTGTATTGATATAGGCAACAATGGCTAATTTGAACATGAAAAGTCAGCTAGGCTCCTGTAACTAGCTAACCTTGATCATTTTTTGTGAATGCATATTTCCCCCACTTCCCTTTCTCTTATCTTTTGCCTTTTGCAAGATATGAGACGATATCTTATTCAGAATATTGTCTCTTCGACTCCCAGGAGTTGTCTAACTCAACCAATGAGATTTTTTTCTTCTTCTAGAGCAGCTCTGCCAGAAAAGTTTGTAGAATTGATGTGTTCATGTAATGTGGAAATGGAAGAGAGCAATAAGTGCAACGGATTTCTGTTTACATACATTCATTTAAATTATATTACTGACACCGAGCACCGAGCTGCAGTTTATGATACCCTTTGGGTGTAAAAAAGAAATCATTTCTATTTTCCACATTAGCACTGAATTAGTCTCTGTGAAGGAGGCATTAATGTTCGCCTTCGAGCAATTCTGTATTATTCAGTGCCAAGTCTGATGAATTGGATCTTTCATAAAAACTATATTTATACAAAGTTATAATTACAAATACAATTACATCCATATGATATGAAGGCCACATAAAACTTCAGCCTGCTTCCCAGAATTTTTTTTTTTTGTTTTGTTAGAGAAAAAAAACAGGCTCCTTTTTTGCTGTCACTCAATTAACATGCTGGGTTGACCTTACAGCTGCTGGAAATCTTCAATAATATTGAAACATACTGTAACATCTCCCCCCTATTAAGTTTTCCACCCACACAGAAACCTGCAGTATAAAAGGCTGCACGGACGCCAACTTATCTCTACGGATGTTCAGCCTTTTGTCAGCCCTTTGTTTTTGAAAGACAGAAGTAACAGAACATCATGTGATCACACTGGAGAGCAAATGTGGGTCCAGATGAGATGATTTTGCAAAGCAATGCATGTGCTTTCATTGTGTATTTGTTACAGAAAAGCCAATGATATCAATAAATCTTAAAATAATTTTGGTTCTTCGGATCAACAAGTTCGTCTTCCAGTTAGTGCCAACAGGAACACCAATGAAAGTGCCAATGTTCACGAGGTTATAGAAGCAAAGCAGACACATTCAGGAGGAAACGTTGCCTCTTGACACACTGAAGTGGACTCAAACTAAATTCTTGGCATGTGATATTTCTCTCTTTTTTTCATTGCCTTTCTGTCTGGCTTCCTGTCTGCCTCTCTCTCTTTCAGTACGCTCACAGTTGAGTCCACTTCACAGGCAAAACTTGAATCTTGCTGCCAACAAAACAATATTTTTACAAGAATATTGTTCACATTATGACCATGTCAATGATGCACTGTACTGTATTTTTAATTTAGACATACTGTTACCTTAAAAGGTTTATTTCGCTCTACATTGTATATTTCACTTGTCAACTCATTTGTGATGATGTTCAGAAACAATCATGTGTTTGCGTGTCTGCCATTTGTGCAAACTTCAAATTCCTGAAAAATAAGAATATTGAATATTGAAAATGAATATTTTCTGATCTGTTCAAGTGGAGTAGAAGGAGTTGTCGCCTTGTTAACTAATGTAATAAAATGATAATCTGTGATGGCTGAGCACTTCCTCATGACATACAGAAGTATGTGACGTGTTCATTTTAAAATGAGATATCCACCAACTGACAAGCAAGATAACCAGCGCAAGAAAAGCTATTTGCCTGAAACAGAGGAACATTTTGGAATCTGATTAACTGTCTTTTGTAAATGTGGTGGAACGAACATGTCCTTCCTAAATAGAGCTATCTTTTTTAAATGAAATAATATAGATATAAGAACCCAACATTTAGCTTATGTGGTATGGATTCACTTCACGGCCAGGAGAGTATTGTATTAAGATAGATTTGAAGTTGACCTGGCATTATCCAAAGTTTTTTTTCTATTCTAAGTCAGCCAGCTTTTTCATGTGCCAAATATGAAAACAGTGTTTTGTGTTACTACTGCCACATAACAAACTGGAAAGCACTAACAGAGTGAAAATCATTGGCCAAGGGAGCACATTTCTCTAAAACTGTTCATTTAAACCCTGAATCTGTTTTTTCAATAGCTTTTAAAGTCTGGTTTTAAAATCTGGTTTCAGACCTGCATTAACATATACAAATGATATACAATCATGCTGGTTCAGTATTCAGACTTTGTATAAGGTTGATTTGTGCAAAATTTCATTAGAGTCAAACTCATGACCAAAGAGCTAGGGGAATTTAATGTACTGCTGTAGCATCACGTATATGTGAAATGCCATAAACATTTGCAGGATTACTTAAGACTGCTGACTGATGCACCAACTATAGAAGATTTGGGGAAACAGTCACAGCAAAATAGCATGCTATGAACCAAATTGGATAAACTCTGGAAGAGTGGTTTAAAGAGTTTGGAAAACAGCTGCTAAGCTGGTAGAAACAACCTGGTCACAAGCCTACATGTTTAACTTTAGGCAAACAACCGCTATCACCACCTGACTATCAACACACAGTGGCAAACAAAAAGATGAAAGATCACATTGTGACATCTTTAACTGTGGCTTGTTAAGCAAAGCACATGTTGTGTAACATGTTATGATGCACGTTTACATGTGCAGTATTATTTCACACATGTTTGTGTGAGCATGGCTTAAGTTTACCTCTACGGATATGACTGCTACTGATGTTGATACGTTTTATATCTTTAGATTTCATTGGATAAAGGTGACTATACAGTGATATATATATATAACACAGTTGCAGGTTTGGTGGTTGGTCTGCAGTATTTTTCAGGATATTCCACCATATCAATGGCTGAACACGTCGACTGGTACACATTTTAATAAAAAGCCAACATCTCTCCCCAGCGAGATCAGTGCAGCAGCTCTGTGGTCCAGAGAGAGTTAAGCACTTTATTTGCTGAGTCAGAGCAGCTGTCTGCCTGCCACACCATGATAACAGAGCTTTGCACTGTGTAGTAGAGAAAAGGCTTATGGGCAGTAGACTGCCCTGACTTTAACGTTTACACTGCATGAATCAGCCGCCCTTTACATAAACACCATAAACAAGACGGCAATTTTTTCCAGGAGAAACTAACAGCATGCTGGGTATTTTAGTGTGCCTAGCAACCTCTGTCTGTGAAAACAAGTGCATGGTTACAGCCTGATGGCTCAGGGATTTAGCTCTGAACTTCCTATGAACTAGAATGTAAGTTAAGTTTCATTAAGCCAAGAAATAGTCCAGCACATAATCGCCTGTATAACCGCAACATGTCGTTTTTACATTTGTTTTTGTACAGTATCAACAAACAAGGTATGCAGTTTTAATTTGTAAGCGTTGGAATTGCTGGTAGGAGAATTTTGTTAACTTTGGACAGAGCCTGGCTAACTGTTTCCTGCTGTTTCCAGTCTTTGTGCTAAGCTGCTGGCTGTCACTTCATATTTACCGTACAGACATAAGAGGTGTTAGTCATCTAACTCTGGGCAAGAAAGCACATATTTCACACACAAGCTCATACTTTACACTTTTCACACTTGCCATTTTCATACCAAACTTTGCAACAGCTGTGTTTGTGCTATAAAACTGCATTCTTGTAAGTGGCATAAAAGGCTGTGGGAAAGGCCATCGTGAACATCATGGGATCTTTCCACTGACCCAGATGTGAGTTTTTTAAGGTCAGTTTGAGGCTCAGTGAAAGAAAAACACTCTGGTGGACACTGGATCTTATCTCATAAAGCCACTATTGAGCAACTACTTTTATTTGGTACATGAATAAGGGGGCAGCATGCGGGTTCAAACCCCGGTTGCCCCGGTCTTTCTGTGTGGAGTTTGCATGTTCTCCCCGTGTCTGCGTGGGTTCTCTCCTGGGTTCTTCTCTTCCTCCCACCGTCCAAAGACATGCGGACTAGGTTGATTGGTGACCCTAAATTGTCAATTGAGTGTGAGTGTGACTGGTTGTTTCTCAATGTGTGGCCCTGCGATGGAATGGCGGCCTGTCCAGGGTGTACCCCGCCTTTCGCCCGTAGTCAGCTCGGATTGGCTCCAGCCCCACGTGACCCTGTATGCAGGATAAGCGGTTGACGATGGATGGATGGATGGATGTTCAGGATCTACAGACGTGGATTTACAAGGAACCAAGCCCACATCTTCCACTTCCTACTGGGCCAAGTACCATCAGAATGATGCTGATGACTCAACCTGAGTGTGGCCACGACAGAGCCAGATGAGGACCACATCACAGAAAGGACGGTGGCCACATCTGGTTGAAAACCTAAAAATCCTGTAAAGCCTAAAAGCAGCAATCAACAATAAAATAAAACATAAAACAACATAAAACAGTCTTACAACATACACAAATACATATGCACTTTCCAAACTTCCCACACGCATACAGTATACAACAATCTGCAACTCTGATAGGTTAAACCAAACAAAGAAGGCATCTATAAGTGACACTTCTCTTTCTTTGTTTTGGAGGAGACAGAGAAAAAAAGGTTAATTGAAATATAAAATAATGGAAAATAAGATCAATATAAAGATAAATTACCCTGATAATAAACTTAAATTTTGCCAATGGCTCTTAAAAGACAGGCAAGGAGATCTGTCACTTTCCGGTTATCTTAAAAAATCTTAGATATTATTTTTCAGTTCAGTAGGCTGAAAATTCTTTGATGAATCTGATTTTGTCAATCAACTTTATTACAGTTTTGTTTGGATTTAGAATTGAGAAAAGACAGCAATTACAGCAATTACCAGCACAATAATCCAAAACTTCTGTGGTGAAATGAAAACATTGGACTGCACTGGAAGGCGTTTCCTGGATGTAGCCTACTTCCAGGACTCGGAGCTAAGCACACCCTCCTGTTTCTGCTGTGGGAGGAGGATGCGTTGACAAGGAGGGGTTCAAGTTCAATTAGGACAGCCCCCAGAAAAGTTCTCACACAGAAGAAAAGACCAGAAAGCAGTCATAGAAACAAAGAGGGACGCGGTCGGCAGCAGCTCTACTGATGTTAATCCAGGAGTAAAACAAGACATGTATTCTGTAGGCAGGTGGCTCCTGCTTACAGGCTTCATACTCTTTTATATCATCTATCTTCTGTTCGGAGCTCTGGTTTTCTCCAGCATCGAGCGGCCGGTGGAGGACAAGCTGCGACAAGACATGGAAGCCCTGAAGCAGGAGTTTCTGAACCAGAGCTGCGTCGACGCCGCGTCCCTCGAACTTTTTCTCGTCAAAGTGCTGACGGCAAACAAGTACGGCGTCTTCGTCCTCAGGAACTCCTCCGTTTCTTCAAACTGGGACCTGGCATCCTCCATGTTCTTCGCCAACACTTTGGTCACCACAGTCGGTGAGTTCAAATAAAACAACAGAAGAAGTTTTGTTGTAGCGAGAGACGTCACCAGGTGGCGATTTTGCGCAAAACTCGCGTCAACTAACAAAACAAAACCGCTAATACAGGGACTTTCAGTTGATTGGAGAAAAAACACCAGAAATGTCCAATACTGTTAATGTTGTTATTTTGCCATATGACATGGATGTGAAAGACAAGTTTCAACTGTGCAACTTTAACTTACACTCAGAGATAATAACACAAGCATACCTCGGGAAAAACCCAAAGCCATGGAAAATACCTAGGTTTTCTCAATACTTGAACAGATAATTTCCTGTTAAGTTTCCTGAATAATCTATAGCTATACACAGTCAAAAATGGAAGACTCTTTAGCATATGAATTTGGGGTTCATGGGTCTTTTATAGTTGATTAATAAGGCAAAGTTTGTTAATGAGGGCAGTCACTGACAATTACCAGACAAAAAATAACATGCTGTACATTTTTGGAGAATTTAATCAGATACAGTATTTAAGCCTGGTATATAACCTGTAAGTACAATTACAGCTAAGTCTAAAAGTCTAAGCTAATTTGTCTTGTGCAGCCCACTATGAAGGCTGCAGTGATGAAAGAACACCATTCTCTTCAGTTAATATATAAAAAGTGTGCCTAGACACAGAAAATAGTGAACGATCCACTTCACATGCTTTGCTTTGTATATGAGCTCTTACCCTCTGGCTGATGGTTTAGAGTTCCAATATGTGGAATGAAAACTCATTTGTTCCATCTTCCATAAAGGTTTTAAATAGCAGCAGTTAAATGATGAATTGGTGGAACTGTAGGTGGTCACAGGGCACTTTATAGTAGAGTTATATCTGTTTTAAGGTTAAATGTGCAATATTTCGCCACAGTGTATGATGCTAATATAACTGTTTTATTGGTTTAGTGATCTTTAAGTATATAAAACTTGTAAGTCCCACAAAGGTCCAAGTGTCTCTGATTATAAAGGGGTACTTCAGAGATTTTGCTCAAGTTCAGTTTACTCATCATGAGGAGCACTGCTCAGCCTGTAATAACTGTTGTAAAACGTCTGAGAAAATAAGCCTGAAGCCTTACTATTATGTAATGTAGATGAATACTTTGTGCTGTATGTTGGATCCAGCTTATTTACATCAGCACACATTCAAATACACTGACTAAGCACCACAACTGGGCATAACGTTAGCCTGGTTTCAGTAGCAGCTTCTACAGATATGAAATCCATGTGGAATGTGCTGTTTAATTACACAAATTCGACACGCTAAAAATATGATTTATCAGTGACATCAAAAAGGGTGCGGCTTTATTCAGTCACATGTTTTGGTAATGCCTAATATTAAGACATTATGGGGAAAAAATATGGGGAAAAGCCTCTTGTTTTAGAGCCATCATTTTCCAGGTAGAATGGAAACAGAAATTCTGTATATCATAGTTGCCTAATATTTTAAGCATTTCAGCTTTGAAATTTGCCACGGTACTATAGTTACAGAAATCATGTCCATGCATCTATTACAAAAAAAAGGGAATATGAAAGAGGATGGAGAGAAAAACAAGCAAATGATGAGACGATCGCGCAGGTTGTAAACAAACCTCCAGTTTATTATCTAAGCCTTTTTATGAATACTTTGTGAACATACAAAGGTACAGTACATTAAATTAGAACTATGAAGTTGTTCTTCAAAATCAGACTGTGGAAGTTTACAATGGGGAGAACCTATCTGATCATCTCACTGCTTGTGTTTTTGTCCTTTTGTGCTCACTGCATCTTCCTATCCCAGTAATGATTATATTAAAATGCTAGCGTGACCAGCAGGAATGGTGGCCAAAAGTATGAAAATAAGACCCAGGTTATTCTTACTCTTTAGTCTGTAATGTTTATTGGTGTGACCATTGAGCACTTTGGACCTGGCAGTTGACCAGAGTTGGGGGTCATGATGTGTTTGACAATTTGATTGATCAAAGATATGTAAAGTACAGCTGTTAAAAATGTTTTTTTGTCATTCCACATTGAAACTGAATGGTTGCTGAGCTACAGTAGCTTGTGATTGACGACACTGGTTAGATTTAATGAAGAACAATAATGGGTAATTACTATTACCGGTGTTTAAAGTACAAATTCTACATATCAGTTCACTTTGAATTAGTTAGTTGCAGAATCAACAGATAAGACGCAATGCTTTCAGCTGCGCTCAGTTTCCCTCCTCTCTAAGATACTTTCGAACATAGATCTATTTCTGAACAGGCCTACAGGGCACAGGCCAAGGGGCCCAAAGGGTCAGGCAGCCCATTGTGATAGCACTATCAGGTTCTTACCACAAATGGCTGTTTGGTCGCTGTCAACAAAAACATTTTGCATAATTCTTTAAAGCTTCTTTAAAGTCTTTACTGAAATCTTCCACCTTGAGTGAGGTTATTTATCCTAGAAAACCGTATACCCAGCGTAGCTCTATTAAGATCCAGTATCTATAACCTTACTGCAAATAGACAACTGCACATCAAATGATATCATATGATCTTCTTGTACAAACACTACTTTTTCACAGATTTTTGACTCTGCTCTGTGGAGCCATGACTCCCTCGTCTGGCCTCATCACATGACTCTGGTTAGTCCTGGATCAGTGTGGCAGTTTTATGTGTGGGAGTTGATTGGGATTTTTTGTAATGTTTCTTAAATGCGTCTGTATTGTCTTCATTATAATTATATACTGGGTTGTTACTGTAAATCCCTTTTCCTTTATGTGACAGAGGACACAGAGTTGAGATCTGGCCCAGTCAGAGGCTCATTTCAGTTTAAATAGTTTCAGTGCTGCTGTAGAGAATGTCTCCCTGTTGGCAGATTTCCAGTGAGTGGTTTGTGCTAAGAGCCGGGGTTTTATTTTCTTCCTCCCAGCATTAGTTCCCATTGATACTGACCACAGCTGCTGTTTTTCAGTTCTTTTGGCTGCATCCGAAAAGAACTAGTCATGTGCTACTGTTACCACTTCTCTTACAGGTAAAGTATTTTTACCTGGGAGGCAAACTCTTGAATTAATGAATATATAGAGAAACACTCATCTAAGGTGTCTGCCGTTGTCACTGTGTGCACACGGTATAAAGTTTAAATGACAAAAACATAGATTCTCACTTACCTCTAGCGCGTTGTATACCGTTCAATAAAATACACCTTTATTGTTCACTTAAGAGGAGATTTATATTCATCTTATCAAAACATAAAAGCATGAAAGCATATTTTTGGTCGTTACCCAATGCACCTCCTACATTTGGGAATATATCACCATTTTAACAGTGATCCTGTTCTCCAACGTCTCCACTCTCCAACATATCTGTCCTCTTCCTTAATCTCCAGGTTATGGTCACGCTACTCCTCTGTCTGACGCTGGAAAAGCTTTCTCCATCATCTACGCTCTAATAGGAGTCCCCTTCACCATGCTGGTGCTCAACGCCTGCGTCCAGAGGCTCATGTACCCGCTGGTCCTCGCACCCGTCTGCCTCCTGCAGCGTTCGGGCATGGAGCCTCGTCCGGCCACATTTGTCCACTTCCTGTTGCTGCTGGTTGTTGTGGTGTTGTGCTTCTTTGTGGCACCGGCTGCTGTGTTCAGCTCACTGGAGAAGTCCTGGTCGTTCTTTGACGGTATCTACTTCAGTTTCATCTCGCTGTGCACCATCGGACTGGGGGATTTTGTTCCGGGGATGCAGCCTGGGCAGAAGTACAGGCCACTGTACCAGGTCTCTGTCATGGGTGAGTGTTGTTGTTATTACGTCTCTAATTAATCAACAATGCATTTGTTCAGTAACCCGACTCAAGTGCAGCCATTGGTGTATGGCTAAATACAGTATTATCAGACTAAAGCCAAGAATATCCACATTGTTTAAGTCATATTTGGCCCTTTAAAGTACATTTTTTACAATGAATTCTATTGTAACAGATATAAGGGCTAATATCATGTTTGAATCCTCATAGGCCTACTAGTGGAATCTGTACTTGTGTCTGGTGTGTCTTTGTATGTACTCCTTTCCAAAACCTGCAGCCAGTTTTTCCTGCTCATACAAGTGTGACGTGTAATTTTTAGGGGCAAATTTTTCTGCTTCAGTTTCATAACTTTCATAACTTCACAACTCACTAAAAGTTAACTCTGAATGGTTTTCTACAGTCACACAATCACAGCACCAGGCTCACACCCGTCCTTTTCTAAGGTTTGATCACCTGCGCTTGTTTGATAAGAAGGTGTGGTCCGTCATGATCCGGGACACCGTGGCATTCATAATTACTTCTGTTAACTGAGCTTGGAGTCAGGCAGGTCTAACAAATTAGTTTTAAATGCAGCCCAGTTTGTTTGTTTGCTGGCTCCTCCTGTCCACATGTCGAAGTGCCTTGTATGGCAGCTTTGCAGTTGTGAGAGTGTGTGTGAGAGAGTGAATGGGTAAATAAGAGGCAAATTGTAAAGCACGTTGTCTGCAAAAGAAGAAAAGCACCACTTAGGCTACTCTTTACTATTTGGGTTAATAATAGCTTCTGTAAATGATGTCCATGTTCACATTAAAGGTACCTGTGGTGTTTACCCAGAGTGGGTTCCCGTTTAATTTGTCTTACACACGCAGGTGATGCCATGCACTGTACTGATAATTGTTTCACCCTAGTCCATTGCTGATCAGAGGGTGGTAATCTGCCAAGAAACACAGAAGTGTGCCCTGAATATCTCTGTTTGATCTGAAAGTGTAGTGGCCTGCAGAGGCACAGAGCCAGAGATGACCGATAATTACACCAATCTCACCGAAGATTCTTATCTCTTAAACTTTCATCTTCTTCTTTCAAGAGAAAATAAATTGGTTTTTTTTTTTGTTACACAAGGAAATGAGATGCAATGTCCTGAAAAACTGGTTTTAAACTAAGACTTCATATCAAGACAGGAATGGATTACAGTAGGATTGTTTTGTCTTCTTCCTCTGAGGGGAGAAGCTGACCTTTGCAGCCATATATGCAGTCTACATTCTCACCTCTGATGTGAGAAGTAGCACCTCTCACTGCTTCTCTTTTTCTCTGTAGTAAGCCAGGGCATGACAAGAATGTTCCTCATAATTTAAACAGCTCTCTGAATTCGGCTTCCTGAAACCTGCATCAGCAAACACCAATGCTGACCTGTGTACCTTATGATTTCCCCTGCACTACTCATTGGACATTCCCCACAGTCACTGTAAAGTAATGGAACAGAGACCTCTGTAATCTCTAGAAGAGTTGGCCTACTTGTACATTAAGGGACTATTGTCCAGGACCTGCACTCTGTGGTTATGCGGGGCAGTTAAGTGCATACATGTGACAAAAGAAAACCAAATAGCTTTTTTTGAAGAAAAAGAATCAGAGCAGAAATAACAAATGTTGAGCCCATTTTGTTTGTCTTTGCCATCAACTTTAGGGCCTTTCTGTCTATTCCTCATAAATGAAACTGTTCTCTGAATTGGTCTGTTTGCAGTCTATAAGCAATGTACGTTCATTCAACTTTGCAGGAAATTTCATGAAACAAATGAAATTATGTCAGAAGCATTAGTGACTTTTCCAATAAGATTTTAATACCTAGAGAGAGTCGGTGCAACAGCTTCTTGACTTCCTTACTGAAGTTCAGTGTGTGTAGATCAGATGTCTGTTCGATGAAATACTTCCATATAGGGCTGTGCGATATGACAAAAAAAAATCATATCCCGATATATAGGTCATTTTAAATCCCAATAACGATATATATCCCGATATAGAACTTTTTTTTTGTAAATTCAATGAAATATGGCATTTCCAACTTAACTAGGGATATTTCTCTGCATTATAAAGGTGGGGTAAGCAATTCTGGAGAAATCCAACACCATGACAAATACCATAATAGAGTGAACATTGACACAGCAAGTAATGTAACTATAATGTTAGATTTTAGGTTTTGTGGGTTAGCAAACTGACGCTACTTGCTGCTGCAAAGCTAACAAAAGAGGAGGAGACGGTCCCAGAGCAGCACAGCAGCTCCAGACAGCGACACTGTATGTCCGTGGTTAAGTCATTTAACGTTACCTGACTTACACACATATCACAGCTTCCACTGCTTGATAGTGTTGTGTGGCTAGTCCATTATTTTTAATGCAAATTTCTTCCTTGCAACACCGGCTCGTGTGGAAGAATGGTGAAGTTAGTTTCCAGTTGGTTAGTAGTTTTACGTTGGACATTCGATAGATGCCGAATTCCAAAGTAAAACTAACTTCACCGTGGTGCAAAGCGCTGTTCCCTCACCAAAATATTACAGTAAAGTGTGGAATTTCTGACACAACGATATAAATGAAAGAGTATAATTGTAAACGATAGATGTTTTTCCATCGTCAAATGATAGATATCGTCATATCGCACAGCCCTAACGTTACTCCCAAACAACTACTATAGGGCAGCAACAAACAATTGTTTTTATTGTCAGTTGGTCTGTGGATTATTTTTAGATTGATCATTTGATCTATAAAATTTAAAGGAAAAGACTAAAAGTAATAAATTTGACATCTTTAAATGTATTATTTTGCTCAAAAGCTAAATATAGTCAACACTCAACAGTAGCATTACCCTGATTGTTTCGACGTCTGTTGATAAGCAGGCTGTAATTTCAAGAGCTAGAGCTATTTATTTGATTGCAGAATAGCAGAAGAGGGATGAATCCCCAAGAAGTTCTGGCGATGACATGAGTGAGGGAGTATTGAAGGGGGTAGAAATAACGGCGGCCATGAATGTGTAAGTCTGTGTATGCGGTTCTTTATTCTCACAGCATAGGCTAACCAAAACAGCAAGATATTATTCCCAAAACTTTGTATTTTTTTACAGCTAGGCTAGTAGACCCAAGTGCAGGACTAAGAGAGGGAGGAGACTGCCGTTAGATAAACGAGGAATATTTATTGCGGGTTTGAAGGGATCAGAGACCGATCCGGGGAAGAGCGAGGCGGAGTGGAAGACTGTGTGCAGAACTGGGTTGGTGGCTTCTGTGCAGAGCAGGGGAAACCGTAGCTGAGAGTAGCAGAATACAGAAATACTTTAGCCGGGCGGGGGTCCAGGGAGAGCAGATGGGATGAGCACTATTTTCATTAGCGAAAATAAAAACAACACGTTATTATGCAAAATTTGCTTTTAACTATTATTATAGAGACTAAATGTTCTTCCTCTACAATTGGCCTCATATAATTATTTAAATGTGTTCATTATGTTGTTGTTTGTTTGTTGTAGCCAACAGTTTACTGATTTGACTGTTTTGATCTGTGATGACATTAAGCAATTGTAAAATTAATAAATTCTGGAACTGTCACACCGCCATTGTCATCACTCAATTTAAAGTGCACCCACAAACCTGAGGTCATTTTGTGTTCCCTTTGATGTGAACTAGATTGTTGCGATCACTGCTGAGAGCGGAGGTCAGGCATGTGGGGAAAAAAACGAAATATTAAATGAAAATTTAATGCAGCGATTGAATATCTGAGTGCAGCCCTGACCAGAAGTGTAAGAAGCAGAAAAGTGCAGAGCAATATAAACATACAGTGAATGATAGAGGGGTGTCACTGTGAAGGGAAGAAGGGAAGGGAAGAAGCAGGTCCTGGAATGGATAGTCCTGTAGCATGGCAGTTACCATAACGTACTGGGATGCAGGAAGTAAGGATGCTGTTCATGGTGCAATGGTGGAACTGTCAGAAGAGACAGATGGACTTTCTCCAGTTCTCTCAGAAAGAGGAGATGCTGGTGAGCCTTCATGAGTTGTGGCCAAAAGAGGCCTTCAGAGATTTGGACACCCAGAAACTTGAAGCTGGAGACATGTTCAACCTCGGTCCCATTGATGCGTGTGCGCGCCACCTTTGGTCTTTCTTAAGTCCACAATGAGCTCTTTGGTTTTCTTGGTGTTGAGGGCCAGATTGTCCCTCCTTGTAGGCAGATTAGTCATTGTTGCTGATGAGGCCAACCACCATTGTGTCATCTGCAAACTTGATAATGGGATTAGAACCGTGTGCGGCGGTATGTGAAGTCGTCTGTGGGACGCCATGTTTCAGGGTGAGGTTTCAGGAGGTGTGGTTGTCTAGCCTAACAAACTTTAATTTACCATATTAGAAGCTGATTTTGTCATAATTTTGGCAAGACCATCTTGTGAGTCATCGTTAATCTCTTTTACCCAGACATGATGGTTATTCACTTTCTTTTATCCCCACTGCAAAGCTTCTTCTAGAATGAAAGTGATGCCTGTGTGCCAGTGCCAGCTTTAAAATGTTTAAAATGCAGTATTTTATGATGTCTGTTTTTGGGGAGCATGTCATTTCTGAAACAGCAACCAAATAAATGTTGGAGTGTTGTGGTATTATTTAAAATAACATTGGACCTGCAGTTGAACTGAAGACTGATTGAAGTGAAGACTCTTTCAAAAACTGCAAACAAGTACCAGGAGTGTGTTGGCCTGACAGGGTGGACAGGAAATTATAATGTCTTAGCATGGAAACCATTTAGGGGCATTCCCAAAGATATGATTGAGATGTTAATTGTAAATGAGCTTCTTCATAAAACCTTGTACTGGATCCCAGTTGTTATTTTCTTCATGTTTAGATGAGACATCACAGTCATATGATGGAGGTTATTTTCATAATCACGCTCTTGTTTTCAGTTTCTGTGTGGGTGTTTTCTCTATAATTGAATCGGTACTGGAATTACCTTTTTGTCTAAAAGTAGCCATGCTGTTTTGTTTTTCCGTGGTGTCATACAGAGAGAGTGAATATCCGACAAACATTAAGAACAACTTATTGAGATGAATGCGGTCTGCTGCATTCAGGACTGAATAAAATGTGTGATTGCTGCATATCACCTTAATTTCTATGGTTGTTTCTGTGGCTATTGAGGATATTTTGTCAGACTACAAATGTTCTGCTGATATACCATTTCTTCCCCCTATAGTCTTAAATTTGGAGGAATTAATGTTTTCCTCTGTGCCTTGACTTCAGTTTGAAGGAGGCCCAACAGTTCACACAGAGAAGCCATGTTGTTTTCCCATCCTACAGGCTGTGTTAAATAATGATGTAGGTCGGGTCGAATCAGATTAACCCAAACAGTCCCTGCAGGTTCTGAGGAGGATTAATGACCGACTGCAAGATGTGGCCTGTTGTTCTCACAGCCTGATGATGTGACGTTTCCTGAAACTAGTGCTTCCACAACTTAAGTGTTGTGTGCTAAAACTGATAATATGTAAATGTGTTCTGCCTGCTGTTGCGGTAAATGAAAATGAGTCAGCTGCTAATAAGTGTATTTTTTTTTGTCAATCTAGCAGCAGTAGGAACTAAAATCTCTTGTGTTCTCAACAAGACAAAAATGGCAAAGGGTTATTTCCTGAGATAACTGCAGAATTCACCCTATAATGTTATTAATGGCAGCCCGAAATGGCTAAATTTAACATTATCGCATACTACGTTTAATTTATTACCAGCCATGATTATATTATTTTAGCATTTCTACAATATCGCCATATAAAATGTATTCTCATTCTGAAGTTGTGCAATGCAATGGCCCCAAACATGGTGAAACTTCCTCATCATATTATTGAAGTTCAAAACTGCTGTACCAAGACTTTTCCACGACAGCACAGCACTACTAGTGTTGCTAGTAGGGCAAAGATTTTGGTTGTTTGGAGTTTGGACAGTCAAAGTCCTTTTAACTCGTCAAGCTCTGTTTTTCACCACAAGAGCAGTATGACAGTATTAAAGGTTTAAAGTTTGCAGGTATAAACTGTTTGATTCAAGTACAGTAATTCAATGAAGGTAATCTAATGAGTGATTATCTGTATGCATTGTTCTTTAAATCTAATGCCAGTTGGGTTGAATTCAATCATTTTGTCCATAATTTGACTTCCTGAAACCTGCAGATGGAAAAACATATAGGAGCAAAGCCAATCAGATATAACCAGCAAGAGCTGACCTGGGATTCCCCCTGCACCACTTACTGTATACTTCCCACAGTCACCGTGAAGTTATGGAGCAGAGGCCTCTATAATGTAATAATTGGCCTACTTGTATCGTCAGACTATTGTATGGTCTACTATAGTTTAGTGCATACATGTGACATGTGACTTTAAGGCAAAGAATCAGAGCAGAAGTAACTCATGCTGAGCACATATTTGTTAACCTTTGCCACCAACGTGAGGCTACTTCTGTCTGTTCCCCATAAATGAATCTGTTGGCTGACTATAAGTAGACAACACTTTTCTGTGTTCCTCCATTGTAAATTAATCCACCTTTGCAGAGAATTGAATGAAACAAATTAAATGATCTCAGAAGCATTGGTTACTTTTTAAAGTTTGTTTTTTAATAAGCTTTTAAAGCCTAGAGAGAGTACCTATTATACTTAAGAATAGAGCAGAAAAGGTTATCAAATCTTATAAAACCTACTGGTTGGGGCAAGAGTCGGATGCTTTAGCTGTTTAAATTTCAGGTTGCCATTACATTCACCAAGCCACCTCATGGTATGGGATGTTGGTGCAGTTCTATTCCATGAATTAGATTAATTCGATACTTTCAGAAATATTGAAAAGTCAGCTTCATGTAATGACTTTGTTATGCAAAAGTAGATTAGCACATTGTTCTGTTGAATAAATGGCTTTCTGTCTCTCTGCCCCTCCTCTAGTCTACCTGTTTGTTGGTCTGATGATGATGTACCTCCTGCTGCGCACCTTCCACAAAATGGCGGACCTCCACGGCCTGACCACTGTCCTGCAGCTGCCACGCTGTGAGGAGACCGATGAAGACAGGGAGCCCATCGTGGAGAACGAAGATGAAGCTCAGACGCGCCCTTACCTGACAGAAATAGAGTCCAGCAAGCCCCTGGAGCCGGGATCTCAGCCCTCATACAACAGCATCAACAAAGGCTGAGCTGTGAGGGGTCAGAGAAATAAAAAAGAAGCTCTACCTCTGGCGACCCCTTGGTCTTGAACCAGTGATAAACACCCACACTGGTCGGCTGAATCTGAATTGTAGTCTTAATTTTTATCATTTTGTCTGTTTCCTTGTTAAAAACATCCAGAGGAGAGAACCTAATAGTAATAATGAGGAATTGAGGTGAGTTTTAAGATTCAGCCTTTGTGACTGAGTGGTTACTACACCGCTTTCTGCACATACGAAAGGACTATCTTAACTTGACTACAGCAACCTGCCTGGGCTAAAAGGCACAGATGTTTTTCCTTCTCAACACTGCTGTAACTGTGTTGTGTTCATCGTGCAGGCTCGGCTGGTGCGTTTACAGCCTCAGGATAGCACATGAAGGGCTCTGACTTTTGATACGATTGGTTGTTATCAGATCACTTTTGTCTTGCATGTATTTTTGTCTTCATGACTAACAAATATTGTATATAATTGTGCTGAAACTAAATCTTGGTGATGCAATTTCAACTTTTACACCTTTAACTCCATTTGTTTTTATTTGGGTGCATTGTTAAGCTCCTTCTCTTTATATTTAACATATGCATATTATAGCCAAAACACCTCCAGACCAATGACCACTCATATATTGACCTCAGGCCAGGAATGGCCTTTACTTACTTTTGCAACACTTTGATGCATCTTCACAAGCATGAAGGATCTCCAGTGAAATGACAAGTGAATCTGTTAAACCTTTTGATCACATCCTCTAATAAAGGTCAAATGAGGGCCTACGCTGAGCATTTCAAACTGTGGGGGTGTTAACTAGTTAACTCTTGTTTCAGATTTCCTGTGCGAAAGTAATAACTTTCCTGTGTCTGGGTCTGCCTTGAAAAGTACAGTGAGCACTGCGTTTGCCTCAGGACACGGGCTGTCCTGCTTTATGGTGCTTCCCCCTGGTGTCTACATGTATGTAGCACAACATGTTACTACATCTCCATTACAGTAATATATAGGGTCAAAGGGTTGGAGTAGAGGGACTGATGAAAAGAAAAACAGTGTTTTCATTGTGGTGATTAAGGGCGTAATTCATTTGAATGTAAAACCAAATGTTAGTTGACCTGTTCTGTGTGATTTCCACTCTGGATTTTATCCACCATAGAAATGCACTTTAAAGGTGGGGTAAGTGTTTCTGGAAAAAAAAATCCAATACCATGACAAATACCATTTTTATATAGAGCAAACCACACCCCAAGTAATGCCTACTAGGAAGTAAGCTGAATGTCTGTGGGCAAGTCATTTAATGCTACCTTTCACACAAGTTATGGCTGAAATGGTGTGTGGCTTGGTACAATCCACTGTATTTCCCATTTAGAGCCAGGGCTGAGTATAAACACCAGATTTTTTTTCCCAGCTGGCAAACGGGTATTTGCCAAAAAGACATGTTTACGCTTACCTCACCTTTTCATGTTCAGTTTTTCTTTTACCATTGAAGTTGTAGTCGAACAAACAGGCTAATTATATCCTGATATTGTAAAATTGTCAGTTTATGTTGGTGTGTATGTTATTGTAGTTTAATCAGTTTAACATGTATTCATATTAGACTACCATAAATTAAAAAAAAGAACCATCTCATCCTCGTCTTCAGCGAGTTGGTTTGTACCATAGAATCATCCAAAAGATTTTACATGCATGTCCTGTGTTGTCCATCAAGTGTTCCCCTTTTACAGATATTTAGAATTTGCTTTATTTACAGTGTGGCGTGCCTGTAGGTGAAGCTGCCACCAGGGATCCACGTAATGTTATGTCATAAGGTAATTGGTGTTTGTCCTGGTCTTTTAGGGATCTGGCTGGAACCAAAACTAGATTGTTTTGTTCAGATAAATAACTGATAACTCCACATTTCTAATATTTGTAGTTTTCTGATGCAGGTGTGATAATGACAACACCCAAATGACCAACACCGTCTTCTACAAGTAGCAGGTGGGAGGCGTAGAAGGTGACTATAACTGAAACATCTGTGGTTACCCTTTTCTGATTCTCTAAACCTACCACTGCAGCTTTTCTCCAGGGTCATACATGAAAATACAGCATCAGATGAGCCAAGAAAGTGTCGTTTGTGCATTTTCCCACTCTTTGCATAGCTTTTTGTAGCACTGTGTGATGCTTTAACAATGACAATACAGCATGACTTCTTTTTCACATTTTATTAAAAAACATAAGTAAACAGACATTTGCCTTCTTTTGAAAGAAGTCTAGATTTATAGTTTATGGGCATTCTGCCCTCACTTTCAAAGCATAACCATTAAAATATTTGTAGAGAAAATAAACGTAAATAACTACTGCCATGACGGTATGTTAATATACCATTAGTGAATTGTCAAGTATGGTTTTACATTAATTACTCGTCTTGTTAACAAAATGCCATTTATAAATAGTTTGAGACTCAAGCCCAGATATTCAGAAAGGACCTTTGCATAGAAAGCAACTTTGATCCATAAACCGGATGAATGTACAAAAACCTGACAAACAGGCAAAAAAGAAAAAAAAAATGCATTTCAGCAGTGTTCGATTAAACGCTGATCAACATCTATAGCTGGTTAAGTTACAGTTAAAAACACACTTCCTAAGTGTATTTCTTAAAAAAAAAAAGCATTAACCAAACATTTAAAATGACTCAACTTTACAGGTTAAAAGGGAATCAAATGTAACGTTGCCATTGCTACTAAATACAAAGTAAACCACATGCTCACATGACTGATGTTAGAAATGCATATTAACAAAAGTGCAATAACCATATAAAACGTGAACTCCACTAAAGCAAGCAGAAACTGTAGAGTGAACAACCATCCAGCCAATGTGGCTCAAAGCATGATGCTGGACTCCCACCGGGACTGATCAATAATAACACATCTGTACAACAGAAGCTGTTGTGAAGTGGCTTTGACTTTAACTAATGACACAAAGTGGTTCTGCACTGTCACAGAAAAACCCATGAGGATGTTTTATATACACAATGAAAATGCTGCATGTGCTTTCAATAAAAGCATCTATTAAAAGACACAAACTTAGTTCTAGTTTCAGTCTTTTCAGCCTTCAGATCGGACATGCGTTAACAGCCAGCATGTTGAAAATGCCCTTTTCCACTACTGCTAATACAGGATACATTAACAAAATGTAATGGTGCCGCCGTTGTATCTACAGAATCAGAACTTATGATAAACGGAGGAATACAAAGAAAAAACACCCAGTTAAAGACAACCTTCAAGAATTATACATTTTCATTTTTTGTAACTGAACAAAAACACTGATTCTTTTGGATTTCTTCTGGCAAAACCACTTGATATTATAAATATGCAAAGACACCATTTTTCTGGGTGCTCCTACTCTTTGAAATCCTGACCTGATCTCTGCCCCTTAAAGGATTTCTTCACAGAAGATTTGACGTATAATATTAGTGTTTCAACCATCCTCCTTCCAACACCAGCCAAATCACATTTTCTCAGAACTCACATTAACATTGTATACTTTTAAAAGGGATTTATCCCATGTGTCGCCACAACGTTCAGTCCGCTGCATTTTCACAGTGACCTGACTTCCAAAAGCCTTCATGTTACACAAAAAGCTGCCAGATACATCGGTTACTCCATGTAGCATTTCTGCCTTGAGCATCAACATTTCTTACTACTTTCTTAAGCCCATCATATACTATTTCTTGAGCAATATATAAAAACAGCAAAGTGAATATTTGTGTTTAACAATCCAGGCCTTTGCCTTTGGAATTCAGTTTTTGTTCACTACCTAATGGTGTTCAGGTTACTTCCTGTTAAAATTCTTACATGACAGTGAGGCTATCAGGACTCCACCAGGATCTCCATCAGATGCTCAAGCTCAAGTCCTTCTCTCACATGATTATGACTAGAGAAGGGTGGTGAAGAAAGAGATGGTGAAGAGGAGGATGAGGAAGACAATGGGCTGAATGAGGAGAACGAAGGCAGGCATTTCATACTCTGGTTGAGGGAGAGAGAGAAGGGGTTCGAGGAGGAGGAGGAGGAGGAGAAAGGCGGCAGGTACCGTAAAAGGTCATCCCCGCTTGGGTATCCACCTCCACTGCCTCTGAGCCCAAGTACTCCCATGTCCCTCTCCAGCAGGGACGTGTCTATATCCTGGAACAGATCCTCCACAGTGAGCTCACTGAGGTAGCTGGACCTCATCACATCCATGCTGCTCTCCCATGCCCTGCAGTCTTCCTGCTGCTCCCAGCTTCCCCCATAACCTCTGACTCCCTGCTTCACCCATGCAACACCACCCTCAGAGGGCCCCGAAAGGTTCTCCAAGGACCTGAGAGGCGACCGTGGAGCTGGCTGTGGGCTCCCGTCAATGGTAGAGTCAAGTGCAGTGAGAATGGAGGAGATGGCAGCTGAAAGGGAGAAATCAGGATCCGTGGACATCGAACCCCAATCCTCATCTTCATCTTTTACAGACAGAGGGATGCTCGAGTGGCAGCTTGCTGGTGACCTATTTGCGGCACAATTTGATAAGTTATTTAAAGAAACCAGAGGACAGCTGGCAAGAGTTGAGTGGCTGTTAGCAAACGTCGCTGCAGACTGATGTTTTGCTGCAGCAACTCCAGTAAAATTACTTTCCTGGAGTAAAGATGAGGAGCTACAAGGTGGTTGAGACACCTCCATGTCTACAGAGGGCGCCCCAGACTCCTCCAGGCTGACCTGCCGCAGTGTGTTGGCTATCAGAACGGACCGCCGAAGGCTGGGTTCAGGTAGCTCCTGGCCACGCTGATACTTGTTCAGGGAAACTGAAAACACAAACTGCCGCTGGCTCTCCCAGAAGGGGCTGGTCCTATCTGAAACCTCAATGTCCTCTGGTGGTAGTTTCCTCTTCTGCCCCTTCATGATCATCTTTAAACTGCAGAGGAAGACACAAATTGTTAAGTTGATCCCAAAAAGAATCTACTGTTCATTTTGTAGATGATAGTTTCACAGATTTGTTCTTAGTAAAGGAATGAGGTAGTTTTTATAATTCAAAAACACTAGTACTACAGAAGAATGGAGTAATATCAAAAGGCTTACGTCATAAACAAAAATCTGTGAGGAAATAAGCAGCCACTCAATAGTAAATTCACTAAGTATTTAGTAAAATAAATATTAAGGCTTATTAATGATTACGATTCTCTGTTATTAATCAAGTCTTTTAGGACTGTTTTTCCAAGTGTAAGACATCAATAAAACAATAATGATAATTATCACAGTATGCTTTTCCTCAATAACATAACAAATGTTCAATAAATGTTTGATTTAATTTGTTTGAATCAAAACGAATTAGCACTTAATTGTTCTATTAAGATATTTATTTTTGACTGTACTTAATTTTACTCATGCTTGTTGAATTTCTTTTTAATCATAATTGTTTTAAACGTTCTGCCTCAGATTTGTTAAGTGATCAAACTGTTTGGCATCAAGTGTTTGTTCTGACCATAAAGAGTCAAAGTTTAAAACCCACAATTAACCATCTGGTTTAAAAATCCACCTTTTAACTATTGCCCAGCCCTATTTCAGACAGGTAAGTTAGTAACTTAAGGGATCCAGTAAAGAATTGTTTAGATTTTTAAAACTGATTTACGTTGCTTTGTATTTATTACAACTGTAACGTTATACGATTTGGCAAAAAATAAGTAACGTAGATAGTTTTAATTAACATTAAAACAACCGTGTTACCTAAAAGTGATTTTATTTTTTTCCTATGAACATCCAGTCAGCAAAATGTGGGTTGGGGGTTGTAGCATTAGTTTCAACGTGTAGGAGGGAAACTGAAAAAAGGAAACGGAGTAAATTAACTGTTAAAGAAAACGTAAATTAATTTAAATAGTCTAGATTAACGAGACGAAAGCGAGTATAAAGCAGTTAAACCACTAACCTAGGTGAAATGGTAAACTTTAAAACCAGTTTTAAAAGAAACTTAAAGCCGACCTGTTGAATCACTTCCCGTCTCTCCGCGGTACGTTAAGTCGACACTGTTGGTACGTCGTTATCCTGCCTCCTCTTCGACCCGACAAAAAACTCAACTCAACTCATTCAGAAGTTAAGACGGTGATTAAAAACAATTTAAAACTATGATTTCCGTTTCAAACTCAAAAGGTTTCGCTGCTAACCGACTGCCTCCGTCTTCTCCCGCCCGGGATTTGAGTTTCACGCCAAAACGTTAGCAGTTGGGGGCTGGAAGCATCGAAAGGCATGATGGGTAGTGAAGTTTGTGTAGGTAACATACCGTCACAATCATTTTACGTTAAAAACCGCATCAAACACACTTTAAACTATTTAATTATTTATATGAAAAATATCATTGTAACATCACAATTCATATAATATGTAAACCTGTTAATTTACTTCTGCGATGATCAATTATTCCAGAGCGGATTGTCAAGATTGTTAAATTTGCATAGCAATAATTCCTAAATGATTACATCACCGACAGAAGAGGGATACAAATACAGCTACTTTGTAAAACAATAACAATTACTGAATTGAGTTTCATGTCAGCATGTCTTATCTCATGTTTCAGTTAAAGTTACAGTTAGAGCATGCCAAATGTTGAACTAATACTGAATCGATCAATAAATCAAACCAATCAGAGAGATTTAACGATGTAGGCTGCACGTCGCACCTAAGTTACTATTACAATACGATAACATCAGAGAAAGGCAAAAATTAAAAGGTGCAGGTCATACACATGTGCACGTCCACAGGAAAAGTAATTTTAACAAGCCAATAATTAATGACTGTTTTCAGGCAGAGAAATAATTATTTACCTGAGAGCAACAATCGTCAAGGAGGAAAACGAAACGATCAGACACGACTTCTGCTGTCGTAAACCACCAACACTACTTGCTGGCTTACTTACTTACTTACTGTTTCGATTTAAATTCCACCACTCGACATTTCGCCACACGAAAAACCGAAACTTTGAAAAACAGCTTTGACTCCTCCTCGGCCTGTGTATTGGACTGAAGAGAAAAACATAAAGGTGCCAGAACATAATACAACTTCCTGTAGTTGCTTTCAAAACAAACTCAAAACTAGCGAACATCTGACAAAACTGTTTTGAAGTATAACCAGGAGTGTTTTCTTGATCTGCAATTATATAAATTTGAATATTTTACAACGATTCCATTAAGGTAGCCTATCATGATGCAGTTTTTGTTGGTTTACTTTACTCTCACTCAAATAGGCCTACTTAGAGATACCACCATCCACATCAATGTTTTATATGTATAGATAGATACATTGAAATACTCTTTTTAAACACTAACTAGAAGGGCACTTGGAGAACGCAGACATCTGCCAATACCAAAAGCCCAACCTGCAAGCGGAACCACAATATATTTCTGTATATATTTCCAAAACTATTAGAATTACATTAGGCTTATGTCAAAAATATGGTCATGCTCTAGTTAATGCCTCATTTCTGAGCTGTGCATTTATTATGTACTTCTAAATTTCACATTTTTCACAAACTTAACATACACATTGTGAAAAGCAGAAATTTTTTTATTACCATGTACATGTGTACAAATATGCTTAAACTGTTCATCAACATCATGAATAGAACGGTATGTTATCAAAAACAGTTGTTATGAAACTGTTCAACATTTTTAATTGAGTCAAAGTTAAATTTGCATATAGAGTGTGATTTAGCAATTAAATATTTACACAGTGAAATAATTGTAGTATATGTGTAAAAATCAGAAAACATTATGTTAAGCTGCAAATATAACTACAGATATATCAAATGTTTTGATATTTGATATATTGGGGGATTGGGACTGGAATTGCTGTATTTATGTGATGCATGGAGCAATAACATACTGTATTTATTAAACTGAAAATTAATATGAAACTTCTAATAGGATAGTTTTATTTTGAAGTTAGATTTTACAGGTTTCCGGGATTGTGCTGCCTGTCCTTCGTGCACTTGACACTTTCTTTTGAGGGGGAGTTGCACAACAGTTACACATGCCACTCATCTGACTGACCGGTTGACCTTTTTTATAGGATAGACTCACATGAGGTGAAGAGACAGAGACACGAGACGAGTGGTTTCGCACGTATTTTCATACCAAAAGTCATACCAAATATCCCCAAAGAAATACCAAATGATAAGAGTGGTCCAACAGCATGTTCTGTAAGAGTACAAGCTGTCATCCACATGTAGATTCACATCTAGGTACAGAAATAACTCAAGACATTCACAATATTCCTTTATTAGCTGTGAAAATCCACTGGAATGTAAATGACAGGGGTGAGAGTCTACTGAACAAAATGTAAGAAGCCTATAAATTTGTATTACACCGTACATGCTTTATAAATCTGCATTATTCATAGACACATTGTAATCTTGCCTGTTTCACTTTACTTTAATTTAGCCATTAATATAATTAATAAAGCTTTTTCATATATGTCCTTTTCTTGATTTCTAAAATCAGTTAACTTTCATCAAGTGCTTAATTTAGTTAAAGGGAAGAATTATGATGTGTATAATAAAACTGTCTGTTAAAGAAGATATTTTCCCTGCTTTGCAGTTATCATTTATAGAGGCTGATATAGACTGATATTAATACTTACGTCTGAGATATCAGTAGTACACTATCCACCTATGATTTACTCTGTTACTAATTTTCTCTTCTTTTGTAAAGTGTAATGTAAATGTAAGTATAGAATAGTATTATAAAATTTATTATTGTTGTTGTTTTGTCACTCCAGCAACAAGTAGCCTGCAGCTCTGCTCATTCACATGACATTTACTCTTTCAGCACAACATGAAATACAATAAAGTATTTTATAAAAAAAGGAGCCCTTTTGTAAATCAGAGCAACAACATCACATGCCGAAAAATTCACTATGTAGATGTGAAAAGTCAGAACTAAACAACTAAAGCAGTAGTACAGGTTTGGCACTTGTTTTAAAATGTATCCTGGTGGTAGCTGATGATCAAATTCAAATTAGTATAAAATATAACAAGCAGAAGCTGCTCAGTCATGATCATAAAAGGTGAAAACAATAAAGCATTAGTGATTTATCACAACACAGTAGTAGTTTGAATCTACACAGACATTATATCTTTATTTATCTTCAAGCACAAAAAATATTCTCTCTTTAGTTTATTTTGGTGGATATAAAGAATTGTGATCAGTGACAGGAAGAGATTTAAACCCTTCACTGTCCAGAGGGCATCAGTGGGGCGGAGATCAGGATTATTTATACTCTCCCCACACACCGACAGTCTTGCCATCCCACTCTGAGGTGGACAGACATTTGACGAAGAAATGTCCCAGGTCGTGTTTAGAGATGGCTCTACCCTTTAGCATGTTCTCTGCCGTCATGTAACGCTCTGTCAGGGGAAGGTCGTCTGGAGGGCGGGAAAGGGAAACAGCATTTATATAAAATACAGGAACACACATTAAAGCTCTCTCTGTCTGCAGTTAATAGAGTCAGAGATGTGATAGAGAGACAAATCTCACCGTGAGTCAAATGAAGCAGGTAAAAATAAAATTTTATGCTTGATTAATATTAAGTATTAAAATGTTCAAAAATACCGTCAAGACAAAAATGTTCAAATCAGTGGCCAAATTTTGTTTTGAACAAAGGAGTTGAATCTACAGTGTCTCAACTGATGTGGCTGAGATTTTCTAAGAGTGTTTAAGACATATTTTGGTGATAAAGACTGACTACACTGTTGGAGCAAATTCACGCAAAGTGATGTCTAGAGTCTTACACAGTCTAAAATGTTTTTTTATTATTATAAAAACCTCACAAAACTTATAACAATTGCAAGTTTTATGACCCATTCTCCCCATTTATCTGCAGCACTTTTATGCCAGCAATAATCTTTGAAGGTTTTTTTCCCCCCCACTTTTGTTTGGAATAAAGCTCTTAGTTTTTACTTCCTACTGACCAGCAATGTGGGGCGGCATGACGGCCACGTAGTCCAGCCCCGATGTTTTCAGCACTGTGTACATCCTGTCATGGTCCTCTGTCACAGGAACCAAACGGGGCGGGACTTTGGAGCGATCCCACAGCAGGAAGGCTGGGAGGAACAAGGATAGAGAGAAGAAAATGGAGAGAAGAAAATGGGATATGTATGCAGTAATTGATAGGATGAATGGAGAGGAGGAGGAGAGAAGGATGCAATTAAAACACTGAACAAACGCATGTGAAGAGAAAATAAGTGGAGACAAAAGAGAAGCTTAGATAAATCTATATATCTTAAAGTAAAATATGTACATTTCTCTTTAATTGTTTAATGCACTTCTCATCTGAAGCCAACAGACTTAAACAAGACTGAAAAAATATTTTTCAAAGTACTTTTTATAAGACTCATAAACTATAAACTTTGACCACTTCATCCACTCTGTTATATAATTTCCTTTAACAGTGAGTTGTACCTGACATGCAGCCGACCACTTTGCGGATCCCACGGGCTTTCATGGATTCAACAATGTTCTTGGTGCCTTCAGACATCATGGTGGTCGGGCCTGATGACACAGATCAGATCACAGACTCATGCTGAGGTGGAAAGTAACTAAATATTTAAAAACTGTAAGTGATAAACTGGGTATAGTTCTGAGACACTTGCACTTTACTCAAGTACAGTATTTCCACTTTGCTCCACTTTATTCCAGAAAGCTCCTCTAGTACAGAGTAAACTACATACATGAAAACATGAGGGTTAAACCTTAAAATGTGTTCATGTTTAATAAATAGAGCATTTAAGTCTTCTGTGACCGAAGGGGGATTTTGAATGAAGAACTTGAATGAAGTATTTTTATATTATTGTGTTGCTGCTTTTGATGAATAAAGTCCTGATATTTTGACCTTTTTGTGAATCCTGTCTTGTATCCATGTTGTCTGCATGCTGCTTTGTGTTTAAGCTGATCTACAATTAGACATTTATTGAATCATGGAATTGTTGGCCTGGAGAAATCCATGCACATTTTCCTTATTATTTTGTCATTTTGAAAATCCTGTCCAACTTTTTATATATAGTGCCTTTGAGATTACATTACACTGATATGATGATGTCACATAGGGTTAAATGTTGTAAAAGTCTTACGGCGACCTCTAGTGAATGTTTTACATATTACGGCATTAACAACTGCAATCCTCTGTAAGGTAAACATGGTCAGTAAAGGAAAGGAAACGTGAACTTTCACTACAAAGAAAATTCCTACAGTGACCAGTTGTGTTAACATGTGAGAGGAACACAAAGCAGCAAAAGCAAGAGAAATGCTGCAACTTTAGATCAGCAAATTCAAAACCACATAGAAAAATCCAAAGTGTGTATGAACATCAAAGAATCAGAGAATGCCAAAGGCACTGCAAAGGGGACTTTGCAAATTGATTTTAAAAAATGTTGGAAGCTACACACTGACTGCAATGCCACTTCTGGGATAGATATTTAAATTCAGCAAAAAAAGAAACACCCCTTTTTCAGGTCACTGTATTTTCAAGATAATTCTGTAAAAATCCAAATTAGTTTACATATCTTTATTGTAAAGGGTGTAACAATGTTTGTTAACACATTTTTCCATTTCTGTTACATATCTGTGAAACTTTGTTCAGTTTATGTCTTAGCTGTTGGACCTTTTTATGTTTTACAAATATTAAAACATGTTAAGTTCGCTGAAAATAAAAGCACCTGTAAGTGAGAGGATGTTTCTTATTTTGCTGAGTATATTTATAAATGTGAGTTTTTCTTAAACAAAATTTGCATTTAATTTTTTGCCTTATCATTTTTTTGTTCATTTATGTATCTTTCTTTAAACTGTGGCGCCTTACTGAGGTCGTTCCTGGTGCCCAGGATGACAATAACAGCGTCCTGGCCTTCCAGGCTCTTCTTCACATCCTCTTTATTAAGTACGTCTCCCACTTCCACTCTGGACGCCTTGTGGTCGGCAGGCAGCTTGGAAGGATCCCGCACCAGCACCGTCACATTGTATCCTGGGAAATAAAACAGGTCAGCGGGGATGCAGCAGCAACAGGTACTCACACCATCATCACCATGATATTCCTAAACATCAAATAATTGTCCTAAAGGTTGTGTTCTGTAATGGCAGCCTAATAACATTTCAAGTAACATATATGTTAACACTGTGCAGGGGCAGAATCACTTTTATCTAGGGACTACAATAAAAGGAGCTGTACTGAAACTGTCATTTTTACCTAATTAGTTATGGTGCAGTGACCTGTGTTATAAACACAGCAAGGTTTATATTAAAATTCAACAGGAAGACATGATTTCAACTTCTTCAGACTGGACAGAATAAAAGAGCTTCCAGCTATAACTTCACCAACTACATGAACGTGATCCCACCCTTCCTGCACAGGCGAGATAGTTAACAGCTTCTACTATCAGCTCTCACTGTGACTCAGCAGAATAGTGAGGAGCAACGTCAAACATGACTCAGGTTTTTTGCCCCATGGTGAGGAGGGAGAAGGATATGAAAATGCTGCTGAATCAAATGAATCATGTGTCTACAGTTCAAGTTTTTGAAAATCATGACAGCAGGTATAAATTACAAATACATCAATCAGTGCTACATGAGATTAAGAGAAAAGTTTTTTAATTAATCAGATTAGCCTACATAATCTTTAAACATGCAAATTAAATTAGGTCACAATTCAGTATATTTTTTTACCAAATACCTTGCTGTTGCTGTACGGTAATATGATGGTGTTAAGAAAGACCACAGGTGTTTTCCAAAGACATTTGCCACAAGGAAACAAGGACAAATGTGGACAACTTGACATTATGAAGCCTAAACTTTGTTTTTATTTTATTGTGAATCATTTATGTTACCACCAATCATCTGATAAAGCTAAATTATTATTAACCAGTAGCGCATATACCCATAAACTCACGTAGCCTATATCCCGCTTTTGGACGCCTAAAAGAGCGCAGATAACTGAGCTGACCTCGGCCATATATCAGGACTAACACACTATAACGTTAAACTGACTAAAAACCTATTTTCTCTGTGCTGAAAACTTAAGTTGAATACAAATGCAATATTGTACTGTCGGATCCCACGAAGGGCTCCTGTGTTTCCCAGGCACACAGTTTGCACAGTAAAAGGCCGAAATATGATCGGTTGTACTGTTTTGTCACTCCTCACCTGCAGCCACCGCTAGCCGGAGGGTCGCCAGCCCGGTCATTCCCGTGGCTCCAAATATCGCGACGTTTCTGACGGAATCCGACATTATTTGTAACAAACAAGATCCACGACACAGCAACAACTTGGTGGTCAAACTGTGTCCGATGCAGATGGTACTTTCACTTAAAAATCACATCTGACATGTGTAGAAACGCCTCTTCTAGCTATCAGGGTAAGAGGCGCTTCCGCAGCTCAGACTCCTCCTTCCACACGGAGGGTTAAAGGAGCCCTGCTGCTCTCACTTTCCTGTTAAAGCTACGGTGAAGTGAGACTCATCAGTCCAGCAGGCTACACTTTGTTGACTTCTACCAGCCTTGAAATTCCGTTAAAGTATCCTAAAGGCTGTGAGTCAAACCAGATCTTAGTGAAAAGTTGGCAGTTTGTTTTAATCAAAATATGATATTCAAGTCCTCACTTTCTTACATTAAAAGTATGTGGCCTCTAAATAAGGCGAGAGTCCAAGCAGCTACAATCATACATAGACCTACATTAATACTCATGCATAGTTTGCTTTTTATATACAGTCTAGGATAGTTAGTTACTGCAATGAAACTCTGCTAAGCCAGGACTGAAATGATCCAGGTCTGCATACAATATGACAGCTAAATGTTCAAATATATGGGATGGTTTAGGATCAGAACTATGGCAGAGGGCACTTGGGTGTTTTGAATGTGGAGAAAAAGTGAAACCAATTCTTTGATATACACAAGTTGTGTTTGTAATGTGGTGTCTTAATTTTTAAAACATGTTTCAAAAACCATCTACTCAGGGCTTCCAAAACAGACTCGCTTTGACAGTAGCCTAACATTAAAAACATTGCCTTTGTACTCTTGAGTTTCTGGAACTTTATTATTTCCTCAAAAAAGGAGTTTTATCTCATTAAATCCCACAGTGTTTCTAATGCAAAAAATTGGATTTATAAAACTTCTCAGCTCACAATAGCTGATTCATATTCGAATTTGTTGATTTTAGAACAGAAAACAAAATTATTCAAAACCTAGATAAAATAACTAGAAGGAAAATGTTAAATATGTTATTTTGTGTATGAATATGATATGATATGAACATGTTTTTCCACCGATCATTAAGATCTTGAATAGTAGATAAAAATGGGTTCATGATTGAAAATAGTATAATAATCATTTAGTCACCAATATACAAATAAATGTAATGATATAATTATGATACATTTAATTACATTACTTCAGCTCATTACCAGCACTATTAATATGTCCTCTGCCAGTTGCCTAAAAGATGCATACACTTTAATCAGATACTAAATTTCCAAAGAAACTTAAATAATTCAAAGGTTAGATGCATGTAGAGATGTAAAGATATGTACCAATTCAAAACAAAGATTTGAACTGGATAATTGTAGGGGAGGCTAAGTGTTGAATGAGGTTAACATGTATTGATGCACTTACCTGCAAATTATTTAGATTTTCATCTTCATTTTTCTCTCATCTTTGAAATTTCCATCCAAAAAAAGTAGTGAGAAAAACTGACAGACCAAATGCACCAGAAGCAATTGACAGTGCCAGGAATTCTAGGGTGCCCAATCAAATTAGCCACCTTGTTTGAGCCCAATGCAAGACACTGAACCACAAATCTCTTCTAATCTGAGGCTACCTGGGAAAAAAGTAAGTTGCCCCGTAGTGTCAAATGTCTGCCAGCAGCGAATTTGCTACGTTTTACAAGCTCCCTTAGCTTTTTGAGTTGAATAAATAAATTAAATTTACTCACAGAATGTCAAGAAAGGAAATATTCTTATACCTACTTCCATTATCAAACTGAAAAATACAGCCGTATATCTTCTGAATTCAAGCTTTTCTCTTTTGCCGAACTAATTTCCTTGTTAAGTCATTGTAAAACACACTTAATTCAAATTCAACAGAAACAAAATAAAACTCACTCAACCTATAGATCTGAAAATATTCTGGCTCTACGCACCCTCTCACTCCTACCCAGCTCTGTCCTGTGTGTGTGTGTGTGTGTGTGTGTGTGTGTGTGTGTGTGTGTGTGTGTGTGTGTGTGTGTGTGTGTGTGATATTTTAACTTTTAAAGGCTCCTAAATTTCTGTGCACAAGGCACACACAATATGTGTTAGTTTTATTTGAACTGATAATATTTTGTGTTTATATTATATTTTATAATGATAGTGATTGTATTTGTAATTATTTTATTTCAGTTTTTTCATGTTGTTTGCTGGTCAAAAGAACATTTTTTGTGAAAAGGAAGAAATAATTACTAGTCAAACATCAGTTGGAGCTTGGCTTATCTGTATCAGAAGAAAAGCTTGGGAGCAGTTATTCTTAAAGTTGAAGCTGAATTGCATCTGTATTATAGGGTGAATGTACATTCTACAGTTATTCTGGTGGTAATTGGACTTATATTAAAATTTGACCACATTTAAGTTAACAAAATGTTGGGAAAACCTAAGTTAGTCCGCCCACTTCTTCTTCGTGGATCTGAAGCTTATAAAACGGCTTAAACCATCATATAATGTAAAGGACTGAGATATTAGTTAATTCGTTGGTTACTTTAGTTAGTTATTTACTTTAACAACTATCAATTTGGGTAAAAATTACTACAACCACTGTAACAGAACACAGTAGCCTACTTTTTTTGTGGATCCTATTTCCAACAATAGGATTAGACATTTTTTAATTATTATTATTTTTTTGCTTTTAAACCGCGTCTGCTTCTGTAAAATGTCAGTAAAACACGGCCCCTTGTGGCTTAAATGTAACCTCTCTCTCTCTCTCTCCCTCTCTCTCCGTCCCTCTCTCTCCCTCTCTCCCTCTCTCTCTCTCTCTCTCTCTCTCCCTCTCCCTCCCTCTCTCTCTCCCTCTCTCTCTCTCTCCCTCTCTCTCTCTCCCTCTCCCTCTCTCTCTCCCTCTCTCTCTCTCTCTCCCTCTCTCTCTCTCTCTCCCTCAGCCTACCTCTCTCTCAGCTCGCCGCACTAATGCTGATATTTCTCTCCAGCATCACCAGCGGAGAAGAAGAGGAGGAGGAGGAGGAGGAGGAAGGAGAGGTTGTGTCAGGTGGAAACGGGGACCTCTATGGATATCATCATCACCCTCCACCGGCTCGCATCCTCAGCACCGACAGCATCTCCCGGCCGGCGGTCACCGCTGCAGGCACACAGCGCCCGTTTTATGCGCCAAGGCGTTGTGTTTCCACGGTAGAGACTGGGCTGCTTTTGTAATTACCCTGACAAACCGTTTCCTTCTGTAATAAGGACTAATCGAGGGAAGACCCTGCTGGAATAAAAGCGGAGCGTCAGTCTCCTCCATTGATAAACCGCTCTCCTCATCGATCCAGCCCAACGACGTCTTGGTATAAGAGGAGGACAAAACCAATCCAAAAAACTGACAGTGAAGCTGAAGGTAAGGCAGATAGAAGGGCGACAGGATGGTTCCTTTCTCTATGGGATGTCGTTTTATTTTGTCATTCCCTGCATGAGAGCGTGGAGCCGAGGTGCACGGTGCTTTTTCCTTTTTTTGAAGGGACGCCGGCCTGCATTTGGGTGCAGGGTACCGCAGTGATCCGGCGGGAGGACGCGCTGTTTCATGTCTTTTTTCAACCACATGTGTTACATGATGCATACCTGGAAAGGTGTTTATGATGCCTGCCAGAGCTGTTTGTCTAATTTGAAAGGATAGATGTGGGTTAAGAAGCAGAATAGCGGCCTAGTGTATGGGCTGTATGGTAGGTTGTTGCATGTTATGAGTTTGGTCTTCTTTATAACCGATAACTTTAAATCACAGATGTTTACGTTAGGTTTTGCGGCCTTTTGGCAAACTGTGCCCCAATTCTAGTAGCGACATAACTTCCCAAGCGACAAATCTCTACATATTCCTGCGGGAAGTAAGTGTGTCTCTGGTCTCACTATGTGACCTCACATTACTTTGGCAGATCTGCCCCTTGAGGTATCAGTTATTCCGAAATCCTGAGGGGATTTTGCTGTTCGGTAGAGGGTTGATTTCATTCAGATTGTTAGTGAGACAAGGTCAACAGCAGCATAGCTTGCTTTAGCAACACAAGAAGCAGATGCACTGTAGCGTGTCAATTCTTAATGTGGTGTGTTTGATCACAGCTGCAGTGAAAAGTGACTACTACTTCAGTTTTGCATTGAGACAATCATTGGCTGTTTATGGTCACTATTTGTGGTAAATATCTGGAGCTACTGTAGGGAGCTCATACAGAGGTGTGCATGCAGTTGTGGGTTAATTAGTTTTGGTTTGTTGGTGCAAGGTGTGTGTGGGTGTTGGAGGGGGTGAACAAGAAAGAAAAGAGGAAGACAGGCAAATGTTACATGCTGTGAGCAAAGGCTGTAATCATTTTTTTTTATTTAATTCAGTTATGTCATAATCAATAATAGCAAGCAGCCATTAACAGCTAAAAATACTGTCATAAGTTTAGTGACATTTATTGAGCATGTTTGATTCCCTCACCCTGATATTTCTCTGGGGGTTAATTGAACTTTATGGACGTTAAGTTCTGTCCTACACCTACAGGGGGTTGTAGTGTGTCTGTGGTGCTCAGCAGTTTACCAAATAGTGAATTTATCAAACAAATATTTGTAAAATACAGAAATAAATCTCTGTTTATTCAACATTTGGTTCACATTGACCCCTTGGCCTTGAAATAGTTTTTTAAAAAACCCTCATATTACTATACATACATACCGTAATAATATGCATGTGTGTGTGTGTGTGTGTGTAAAAATCCAATGGTTATTGATTATTGGTATATCTTACATTACAAGATGTTACCCAGCTCTGTTACAGGAGAGAGTTGACACCTTTCTTGTTGTCGTCCCTGTCTTGTGAGAGACAGCATCTCTGGGACAACGAAGCTCTCTGCTGCTCTGTTGTTTATCAGACCACAAGATGACTGTTTCGATTAAGACTTGTGGTCTTGCCAACTCAGAACTGGGCGTCGGCTGGTGCTCTTGCTTGCAGAAGTTGTTTCACTCTGCTAAGGTGAAGTGAGTGGAAGTGACTCAGTGCAGTGTGTAAAGTGCGTACTGCGTGACGTCACAGAGAAGGATCCAGTGTGTGTGTGTGTGTGTGTGTGTGTGTGTGTGTGTGTGAGAGAGAGAGAAAGAGAGAGAGAGAGAGAGAGAGAGAGAGAGAGAGCATCTATCCCTGTCAGAACAATCTAGGTTTTAGATATGGGTCTGAATAATGGTTCAATTTAAGGTTATCTTGGGTTCTTATAGTGGAGCTCAAACATCAGGCATTCAATGTATATTTTAATCTTAATCTAATGGCTACATTGGCATGCAGTGTGTACATTTTCGGCTGCTTTGTGTTTGACAGATCAGCAAGAAGTGGCACAGGAGGAACAAACTTCACCACAGCTCTGATAAAAGACAGCAACAGAGAAAACAGAGTTAGAAAAATATTAAGAACAGGAACATAGAAGTAAAACTCTAAACAACTGTGTTATAGTGTATAAGCATGCCTTTGGGCGGCTTCACTGTAAATTCCCTGCAGGGCTGCAACGAAAACGCCAACATAATCAAACACATTGTGTTTGACAAATATTTGGAAAATTTCAGACATTAGTTTTCAGTTTGATGGCATGAGCTCCCATTTTTGTCAAAAATACTAGAATGTGTTGTCGCGTCCCAAATCCAGGTAAACCTCATCTCCAACAACCTTTTCGAAACATTTCAATCTGGTTTCCACTAACACTAACACAGAAACAGCCCTCCTCAAATGACCTCCTTCTCCTCTCCTCAGACTCTGGTCACCTCAGCATTCTCATCCTCCTTGACCACACTGCAGCTTTTGACACCATAACCACACCATTTTTCTCTCCTGCCTCAAATCCTCCCTCAACATTACTCGTACTGTCCTCTCCTTCAGTTCATCAGCATCAACAACTGCAGCTCCTCCACCGCTCCTCTGTCACAAGGCGTCGCCCAGGGTTCGGTGCTTGGGTCTCTCCTGTTCATCCTCTACATGACCCTATTGGTAACATCATATGCCGTCGTGGTCTCCACTTCATCGACACTGTAACTCCTTACACTCTGACCAACAGCCTCACTGAAATTAAATCATGGATGCAAGGCAACTTCCTCAAACTAAAGACTTGATCATCATCGATCATCATTAAATACTACAGTACCATAATGAATTGTTGATGCAGTTTTTTAGCTTTCACACGACACTGCTCAACAGTTCACTGGAATCCATTCTTCTTAATTTTGTCACTTAATATACCTCGGTGTTCTTATGCCTTCTCTAGAAATGCAAAAACAATCTCTTCAGCCTAAATATCCAGGAGGCAGCACATTTTTTCCAGGTTTGTCCCCTGCTAGTAGACATTTTGGTAGCAAACGTGCTACTAGTTCACCAGTCACCAAAACAGATTTAACCAATAAAATTACATATACAATAGTATGCTTCCTGTTATTGGTTCGAATGTTGTTCACACTCAAATGAGCCACTTCCCTTAAGTTCACTTGACAGCTGTCCGAGACCAGAGAGTGTTTGTTTAGTCTGCACCAGAGTTCGAGTCCAGACTAAAAAAGGCTAGTGTGAACCCACCGTGAGTCATTTTAGACAGCAACCTCTCCTTTGAACGCCGCATTAATCAAAACACCAAAACTGCCCTTTTTCAACCTAAAAAACATTGCTTTTCTCCATTCATCACTCTCCTTTCTGCTGCTTGATTTATGTCTTTATCACATCCAGAATTAAGTACAGCGTCAGCATTTTTTATACGGCACATCATCCAAAGTTGTAAATTAACTCCAGTATATCCAGAACTCTGCTGCTCGCCTGATCAGTCATGGACCACATCACCCCTGTCCTCTGGAACCTCCACTGGCTCCCTGTCCCACAATGGATCCAATTCAAAGTCCTTCTCCTCACTCACAAAGCCCTCCATAACCAGCACCACCACCACACCCCTTCCCACAGCCTCTGCTCCTCTAATGCCAACCTCCTGTCTCCACCACTCAAGACCAAGCACCAGACCTGGGGCAACAGAGCTTTGTTCATAGCTGCAACCCTCCCTCTGAAACTCATCCGAGACTGTACCGATCTGTCCATGTTCAAATGACTAATCAAACATGTTTTTAGTGTGTTGATTTCAAAATGCTCTAATGAAGGTAGTGACACCCACCCTTAATGAGTACTATTCTCTTTAAAACCTCAGAAAACAGCAGTTTGGTAAAAGATTTCCAGTGAAAAACCATCTGTTTCGTATTTAAAGTGGTTATATTATGCTCATTTATAGGATCATAATTTTATGTAAGGGTTGTACCAGAACAGGTTTACATGGTTTAATTTTTTTAAAAACACCATATTTATGTCATACTGCACATTGCTTCGCTTTTCACGCTGTGTGTTGACCACTCTGTTTTAGCTACAAAGTGAAGCATCTCACTTCTATTCGATCTTTGTTTGGAGTTGCGCATGCGCAGTACCTAGTTAAGGACTACTGGCCAATCAGAAGGAGAGTAGGGCGGGTCTTGACAAGCTGGTAACAAGCTTTGATTCAGCTGTAGATGTTTTGGATCCAGCTTTGCTGTCTCTACATCACAGTAACAACTTTACGCCCATTGACTGCCTAACGTTTGATAAGTAGGGTGAGGGGAGGCAGCGGGCGCACATCTTGTCACTGTGTGTGCAGCGGCTCAGTGTGCTTCTTCACTGTTTTTGAGGGCGCGCCACACTATGCAAGTATTTTGACGCACGTTACAAAGTGACACGGATAGTTTACGGAAGTAAATGCTGGACTACAGTGGAGCTGTTTTCAGGCAGTTCAGGAGCAGTGTTTTTTGTGGGAGGTGGTAACTCCCTTCAGGTTGGACTTTGGGCTTTTTCACTTTGCAAACCTAATACATGCACAAAAAAGATATATAACACATTAAAAGAAAGAAAAGGCCAAAAAGCATAACATGACCTCTTTAAGATATCACCTACAACACCATGTTTTGCAGCTGATGCTGCACAGTATTCACATGTTGTGCCCTGCTGTTTAATGTTTAACATCAGTCAACATATGCCATGTATTTACAGACATTGATTTTAGTGACATTGGTGGATAAATTTACCATAATAGTTCATACTTATATATGGTAAGAATACACCTTGAAATGGGGGAGGGGAAGAAATCTTTTACTATTTTTGACATAATAATTATTTAAATAATTATTTAACAAGAAAGTACAAGCTGTGAACATGTACAACATGTTCATTCCTTGTATCAGGGAACCTCAATTAGATGACTTTCCTCAGTCTCTTCAAAGTGAATTTAATTGATACCTGATCATTAGATCAATCAATAGAAATTCAAGAAGCCAAGCATGCTCTTTACAATAAGCAGATGACGTGTCAGGTAGAAAGCAGAGGTCATCATAAATGTCCCACAGACGTTTTGATCTGCATGTGACGATATTGATGAGGACTGCTGTGTAGTTTAAAAGGGGAAAGTACACTAAGGGTCTGGTCCCCATTAAGCTTTAGAGAAACAGAGACACAGAGCTGCTGCCATTGACTGATTAACACTGGCAGCTGTCTCTCTCTTTCCCTTTCTCTCTCGCTCTCTTTATCTTTCGGGTGATATGCCCTCCTGTCTCTCTTGCTCCTTCGATTTCTTTCTTTTTCCCTAATTCTCTCTCTTTCACTTTTCTTCTTCCATGTGAGCCTTTCTGTTTCTCTATAACATCTCTCTTCCATAACGTCACCCTGTGTATTTCTCACTCCCTATAGCCTCTTATCTCACCAATCCAATCCAAAAGAGATGGCCAGTCAGACGTCCGTAATATACATAAGGTGATTCTTGTATTGGTGCTGCAATATAATCCGTTCAAACAAAGGACACTGTCACTTAAATCATTATCATGTAGAATTCATCATAGAGTGGGAGGTACACGGGATCTGATGTAGAAATGCGTGAGTGTGTGAGGTAGAAGTGAGGTATTAGTATGTTTTCAACCATGTTTAGGTGAACTGGAGCTGGCTCCCAGTTGGAGGTTAGAAATGTATAGATTGATTTAATATATGCACCATTTAATTGCCCCTGTTCTTATTATTAGAGAAGCTTTACAGTTTTCAGCACATTTTCAGTCTCCACCATAGTTATCCGATATCCCGTATCACCCTCTCTTTCTGACAGCAGGCATTTTACTCCGCCTTGCAGTGTGGCTGTTTAAGGCAACAAGAAACAGTCTTACAGACTAGTTCTAGAGGTTTGCACAACATCAGAAAAACACAGTTTTCACTACTCAAATATTGGTAGCTGCTAAAAACCTGAGATGGGCTTATGGTTTAAATTCTTAAAAAATGCAGTTTTTCTTCCAGTGTGCACCTATTTGGAAATGCACCTATGCAAATTCTTAAAATATTAACTAAATAAATATTTATCCAAAAGAAGCCTACAGAGCAAAAACCATTAGCTGCTCAGGACCACTAGTCTTTGGCCACTGAACATAATAGTGTTGGCGACTAAACAGCTTCTCTGCAGCATTTGGGGGTTAAGTGCTTGTTTCAAGGGCACCTGATGTTTGGCATTCCCCTATACTGAAAAGATTAGAGTATTGTCACTCTCTGGTGGTATGGAGGAATCATGCCAAATGCTAATAGCCAAAACACAAGTTGTGGAGGTCCAGACTGAGATCACTGGAGGTTAGGACAGAGGGAGGAGTGGGAATGGAGGGAGAGGACAATTGAAAAAGTGTGAAGGATAATAAAAGGAGAGAGCAGGGAGGCGGGGGACTGACGCTTTCATTACACCATTAGTGTAACATTGATTTATTGTGGTTACCAATGGTGACAGCATAGCTGGGGAGAGAGGGCAATCATAACACTGAGTGAACACACACACGTACATATATACAGTAGTGCTGACACTACTAGGTCATTGATTTAATAGTAAATCAGTACAAAATTAATCAGCAATAATTTTGATTAATGAGTCTATCTGAATTTATCAAGCACAAATGCCAAATATTCTCTGATTCTTGCCTCTTAAATGAGAGGATTTGTTGCTTTTCTCTTGTTTCATATTGTTGTAAATGGATTATTTTGAGTTTTGGCCTGTTGCTTGAACAAAACAAGCAATTTTTTTATAAAGATCTCATTCTGTCCTCTAGGATATTGTGATGGGCTTTTTCATTACTTTCTGATGTATATAGACTAAAAAAATTATAAATTAAACTAAAAAAATAATTGAGAGATTGATGTATAATGGCAATCAGTAGTTCCACTTGAAAAGTATGCTGTGTAATGCAAAAGCTTCTGTTTTAGATATTTCTGTATAATACTAATAATACTCCCACATCTATCAGAAAACACAGTCATTTAAGTTCAGTAAGGCTGATCTGCAGCCTCTTGGCTTCCAACTGTGTCACTAAACCAGACAGGTAAGAGTCTGCATTATGAAACTTCAAAGTAAAGAGAACAACAGTTGAAATAGCAGTGACAGAGCTGAAGTAGACTCACACAAAACACACTCAAACCACCTGGGGGGAAAACAAAGATGGCCACTCTGAATATAGAACATTTCTTTTTAGATGCTGTCCTATAAACCAAGGTGAGGTTAGGTTTCAGGTCCACCAGGAGTGATCTAGATTCTGTCCTAAAAGTGAGAGATGAGAAGGCTCTTTATGGCTGTCCTGTCTTTACTAGAGTTGGATTGTCAATCAAAAAGTGTGGGTGTGCCATGACGAGTCTGAAGTTTCGCTCTTCATCATCTCTTTTAGGGCTGCAACTAACGATTGCTTAATCTGCTGATTATTTTTTCAATCTATAATATCTAATATCTGTTTTGTCTATAAAATGTTAATATACATATAAAATTATAGATTCCCAGGTTATTCGAATTGCTTGTTTTGTTCGATGAACAGGCCAAAACACAACGAAATCCAGCAAATCCTAAACATTTGAGAACCTGGAACCAGAGTATGTTTAACATTTCTGCTTGATAAATGATCAAAATGGTAGCTGATTAATTTTCTTGATCGACTTGATCATTTAATCCATCATTTAATATCTCTTATTGTGCATGAAAGGATTTTTTTGCTGTAAAGACCTACCAGACAGGACACACACAGAGGAGATCCCTGCTCTTTCTACCGGCTCCATGGAGAGATCAGAGAGGCTACCACTGTTTAAACATTTGATCCTTCAGTGTTGAAACAGCAGACTCTGTATCCTGGACTGACTGAAACACATGAACCCTCTAACCCCGTGGAGTCCAACAAGACACACCTCAGAACCAGAACTAGTTCCCTTTCCAGATTGGGAAAGCAGAGATCCAGAAACAACCTTTATCCTGATCCTGTGTTCATCCTAGTGTTTCCTCTAGTTTCCTGCTCCAGGTTTAGTGTTTGACAAAGTATTGTTTAGCGGTAAGATTATCTTATTATCTTTTTTCCTTTAAATACCACAAAGATAGTCTTAGAGATAAGATTAATATCAGTTTCATGAATCAGCAGATGATCTGTTGTGAATTTTAATGAACAATATTTACACATTCAGTGAAAACAACAAGTATACTGTATTTATGAGCAGGATAAATGGGCTGAGGTGAATGAAAGCATTCAGCAGCAGATTTACTCCCATCACTTCCCATCATTTTAGTGATGCTTTGTGGTTTCAGGTGTTGATTACTGTTCATCTTCCCATAAACAGCAGCATTACTCAGCACTTTATTTTTGACACTAATCAAGACAGATATGTTTCTAGTCTTGTTTGCAACCTATATGGAAGTAATGTTTGCCTGCAGTTTTTTGAAGGGATAATAAATCCCCACTAATGCTATATGAATAAATTATTATTATTATTATTATTATATTCAAAGCTGTTGTTGTTTAGGTTGCAGCTGCTCTGATGAAGTGCCAGCCATACATATTCTATATCTGACTCACTGAAGCGCAAAAAGCATTTGCCTGAGCTTTTTAATAAATTAAAAATAAAAATATTAAATAAATGATGACATTAGCGGATGACGATTCATTATCATATCAGACCATTTATGGTTTGCTTCTATCATTGTAGCAGTTAAGAATCACAAATGATATAGATCCGTGCAGGAACATTGATTTTTGTTTGAACATAGTGAAATAATAACATGGAATTTACCTATATTGCCTACCTACATGTTGGATGCCAGCTTTCTGGTGTGCTGCGTTTAAGGGAGAACATGTGATCTTGAATATGTACCTCTTTAGTATGCTCCTTTATATTTTCTCATTTAAAAAGTATGTTGTTCTTCACAAAGATGCATTAGAATAAGTTTTTGAACCTTGACATCTTTGCTTTTCTAGACAGAAGTTTGGGGTTTTACCACTGACTTAGTTAGTCTCAGAGATATGCATCAGATATGCAACTCAGTACTCCACAGATTCTACACATAAAGTTCATTGTACTCATCACATGGTATTTTATATTTCGTTTGAAAACTAATGTTTAATTTCTTCTGTGGCTCATGATTGATTAATAAAATCACTCTAAGTTCAATGCGTGGTCACTGTTTTCTTTGTGTTTATTTCCACCTTCTGAGATTTCCCGCAGGCTTTGTTCAGTCTCTGGAGGCAAATCATGAAGGGTCTCACTGCTGCTGTTACTTATAGAGCAGAAAATGGATAGCCAGAAGTGTGTGTGTGTGTGTGTTATTGTCAGACACAGTCTCGACTCTCTTGCCTGGGGCTGGCTGATTCTTCAACAGCTGAGTCTGACTATTAGAATAAAGGTAATAACCCACACACACATGCGCACATACACGAATACACATCAGAGCAGCCCTGCAAACTGCAAGTCTGATTGATTGAAAGACACCAGGTGGTTGAGGTTAGGCAAGGATCACGGCAAGGAGAACAGAGGACACACACACACACACAGAGTATGTTGACTGACATAACAGTTTGACTGATGTAGACTTGCTGTTGTCATACAGCTACTGTTTTTCCTCTGTTATCCAATGTGGGGTTTAATATATATTTCATTTAGTTGAAATTCTCTTTTGTATTATAATCATAATGTTTCTTAAAATGTCTTACAATGATATTACGAATGTCCTCTACTACGACTCTCTTTTTCTACCGTATATCAGTACAGTCATTTAATAGCCGAGACAGCAATATTGTCATGTATTTAAGGGACAACATGGTGAAAAATAACACTAAAGCTTTCTCAGATTAGCTTCCTTTGTTTTATTCTCCTGTGATTCCACCTATCTGTAGCAGAGGAGTGTGTGTGTGTGTGTGTGTGTGTGTGTGTGTGTGTGTGTGTGAACCTTTGCTAGCTCCATGGTTTGTAGATATAAGTCAGTTCAGTCTACTGTGTGCAACCAACCTTGATCTACGCTCTTACTCTCTGAGAGGAAATGCTGGCGAATGATTTTGCCGCACGGGGGATGTGGGCGAAAAATGTACAGGGATTTAGGGAGGTTAAACATGGGGCTAGCTCATTTGCAACATCTGAGATCACACCATCAGCTGCCACTCATCTGACACAAAATAGACCAAATCACGTTGAGCTAATCAGCACAGATGCAAGGGAGTTGGAGAGCAGACAATGATTTAGTGACGTTTAAGAGGAAATGTCCCAGTTTGCATTCAACATTCAACAATCATGCAGGAAGTAATCAAACACAGAAGAAGTTACCATGCAGATCTACTGACACAAACTGTAGCAGATAAGCTAATGTAATGATTTAACACACAAACCAGTGCATGCTTCCATTCAGTAAATTGTTTAATTACTTAAGTAGGAATGATAAATATAAAGCTACTCTACTATAAGTAAAAGTCCTGCACTCAAAATTAGATTTTTACAATTATCTTCGTCAGGTGAAACAACCGCAGGATCATGCTTTTGGTCGTGTGTGTGTGTGTGTGTGTGTGTGCCTTACATTTTTTGTGTACACCAATGACTGTATGCTGAAGGACCTCTTGTATTTGTGGTGATTCACAATTTTTTTTAAATTTTATTGACTGAGCCTATTGTTAACTTAAGACTTTAAGCTTTTACAATACGCGTTACGACATAGCCAAAGGCAATTCCAGCAATCAGCTATAGGCTAAAAACATGGTTTACAGAGTCAATTGCCACATTTTGGCCTTTTGTCGTGGCTCACAAACTGATATTCATAGAAAAATTTGGTCTCATCTTGGAGTTATGCACAATACAAAATGAATAAATCCCTTTTGTGTTATCTTCACCACCATCTTGTCATGCAACAAGGAGGGACAATTGAGTGAGATTGAATTCTTCTTTGTTTGGAGGGGGAGAGGGAGGTAGGGAAGAGTTTTATTTTGTGTGTTTTGTTACAACAAAATGTTCTAAATAATTTAATGTTTATTGTTTTTTTATTAAGTTTATACAGTTAGGCAAATCCAGGACGCTCAGTTACCATTACACTTTACTATACATCTTAAAGAAAACTGAAACTATACTAAACTAACACTTCTATATACTACAACATACACTATACTGAAACACTTTCTCCCCATCTCTCCACTATTCTCGTGCATTTACGCTGGACACACAGCCAGGCCTGCACTTCCTGTTCTCCAATTGGTCGAACTAATTACATTATAGTTTTTTTGTAAAAAAAGTATTTGCTTCCTTGACTGAATGGCACAGAAGGTAATAGCACCTTTATATAGCTGCAAACAAGCTCTGGTTTTCATTATATTTATTCAGTTGGCCTATAAATACAACTGAGCTGTAGGTTTCATTTCTGTTGTTTTTTTGTGCACTCCTCTATCTGCTTCATCACCAGATACAAAGCACTGTAATGTTTTGCTGTTATTCTCTCCAGGGAGAATGGCTAAGTGCATGTACAACTACCCCTCCTCTCTTTGTCATGCGGGGCACGCTGACATTTACTCGATATGGCTATGTTGTTCTTTAGTGGTTTAGGTATAGTGGCATCTGTGAGCTTGGACTTTTGTTGCAGCGGAGAGGGAGGGAGAGTCCAGAAAAGGGGTGGGATGACAGGAAGACAAAGAGCTTCACAGAGATTTACAGCAAAAAGGTTGAGGCAGAGAATAAGAAAGAGAAAACCCTAAACCTGGCACAGCAGCCTCAAACACACTTTCACTTTTAATCTTTTAATCCCAATTAATCAATCAAACATAATATTAATAATAATAAAACTCCTTGGATCTAGTTTTAATGAACGTAAACCTGCAATATAAGCACACAACACGCATACAAACATGTATTTTTACTTTGTAAGCAGCTTTGGAGAAGAGCACCAAATGGCATATTTTATGTCCTGTGGGCACATCTGCTCTTTACCAGGAGAAACCATTGCATGTATTTTCTATCCATCACATGTGTAACACAAAGAAAAATGGGGGAGGAACAGATAACTAATATGACAGTGATGAGTTTGCACAGTGGGAATAAAAACCCTCCTGCAGCATAATCCACCTTTTCGCACTTACATTCCTCCTAAAACGTGTGACTAAATACACTGCTCAGTTTACATGACATACACTGACTAGACAAAACAAACATTATAAATAAATTTTTTAAAGGGATTGGTGTAATTTAAGGAAGGAAGTGTAAAATGCTTATACAGACACATAGTTTCTTTTAGCTATAGTCAGAGAAAATTTGTAAAAAATCTGCCTAGGAGTCTACTAAAAACACAGTTCATATTTGTTAACTGCCAAGTTTTTCTAGCACGAGAGGACAAGGAGTTTAAATTTCCACCCAGTCTGCTGATTTTTATGTCTGCTCTGAATTTTTGGATACCTCAAACACAAGTGTGCAGTGCCTGAATACATATACCAATACCATATTGTTTACACCAAGGGTCGTATTCAGAAAGTCTCTTGTCTTACGTACATGAAGTATTGACTTAAATACATTGTATCTCTGGCAATAAAAAACCATCAGCATATGATGTTTTGTCCAGCTGCCAAAACAACAATTGATGTGATCATTTTACAGTGATGGCCATGAAATCGCCTGCATTTATATATGCTATTTATTTACACTATTTATTTATTGCATTTATTATGTAATGTGCATAATGAACTGTCAAATTGGGGTCTAAATAACACATTTTTGCTTGAATCAGCGCTGCGAGCTGAATTCTTACAGTGTCCAAGTAGCGGAGTGCAAACTGTCATCTGTGCTGTTATTGGATTGTTTCGATTTGTTAGAAAAGTTTATTATCATTGTATTTTAACAAAACACTGACATGCCTCTTACTTCTCTCTGAATTAGGAGCTACTTTTAGTGCTGAAATGTTTTGTGAATTACTTTGAGACTAAAAACTGAGGGTTCTTAACCCTTTCATGCATGGTGTCCACATTTGTTACAGTTATTTTAACTCCATTTTGGGTTACTATATCATGGTTATGTTCTCCAAGTCATTTGAGGGCAGTGTCAGTTGATTGATAGCAACATTGTGCAACAGTGGTTACTCAAGGTAAAAAAATTTTTTTTAAAAGTACAGTAAAGTATTATTAACAGGTTTATGTTTTTTAAAACATGTTAATAAATTTAGAGTAAAATATAGTTTTTATACACCAAAAACCAACTGTACACGTATGTGGACGTCATGCAACAGTGGAGTCACATTGCATTAAGTTTGATTTTTGTGTAACCAGCTAGTTTAAATTCAAATTCAAATTAGCTTTATTGGCAGCAACAATATTGCCAGAGCTACAAGGACAATTCATTTTATACATTTCATTATATAAGGAAATAAAACAGAAAAAGTTGTGTTCGTATGTGTTAATAAAAATAAAATAATAATAATTTTAAAAATATATAAAATATAAAGATTCCATAAAAATAGATATTAAAAATAAAAGTAAATAAATAAAACAATAAGTGTAAGTGTGTGTGTGTGTGTGTGTGTGTGTGTGTGTGTGTGTGTGTGTGTGTGTTAGAAAATGAAAATAAATAAATAAAATAATAAGCATGTGTGTGTGTGTGTGTGTGTGTGTGTGTGTGTGTGTGTGTTAAAAATATATATATATCAAACATTAAAATGAACTAAGTAATGTCACAGTAATGTGCATGTGTGTTATTATAATAATATATTAAAAAATAAATGTGTGTGTCAGTGTATATTAATAGCCAAAAAAAAAATTAATTAGTCAATTTAAAAAAAACTTTTAAAAAACAGTATCAAATGAGGGATTTAAAAACAATTACTAAAATATCAAACATCATAATATTAATAATAATTTGAAAATTAGTATATTATTTATCACTCTGAGTTTCCATTGGTTGTCCTCAGTTAATGGTATGAGGAAATATATTTTGCAGCAATTACATTTGGGCATTTTCCCCAGTAAATAGGGAAGTTTCTCTATTCTAATTTGTGTGATCAGTTGTATAATATTATAATAAAACAGACATTTAACAAATATATGATCATTAATAACAATGCAAATGTGCATATTACAACATTAAATTGCAACTTTTGACTGCTTTGGAGCCTTTCCACAAAATAAGAGTAAGTATTATACTCACATACTGTTTTAACTAGTTTTAACTAAAACTATGTAATTGGTTACATGTTGGATGTTGATGTGCTAAAACTGAGATGATTCAACATTAAGCTAGATAAGGATAACAACATGCTACTGGCTTTCAGTACAGTAATCAATACCCCTGTGAGTGTTTTTCCTCTATTTGTTCCTAAAATTAGCTTTTTATTGTTAATTTTCAACTATTGAGCATAACATGACATAAAAAACATAATATTCCATACTTACAGGTGTGGCATTTTACTTCTTTGTTGCATGATGTCTACAGACGTGGACTGTTAAATAATTTAAAAACAAAACAGAATTTTGAAAAAAAGAATCTGAGTAATAATATCAATCTTTAAAAAATCTAGATAATGTTTTTAATAATTCATGCATGAGAGGGTTAAAGTTAAAGTAATGGCACACATTATTTTTTAGGAGTTTTACCCACGTTGTCCACTGAATAGCTACTTTTAGATTAGCAGGATGCTTTGTTCAGGTGAATATCCAGTGCTTTTTGTTAAAATGAAGGAAATTCTGATATGGATATCAAACTGTTCAATCAGCTCTTCAAATGAAAGCGGCTAAAACTGATGAATATCAGAAAATTGAACTGATTGGAAGTCTTTTTGTTATCATCTTGAACATTTCCATTTCTTACCTCTCAACCCGTACTGTGTGATTTCTTGGTTAAGTTTAGAAGTTATTTTTATCCTCCGGTTTTAAGCTGTCAATGTCAGAGACAGACGAGATGAGAGAGAAAAAAAAATTTTACTCTCCGTCTCCCACCATCCTTTGAATCATCAGAGATTTTATTTTGAGCTTCTCTTTTGTAAAATGCTCTGATGCCAAGGACAGGTGCTGCATCAATCATGAATGGGAGGGTGCTGTTATTTATGGACTCCATAGGTTTCTGCTGCAAGATTATTTGTGCACTTTAAACACTCCTAATTAAATTGGGAATTTTGCGGCGCCTGTTTCATATTTTCCCCCATGTGAATCATGAATCTGAATTTGTTTCAGTGAACCTGTGTGGTGAAGTAGGGGCTTAAAGGTGTCAGATGAGTTGTGTGAAGTCAGTCAGAGTTTAATTAGATGTGTGAACTGCCTTTCGCCTGTGGGGATGTGTTTAATGGTTACATAGGACAAGAACACAAAAGCAGCAATGGCACCTGTCCTCGCCACCTTTCTCGCTGTCCTTTACATACATGTGCATGTGTGTCTTATGTCTATAAATTGCGTGCCAGTAAAGATATATCATTAATTTATGTGTGTGTGTTGCAGGGCGTCGGGCGCGATGGCTAATGCCTCCCCAGACCTGGACAACGCGGAAGCCCAGCGCCAGCTCAACAACAACAATCGACCAATCGGCTCGGGGTTCTGGGAGACGGAGTGTACCAGCTCCAAGCTGTTTGAGTGTTCTCGCATCAAGGCCCTGGCAGGTCAGAAATCACACAGACCAACACACATGCTTACTCACATCCAGCCTGTATCAGTGGGTGTATAAATACACCTACATTAAGTATGTGGTATTGATTCTTTGGTTTTTTGAATTTAATTTTAAAAATGTTTTATCATGACTAAGGTTTTCTTTTTAGACAATCAGTACAGGTCAAAAATCACAAAAGAACAATATTTTTAGTTGGTTGCCACACCAACTAATATTTACACAGAATTCAGATCTCATATTTAGAAAAGTCTCATCAGGTAAAGCATCTCAGAAGATAAGAAGGCTGAAGGCACAATTTGATGTCTATGTTAGCTAATGCTATTCAGTATTATCTTAACTATCCCAATCAAAAGAAAGCAATGTTTTTCACCAGGACCTAGATTGTTCTTCCCTTTCCCATTGACGTAAAGCTAATTGTTTCATTTCCCGTAGATGAACGAGATGCGGTGCAGAAGAAGACTTTTACCAAGTGGGTAAACTCCCATCTGGCCAGAGTGTCCTGTCGCATATCTGACCTCTACAACGACCTGAAGGATGGATACATGCTCACTAGACTTCTGGAGGTCCTCAGTGGAGAGTTGCTGGTATGAACACATGCTCATAATGGCAAATTATGCAATTATAATGGGGTAATTGTAGTCTATATTAATTGATCGATCATAGGAGTGTTAAAGGTGCTGTATGCAGCCTTACTGTACATCAATACATTATTAAGAAATTAGCTGTGTTACCTAGCTACTTCACTACACAGCCTGTAGTTCATTTTAGCAAATATTACATTAGCCACTGTTTCACCGTAAAAGTTTGTATGTTACAGTTATTTTATAATCTTTTGTTAATTACAGATTTTTTGTGTTACTTAACCTACAGTAAGTGTAAACACTCTATGTAAAGTGGAACTGGTTTTCTGTGGAAATAATTTCTGTGGAGTGCAGTTTTCTACAGTAGTGTATAGAGTGGAACTGGATGTTATTACTGCCATTACTTTACTTCACTGAGGAGGATAAATTATTTGTCCCCAAACATTCATTCTTTCTGCTGTTTTCATAAATTCTTAAACCTTAAGCTCTACTCCTGTTTTGACTCTTTTTTTTAAAAGTAAATTTGAAGTAAAATCCAAACTGATGGCTGCATATGCTTTTTGCAAAAGTTATCTTTGTTTATGGCAATATGTTAATGCTACATTGATGCTGCATGTCCTACTTTAATAATAAGGGCTTAACTATCAAAAGTAGTAATTAATCCATCTGTTTTACCCCAGCCGAGGCCTACACGGGGTCGTATGCGGATCCACTGCCTGGAGAACGTTGACAAAGCTCTCCAGTTTCTTAAAGAACAGAGGGTTCACCTTGAAAATGTTGGTTCCCATGACATTGTGGATGGAAACCACCGCCTCACCCTGGGCCTTATCTGGACCATCATCCTACGCTTTCAGGTAAAGACAAACACATCTAAAACAACTCATTTTAAAACAGCATTTTATCATAGTGGCCAAGTTTGGGAGATGTCACTTGAAGTGTTACATCTGGTAGAGTCAAGGGTTAAATATTTAATTCAGTTTACTACAGCAGTCCTCGAGAAGCTACTTTGTCAGAAACACAACAGAAGAGGAGCTGGCGTTTCTGCAACCAAACAAACTCACATTGTCATAGTCAGTCAAATATAATTGCAACTGCAGTCTGATGTCATGTTGCGCACAGTGTTCCTAGTTTTTCACATAGGACACAGTAAAGTTGGTTACTTAAAGTCTAGTTCACGCTACAGGATTTATACAGGAGCTTGCCGACCGTCGAGCTGTGATCGGGGGCAAATCAACAATCAATCGGCGCTCGCCAATCGCTATGTGGGAACTTCTCAAAGACGCATCGACATTACTGAGAAGTCTGAGGTGTGCAGGCTGTTACCTGCAGCTCTTAATCCAATAACTCACTGTGGCTGGTTGTTGCATTAATCCTTGTAGTATTTAAAACTGATCCTCAAAAAAAAATGCTGAATCTGACCATGTCTTATCTTGTCTTGTTTAGTTAAGACAGTGGTCTGATATCAGCTGTATCACACGGGGGTTTCCAGCTAATGAAAGTTCACTAGACAAAATGCTAAATAATTGACTAACTTTCAAATATTTGATTCTTCCCGTGGGATACCAAGGCTTAAATCTGAGCTTCTCTGTTAGTGCACTGAGATGCTGGCCCATGTTGTCATGCTACTTCCTGAAGCACAAGGATGCTGTAATCAGCAGTGGCTTCATTTAGGATGAGCTGCCAGCGGTTCTGTTTGGGGGAGGATGTCACAGCTGCCGCATCATCAGCGTGCGACATCAACAGCAACGTTTGGTGGCTAAAGCCTGAATGTGACTTAGGGCTAGAGGTAGCAGTCGCCTTCCAGTCTGCTCTTCAACAAGGACACACACACACACACACACACACACACACACACACACACACACACACATTGCACTTGCTCTCTTACATACACACTCTGTCAGTCTGTTAGTATATCTATCTAGTCACACACACCTGAATACTCACGTCCTGTCATGCAGACACACACACATGCAACGGTTTCCAGACCATAGCATGATACAGGAACGGGTCCTGCCATGTAAGTACAGCAGAAGCCCACAGCTCCTCTTTATTCCGCTTCAGTGCTACAGTGTGACTTTGGCAAAACAATGCTTGTTTAGCATTATTCAGACCCTTCTGTAACATTCACAGTGCACAGTTGCCTAGTAGCTGTCTCCTGGGACTCAGTATTGTCATGCAAGGCTTGGCTACCTACCACAGAGCACATTTAACTGCTAGGAGACTGTCGAGTGACCCTCTGAAAGCCAGGCTAGTGAGGATGAATGCTCTGTGTGTGCAATATGGCTGACTGGATTCATAATTTTAGTGTTAATGTTTTTAGTTCATGGACATCATTGACATGTAAGTGTGCAAGTCAGAGTGTGTGGTCTGTTTTTTATGCAAGGTGTGATAATCTTTTTAAATCATACTTTGAGGAGTTTTTTTGGCCTAACTACATTTCCCTAAATAGTATTATATGAAAGTAAGTAAGTTAGTAAGTCAGGTAATCAGTTCAGTAGACTGTGTAGAAACAAAAACAGTTTAGATTTAGTTTCTCATTGTTGCCACACAAAATTATTTAATAGCTGTAGTACAGCGATGCTTATGAAAGCAGCAGTTCATTCAGTCGATGCCTGTTTTGTATTTTGTTGTGATTTGAGTCTAGCTAAGCAGCTTTACCTGTACAGTTTAGACTACAGTAGTCTTAGCTGACTACTAGCTTTGCAACCATTAGCTGTGAGATTTGTTGTCGTCCCGCTCACCTGCTCCCAAGAGCCACCAGTCGATGGCCTCTTCAATTTTGCATGCGATGAGAAAGGAGAGCAATGCAAAAGAGTGGTGTTCAGGAGTGTGTGTGTGTGTGTGTGTGTGTGTGTGTGTGTGTGTGTGTGTGTGTGTGTGTAATAGAGAGAGAGAGAGTAATTATGAAATAAGTGAGGACAAAGGGAAAGGATGGTCAGCTTATGTGAAACAAGCAGTGATGTGGTGGTATATAAATTGTGACCTTCAGGCAGTGTTCACCATCAGTGGTCAGATTTCTGAGGATTTGCAAAGGTTAAAATAAAATTCAGATTTTTGGTTTACACGTCTTTTCTCACACCTGCTTTATTTGCCATTATTTGTTATTATTAATTATTACACAGGTTTTATTTATGTATTTTTTTAATGTCTGTTAATTGTGCTGTTGCCTGTTTTGACCAGGACGCACTGGTGAAAGAGATTTTTAATCTCAGTGAGATGTCCTGGTTAAATAAAGGTTATAATAATTATAATAATAACATTATTTAGAATTAGTTGTTTAAAACGGAAACCTGGCAAAAAGACATTTGCAGGTAAGGAGACAAAACAGAAATGAAAACAAAATACACACAGTATCAACGGACCATGGAGAAAGATTTAATTTTGGGGTTTGAAATGAGAAAAGCCATTAAATTATTATGAATACATTTAAAAAATGACAAACACCAAGCTGCACTGCAAAGAAATCTTCCAATAAAATTTGATTTATTAATCAGATATATTTTGGTTATGTTTCAAACTGGCAATGGCAGCTATTATGCAAGTCAGTCATCTCTGTAAATGCATTGCTTGAATATTGAACCACAATGGTTTTGGTCATGTTCTCAGTTTGCATAAGCAGACCTGGCTGCTTATGGAACACATTACTGTTTAAATTGCACAGTAGATTTTGTAGACGCATCAGCTTTAGGCCAATAAACAGTTGATTTTACAGTTTGGAAGTGGTCCAGGCCAGGGATTTTTGCCATTACACAACTGGGGTCTTCTTTGGCCATAACTATGGTACTAACAGAGTGTGAGGCTTGATTCCAAATCTGAAGGCGTGTTTATAAAATCAGTAACTTAATTTAATCAAACATTTAAGTGCTAAGAATAATGTCAGAAGGATAAATTGTATAGGGTTGGCTGAGGTTAATGTTGTCCGATCGGCTTCCAGTTATCTTTCCGTCTTGCGCTTGTCTCCCTTCATCTCCACCTCTTTTCCCTGTTCCTCCCTTCCACTGTGGTGAAAGTGAGAGTTTGCTTTGTCCAGTCAGCAGGTAGGGCCAAACCACTGCAGTAACTGCTCACAGGCAGAAAGAGAGGGAGAGAGAGAGGGAGGGACAGAGAGAAAGAGAGGGAGGAAAGATGGGAAAGGATTGACAGGAAAAGGAAGAGGTAATCCTAATGTATTTACAGAACCATACACAAATAATAACACACTGTTATTATTTGCAGTGACTTCATTTATAGTTTTGTATATGGTTGGCTAGGTGTCCTTGTGTTGTTTGCAGTGTGTGTATGTGCATTTGCTTACCTAACAAACTGCCAACTCTCTTGCTGTTTATAATGAGTCTGAATCGAGACACATTGATGTAGCTTCACTGTATATTTGACAAGATATGTAAATTCATATTTTTACTGAATCATATTGCGCTCTTGGGTTATGGTTAAGATGTAGATTGTGTATTCAATATTGGTGAGATGTTCGTGATATTTTATACATTCCCGGTGGGTTTATCTGGCACATTGTCTTATGCATCAAAATGTTTTTTCTTATTGGGTAACAATGGAGTTACCGCAGACGGCTAACTGGTAGTTTTTAATGATTAATGTACTCATTATTTGTTGAATTTTCTCATTAATCATTCAATCCATCTGTATGTCAAATGTAATAACAAATACTCATTATTTACAAGTTACCAGCCTGTAGAGATGCAGCACTTCTAACTTGTGAAGCTGTGACCAGTTAAAGGGGTATTATGTAGTTTTCAGCAGCCACTAGGGGTTTTTAGATTGCAACCAGGCATGTGCTCATACATGTGCTCGAACTCATAAGTGAGCAAAATCCGCTCGTGAGCTTCACTCAAAGTGCTGTAAACTCAAGTAAACTCCCACTGCAACGTTACAGTAATGTTTTTATCTGCTTGATGTTGAACTAATCCATGCTTGTTACATGATAACGTTACATTGACTGCATTTAGCCGACGTGATACATCGGCGTTAGCTCGCCTGCCGCTTTTCAATAACTAATATATTTGTTTATCTTTCACTGGAGAGGCTCAGCAATGTGAGCACAGTTAAATATATTGATAATGAAACGGTTAGTGAGCTAGACTGAATATTATAAATGAGATTGTTGCCACACTTTATAACAGTTAGACCGCAGTAAGTTTTAGCAACTCCAAATACGATGTCTCTTATGCTGAAATTACATCTAGTGCTAGTTTCCACGTGTGATATTCTATCAGGATAAAGAGACAGACAAATGATTTTAGTGTAATCCCAAACCTCATCTGATCTCTACTGGTGATTGTGAGCACTTGTGTTCATCTTTTTCGTGCCTGTTCATGCATTTTATTTGTGTGTGTGTTTTTACATGCAAGACTGTGTTTGTGTACGTGTGCACAATTTTGTGGCTAACAACATGGGTAGCAGCTGATTCCAGGGTGTCATGTCCCCAATTACCTTGGATCATGTCACTGTGATGGGATTGGTTGAATAGCTGTCACTGTCACCTATCATCAGGCGTTGTAATGGCCCTGCACTTCCTTGCACTGAAATCCTCAGCTCTTATTGCTCTTGTCTGTTTTTACTTTTAATTCTCTCTCGCTGTGTGTTCATTTGAGGGTTCAGGAATACTCTCATGGTAATGTCACTTTGACCTTTGCTCTAGACTGGTTCCAGACCTCTGACCTCCGAGTTGCCACCCAAATCTCAGTACAGCAATAAGTCTGGTGTTGCTCTCATGGCTGTTTCCCTGGTTGGAGAAACACCTGAGCCATTCAGAGCCTTTGTGGGTAGGACTTAATGTGACAGGTGGTAACACTGCCAAACTTTGTCAGAGTTAGACAAATCTTAAACATGCTTAATTTTAATCACGATCTAATCACTGCTTATGATCTATTAAGCTGCATAGTTTTAGCCATATCATAAATAGAAAAATTATCTGACTTGAGATTGGAACATGACAGGTAGCTAATAAGAAAGCTAACTTTGCTAGCTAGCTTGCAAATGTTAGCCAGACAGCCTCTGTCACTCACTCCTTCATTGACTCATTCACTGCTCCCTATATAATAGACATTAGCTGTCAGAGATAAATTGAGATTCTGGACATTAAAACAATCATAATTTTTAGCATAATCACTGAAAGGTGTAATGTTGCACAACTATAAGATGCAATGCATTGCATTGTGGGATTGTTAGCAGAAAGTAGTGCACATGTACACTATTTTTCCCCCTCCATTGTAGGAATTGTTGAGGCCACTATATAGTAGCCTACATACATTCACATTTAAAGTTTTGACACTGGATGTAAAACTTTAAACATTTCTGTTGTAACTTTAAATGCCTGACCAGGGACAGGGGTTGCAAATTAGTCATGGCTAGAAACCTGTATGCATGCCATCTACTTTGTATACTGTATAAAGCAAGACTCCTGCATTTGTCCCTGTCAAATAAACAAGAAATAAAAAATAATGGTGGACAGTCAGTGCAGTGTACTATGTAATGAATAGGAAGTGATTTTGGACACAGCCTCAACTACTCACTGTTTGCTAAACAACACACTAGTAGACAAAGTCTTCTGTAAGGGACATGGTAAATGACTAAAATGTGAATGTATGTTTCCAAAAAAGAAAGCAGCAAGGTGCATTAAACTCTATATCTGGTCTGACAGAAGCTGTAGGGTCCGTGCTACGGGGTCTCTTCTTCAAACACTGAACTGCTGCTTTGCTGTGTTGTTTCTCAGATCCAGGTGATTAAAATAGAGACAGAGGACAACCGAGAAACTCGCTCTGCCAAGGATGCCCTGCTGCTCTGGTGCCAGATGAAGACTGCAGGGTGAGCAATGAAATGAAAATACAGGAAACTGTGAGCTGTAACAGTGAATTTAATGATAATTTACGTAATGTACCAAGTCAGTATGTCTGTGTTAATACGTTTACATTTACAAAACATTTCTCCATGCTCCAGGTACTCTGAGGTCAACATCCAGAATTTCACCACCTGCTGGAGAGACGGCCTCGCCTTCAATGCCCTTATACACAGACACAGGTAGGTGGTATTTTAAAATCGTCTCCATAGCACGCTACTATCTTTAACAAAGGGAAGTTGCACGTTTTACATGATAAAAAATTGTGGAAAAGTTTGCAATATTGTTGTGTTTTGGGTTTTGTAATTACAGAAATTGTTGGATTTTCCACTTTTTCATGAGTTAAAGTAATTGGATTTTGATATACAAACATGACCAAAAACAATTGCAATGACAAAAACAAAAAACATGCATATTTATTTAGATTAACAGAGCAAGATGGGGTGGGAAGACATATAATTTTAGGATTTGAGCCTTACAGACATGACACATCATCATCTTTGTCTGCCCTCCAGACCTGACCTGATAGAGTTCCACAAGTTGACACGGTCCAATGCAACCCATAACCTCCAGCAAGCCTTCAACATCGCTGAGCAGCAGCTGGGCCTCACCAAACTCCTGGACCCTGAAGGTAAGAATGTTCAACCGGTTTTGGGTTAATGTCAGTCAAACCACATTACATACAGCAGTATCCATAATAGTGCCATAAAAGTGTTTTTTTTACTCACTGATAAATAGTTACTGTGTGGCTTTATTTATTTGTCCCCACCACCTCCCTGTGGTTCAGATGTGAACACAGAGAACCCAGACGAAAAGTCCATCATCACCTATGTGGTCTCCTACTACCACTACTTTTCCAAGATGAAGGCTCTTATTGTGGAGGGCAAGAGGGTTGGCAAGGTAACAAATACACACACACACACACACACACACACACACACACAGATACTCAATGAAAGTTGAAGGACCAGCGGTGTTGGAAGCTAAAACACAAGTAGCAATTCATCAAAATCCCAACCTTCTGTCTGACTCAGGTGCTAGACAATTGTATTGAGGCAGAGAAGATCATCAACCGCTATGAGGCTCTGGCGTCCGACCTGTTGGACTGGATAGAAAAGACCATTGCGGTCATCAGCAACCAGAAGTTTGCCAACTCGCTAACCGGAGTTCAGCAGCAGCTGCAGGCCTTCACAACCTACTGCACCATAGAGAAACCCATCAAGTATGTTTAATGAATTTTTAAAATTGCATCTTGTTATTTTAATGCCATTTTTGCCTTTTCATGCATGCATATGACTTCATGCATACCTTATATTGCAGAGCATATAGTTCACACTGCTTGTAAATACTACTGGAGACTACTGGTTGATTCGTTCTACTGTGACTGATCGTGGTTCAAGAAGTTTTGATTTTACATTTCATTTAGTTAGTAATGCATTGCTGCAGTCGATACATAGAATATTTATCTTTAACAACAACATCAATGGATTAATAATTTCTAAATGTGAGAATGTGCTTTTTTTCTTGATTAATCGATAATGAACATATTGATCTATAATGAAAAAAATTATCCTTTGCAGCCCTTATGTTGTTAACAGGGTGCGAACTACAGGGGAGCCAGGGTGAGCTTAGCTCCCCTTAAAAAGACATCAGCTCGCCTGATTTGTGATACTTTGGGGGTCTCTAAAATATTGACAGCATGCTTTATTGAGAAATTCATTCCTATATTTCTCTATCATCACGGATCATGCCTAAAATCAGGAGCGTCAGACTTCATCCAGCCAGAGGGAACGATCACCGACCGTCCGCAGCAGGCCGGTCGCTCCATCGCGGTATCCCTGTCCGGCACGGGTTGTGTTGCTAGTACGACCGATGCCTGTGAATGGTTCGTGATTGTTTCCTCTGGCTGAATGAATATTACGCATGATCCATGCACTACTGCAGCTGGGGGCTCCCCGCAGCGCCACCTAACTTTCTAAATTCTTTTCTCTCATGGAAAAAAGAAAGGTCAGGTTGCAAACACAGCCGCAGCTGTTGTGTGAAGCATAATTGTAGCAAAATGGCTTCATATGATAATAATAATAATACTTATTATTAATAATAATGGATTGTATATGTATTGTAATGGAACATCTATCATGATCGTAAATTAATTTGAGGTTTTACTATACATAGTTCACATGTTAATCATTCAATAAACTCTATATATTGTTTTAGATTCAAATTAATTTCTTGAAATATATGCTGCAGCAGCAACTGAGTGATTGTCAACCATGTATATTCTGAGAGATCAAAAATCAGCAAGTATGTGTACATACTTTATATACATGAAGTTGGTGGTTATGTGCAGTATATACCTGTATAGATGTCGATATACAGTATATACAGCGTGTATAGATGACAATATGTACACGTTTGAAAACAATGTTATGGGTTATTGTATGGGAATATTTCTGGCACTATATTATCGATTTAACTGTTCATCAGAGTGATGGCGTGTGGTTAGAAACTGTTACTGTGTCTCGTTGTTTGGGTGTACACTGTTCTCCTCTGTATTCAGTCGAGACTGTTTATTTGCCTACTTCTAAGGTTCATGTAGAAGTGCATAACCAAATAGATCTTCTGTTGGCTGGTATCAAACAAGTCTCAGTAGGAGTCAATAGTGTGTGTGTGTGTGTGTGTGTGTGTGTGTGTGTGTGTACATGCAAACATGCATGAAACACACTGGAACACAGAGCCACTGCAGAGCCACTGCAGAGCCACTGAGCCATGAGCATTTTTGTCCAGCATCATCAGGATGAGCGTTAGTAGACCAGTACTACACTCACGGCCTCACAGGCACTGGGAGTACACAGGCAGCTATGATAATACACACACACACACACACACAGACTATGATACAATATGTCTTGTTACACTCCGGCTTGATGTCCAGTTGAGTGAAGTGTTTGTGTCCAATACTAGCAGCCAACAGTTGACTTGTGACTTATCTAACATGCAAACACACTGCAGACACACATACACAATGTGATAGTAATTCAACTATCAGTGCAGCACTCACATACAGTGTTTGGTGCGCCTACAGTTCATTTTGAGATATGCTGCCAGTAGCATAAAGCTGTTGTCTCCAATATGTCCAATATGCTTTACAGCATTTCCAAAAAACAGTCTTTATGAACACGCAGTTTTATTTCATCCAGCAGGATTTGAAAGGTTTCCACTGATCATACAACTTGCTGAATCCCACAAACAACTGTGTACTTTTTTTTATTTGAAGCTGAAACATGAAAAAATGTAATGTAGGAGTTTTACCAAATAATGATGACATTAGCATTGAAGCAATTAGTCGATTAAACGATTAGTTGACCGACAGAAAAGTCATCAGCAACTTTAATTTAGAAAATAATCAGAAGATAAATCAGTAATAAATGAGTTGTTACTTACTGTAGAGCTCATGTGCACACTTGAAATTCAAATCACATATTGACACCTTTCTATTTTTATAAATCAAGATCCTGATTGTCTTATATGTAAAAGATAGTCCTTTTCTATTAAGGAATTCTCGCTTGTTCATAAAATGTCACTATATTGGTTCGATGCAGTAATAAACACCCAGGTGTTCATACACTTTTTTAAAGATCTAAGACTCGAAAATGTGCAGTTCCATCTCACAGCACAATGCCACAGATGTCACAAGTTTTGAGGGAGCGCGCAATTAGCATGCTGACTGCAGGAATACACATTTTCAAGTGGCTTTTTATTGTGGCCAGCCTAAGGCACACCTGTGCAATATCCATGCTGTCTATGTGCTCACTAACACAGATTTTGACAGATTTGTGAACAATATTTGAGTGAAATAGGCCTTTTGTGTACATAGAGAAAGTCTTGTGAATGGGGGCAAAAACAAAAGTGTTGTGTTTATACTTTTGTTCAGTGTACATTAGATGGAGTGGTGAATGGCCGTGATATTGGACAGCAGGGTAGCAGAATGAGCAGAGAAATCGCCCTTTACCAGGAGTCCTCAGTCCTAGCTGTCAGCAAGCATTCATGCTGTGAGTGTCCTTGAACGAGACACTAAAACTCTGACCAGCTTTATGGCTGCAGCTTGAGTGTTTCCTTTGACCCCATTTTTTTTACTTTGAACAATTTGAAAGTACTTTCATTGTGTCCTACACAGAGGCGACTGTTGAAAGAGAAGAGGCCACATTGTGAAACAGTATCACTAACTAACGTTTTCTGCTTCACGCTCAGGTTTCAGGAGAAGGGGAATCTTGAGGTCCTTCTCTTCACCATCCAAAGCAAACTCAGAGCCAACAACCAGAAACCCTATGTGCCTCATGATGGGAAGCTCATCTCAGACATCAACAAGGTTGTATATCCACCAGCTGAGTTGTTTTTATTTTACTGTATATACAGTATTTCACCTTTTACTAAACAATGAAGTAGCATCTGGTACAAGCGTGGGAAAATTGTTGCCTTTGAGATAACCTGCAGTCAAACTTTGTTTTCACCTTATACTGACCCGTACCCTGACCGTATACTTTATCTTATTATACTTTTTCTATTACATTACCACCATTAAACTTTGTTTTTTTATACCCTAAACTTGTTGTCATTTTCTGTCCAGGCCTGGGAGAGGCTGGAGAAGGCGGAACATGAGAGGGGCGTGGCTCTGCGAAAGGAGCTGATTCGTCAGGAGAAGCTGGAGCTGCTGGCTCAGTGCTTTGACCACAAAACCACCATGAGACAAGCTTGGCTCAATGAGAACCAGAGACTTGTATCTCAGGTAGGAATCTCAGGGGCACACGATAAACCAATCATCTAACCTGATGCAGATGTGATGCAAACATGCTTCTTCCGGTGAATACATAATTACGAATAAGCAAGAGGGTATTTCTTTTGACGGCGCTGAAGAAAAAGGTGCTATATTTTGGTTTTGCTGGGCAGTTCCATTTCCCTTTACGTAAGAAATCCTATTTATTTTTTTAAGCAAACTATTTTTTCACTTTTGCACCATAACAAAGGCTTTCTTTAAAACATTTTGATGCTAACCCCGTAATAATGACTTTTATTATACTCAGGACTCCTGTGGTTTAACTTTTGAAATGAAAAACAATTCTTATAAATAGTATATGGGTGTTTTACTGATATTATAATTAAAGGCTGAAAAAGATATACCTTTTTTGTGTAAAGCAGAATAACATTTCAGTCTAAATCACATCACAAAACACAAAAGAGAATATCATTTTATTCAGATGAATTGACAGGCTGTAAAATCACCCTGTGTTCATATATCCTGTGCTACTGTGTGTAAGTTAAGTTTCTTCTTTGGTCGTCATACTTTCAATGGTTAATTTTCATTAAATTCATCTTGAAGCCCTGTCTCTTTTCACTTCTCCTCCTTTCGTCTCCCCGCTTTCTTTCCCTCCTCTCCACACCTTACATCTTTTTTTTTTCTTCTCTCTGTCTACAGGACAATTTTGGTTATGACCTACCAGCAGTTGAGGCAGCAATGAAGAAACACGAGGCCATTGAGGCAGACATAGCCTCGTATGAAGAGCGAATTGGCGTGGTGGTGGAACTTGCCTCAGAGATGGAAGCCGAAGGATACTACGACATCCGGCGTATCTCGGCACGCAAGGAGAACATCCTGGGCCAGTGGAGTCTGCTGAAGGAGTTGGTGGCTGGGAGGAGGACCCGGCTGGAGAAGAACCTGGCCCTGCAGAAGACTTTTCAGGACATGGTCTACATGATCGACTGGATGGAGGATACACAGGTACTGGAGGCTGTGTGTGAGAGAGAGAGAGAGAGAGAGAGAGAGAGAGAAGAGAGAAATATAACTGTCTACCTTCGCACATTGGGGGAGTGAAAGAAGGACTGAAGGGAGAGAGAAGGATTTTCTTTTGTTTGGATACTTTAAAAATCTAGTTTCTCCAAAGTTGCCTAGCCGATAGAGAAAGACGGTAGTGCATAGTATATAGTTTGGAGAATGAAATGTAGAAAGGGGAGATCCATAGAGAGAGCCAAAGAAGAGAGCAACAAAGCAAAAGAATGTTTGCATGTTTTTCCATTCATAAAAAGTAATTAAGGCTAAATAAATATAGCCCAAGAGAAGAGAGAGATATGTCATGACAATGTAAGACATCCTGATGTTTAATACCATCACACATATTCCCTGTCATCCGTCCACCTCTCACATCTTCTCATCCCTCCATCTCCGGCTCTTTCTTAGGTTCAGCTGCTGTCGAAGGATTTTGGGAAGCATCTTCTGGAGGTGGATGACCTGCTGCAGAAACACAGTCTGCAGGAAGCCGACATTGCAGTGCAGGCTGAGAGGGTCGAGACACTCAACACCGCTGCTCTCAAATTCACCACTATAGAGGGTACACTGGACTTAATTAGCCCAACTACTGGAGCTCCTGTTGTCTTCCTGTAGTGAAATACTCTGGGGAGACGGAACGTACCATTCTAAGAGGGGAGGCAGAATAATCAAAGTGGTGGCGGCCTTTTTAACACACAGACACGTATCTTGTGTATTGTGTATAGCCCTGATGAAGTATTTAATTTTATACATCTTTACCTTCATATGATAACAAAAGTCTTTTTGTTTCAAGGTTTTAAGTTTGTATTGCCTGTAATAAAGCCAGGCATGAAAAGAAACCTTGAAATGCAGTTTTTAATTGATCTGGTCACAAAAACAAACTGCATGCCGAATACTAATGAACTTGAAAAAGTTCAGTTTTTAAAACCCAAGTTATTGATAAGAGTTACAGAATGTGTACAATAACAAGAACACCTACAAACTTAAAATGCAACCTTTGTAAAACTTATAATGTTCAATTTCTGTTAAGACAGTGTCTGAGAGTTGGTGACTGAACTCGTATTTTGTTGGTTCAGTTTGTATTATATGTTACGGACTTTAGAATAATAAATATAAAAATAAAATAAAAGAGTAATTTTGTTTGTAATGAAGAGGCAACAATTGTTTCTGAACTATTCCCTGATCTTTCCCCTTGTGCTTGTCATAAACAGACAAAGAGGAAGCGATGATCCTGTGTTGATTCCATTTAGTCAGATAAAGATGTATTTGACCTTGAGACAGCTGGAATATAGATTTTTGTTACTGATATCAGTAAAGTGATCTTCTCAGTACTGTGCATGTTTTTTTTAGGTAGTCCAGCTCAGAGTACACCACTGTAATAAATGAAGTGCTGTATCTGTTGTGTGTTTTTGTTGTGGTCATTAACCTGGTTTTATTGTCTCCCAGGTTACCAACCGTGTGACCCACAGGTGATTTGTAATCGTGTCAACCATGTCTCTTCCTGTCTGGAGGAGCTGAAACAACTGGCAGCTAAAAGACGTGCAGAGCTTGAGGAGTCGAGACAACTGTGGGCCTTCTTTCAGGTAGGATGGGTGGATAGGTGTTGCAGAGGGCGGGATTATGTTGTTTTAATTATTCCCAGCAAGATAAGGGGCCAGTGTACTCAATCTGAAATGCTCGCGAGATGCTTCACACTGAAACTTGCTCCCTCCACACACCGGGGTTGAACTTCCTTACGTTTTTTTTTACTGATTCTTTACTCTTTACTACCTCTGGAACTTTTTATGTGCACAACTGAGTGCAACTCTATGAATGTCTTCCAGGAGGGAATTAAAATGTGAACCGATATTTAAAGGATTTTTGTGTCTCGCCTCTCTATATGACAACTGGCATTGAACTCCACCTTCGAGTATGGCCATTAGGACAAACTATAGAAATTTCAAGGGCCATCAGTCCTTTTTTTGATTTCCGAAGGACTGAATCTTTATCATCCCAAACCTGCTTCCACAGCTTTAAAGATATACAGACCTAGAGAGTAGATCAATTGTTTTAATTAATCTGTTGTAATTTTATCCACCTCTATTTCTGGCAAAATCACAAATTCAACAGCATGTTTTCATATATGTTTCTTTGGTGCTTCGTTATAAGCATCACTACGTCTCATTCGGCAGTCCACATCCTTGTGTCAGACGTGGCCTGCATCAATCTCCTGAAAAAGCGTCCATCACTTTTATAACACAGATGTGATGAACGAGTTATTAATGTTAGTGAATAAGCTTTTTGAATGAACTATCAAAGTAATGATTATATAATGAGAATAGCAGATTTCTTTGTTCAGTGAGTCACTGCTTATATCACATTGCTGATTCATTTGGCCAGTTCCCCTTCACCATTTTGGGAGGTTCTCAGAAACAGACTGGGGTCAGTGTTAGATGGACTTTATGGATTACAGGAGAGCAAGTTTCTATATTTCTAAACTTTTCTCTTTTCCTTCCAGTGACTTCACCTTTTACGCTTTCTTACTTTTAGTGTTTTAGAAACGATAGGGTTATAAAACCTTTTTAATTTTTGTTTTTAAATGTAAAAAATGTAAACCTTGTTTGTCTGTTTGTTCTCCTGTTAGGAGCTGGAGGAGTCGGAGGCCTGGATCAGGGAGAAGAGCTCCATTCTGGGAGCTCAGGGTTATGGGAAGGACCTGAGCAGTGTGCTGAAATTACTACAAAAACACAAGACTCTGGCTGGAGAACTGCTGGCTCACCGGTCATTGCTGCAGGTGTGTTTTTATCTGTGTGTGTGAGAATCAGCATCTGGAAAACCTGTACTATAAATTACTTTTTGAGCTCACCTTCAAAAAACCCACCTCAACTTTACTTACTAAAATTATTTATAGAATAGTGCAAATACTGCTTTTTTGTATCACTTTCATATTTGATTGTTGTTTTGGCATTGGTCTCACGTTTTTCTTCTTTGCGAACTTGTACTTCCCCAACAGGCAGATGAGGTCTGTGTAAACTGTATGACAACAAAATTACTGAACAACTGGTGATATTTATCAAAAATATGAGTGTGCCAAATATAATTCTAGTATGGTGTGTAGGTAAGCTATCATTGACAAGGCTACATGTACAATACACATGAATTAAACAAGTGCCAGTCTCTCCAAGTACTTGGTGGTATTGTGATAGAGGTTCGGTCTAATATTAAAGGTCCAGGCTTTATGCAGGGTTGGGAGTACAGCAATATATATAGTGGCTCTGTTATCTGTCCATCCTGCCCTGCTCCTCCAGAACACCATGAAGCGAGGAAAGCAGATCCTGAGTGAGAAAAGCTTTGGGACGGCAGGGATCCAGGAGCGCATCATGGAGGTGAAGGGCGAGTGGAAGAGGCTGGAGGACCAGGCCGCGCAGCGTCTTGGTCACCTACAGGAGGCGCTACACTTTTTTCAGTTCTCCACAGAGACGGACGACTTGGTAGCGTGGCTGCAGGACGCTTACCGCCTGGTCTCCAGTGAAGACTTTGGACATGATGAGTACTCCACCCAGTCCCTGCTGAAGAAACACAGAGGGGTCAGCGAGGCCATAGACAAACATCGCGTGCATGTAGTGGCACTGCGCAAACACATGGTGGCGCTGCCTATGCGGTACCGTGAACAGGAGGTGGGAAAGGATGTTTAACTTTTTTGGCATTAAATATTTTGCCCTTCTTCATCTTTTATTTAACTCGCCTCCTGTCTTTCTGTCTCCCCTCTTCTCTCTACAGGAGGTGCAGATGCGTATGGGAGAGGTGGAGCAGCTGTATACGGAAGTGGTCGAGGTGGCGGTACTCAGACAGCAGTGGCTTCACGACGCCCTCGCCGTCTACCGTATGTTCAGCGAGGTCAATGCCTGTGAGCTGTGGATTGATGAGAAAGAGCAGTGGCTGGACAAGATGGAGATCCCAGAAAGACTGGAGGACGTGGAGGTGGTGGCACACAGGTAAGGAAAAGGGAGAGGAGTTTTGTTGTTTTGTTTAAATCAAAGAGGTCAAAGTTTTTAGCCATTGCAATAATAACCTACTGACTGCCCCATCGTATCCCACAATGCTATTCTGTGGTAGATTTGAGAGCCTGGATCAGGAGATGAACAGCCTGATGGGAAGGATCCTGGATGTTAACCAGATAGTTCAGCAGCTCCTGGATGGTGGTCATCCGTCTTCTACAGAGGTCAGAGGTTGTCAGGACCACCTCAACTCCAGGTACTGAAACGTAATTGACCTCCCAAGAGCAACATCTTCAACTACTGCTCCTTGTACAACTATCACAATTACTACTTTTACTACTATTGACATTAACAATTACAACAACTTTACAAAACACACTCATGCTTAGCCAGCAGTTCTGCTTCACTAATACTGATACACTTTGTCTTTTTACACTCACTAACACAGATATTAAAGTAACACTGGTACTGATTGCAACTACAAAGCCGAGAGTCTGGCCATCAGATCAGTCCTAACAGAAATCTTTATGTCAGTCATGAGCCAGTAACTAGTGATCGCTGCTGTCAAAGTGTTAAGCAAGGCACTAAAGCACTTAAAGATTAGGGAACACACCGATTTACAAGTTTCAGTAAATCTTTGAAACAAATTAATGTAATAATGTTCAAATCTGTAGTGTATGTGGAAAGCAACCTGTGAACTGAGCCCCCTGTCTGTTAAATAATGCATAGGTTTATTGGATCTCCTATTTACTCCCGGGAGGGGGGAGGCGTAGGTAGGAGGAGACGCAGGCGGACTGACACACAGAGAGAGAATAGGGGAAGAGAAATTGTTGTGTTGATTTGTGTTATTATTCAGTGGGATTCATCTCATGCACTTTTTTTGTAATTGTCTTTTGACAAGCGCCTCGTGTCCTGTCAGTTGCTGACTTAGTAAGAGGCTTTACTCCTACTTGCTTTCTCATTATGAGTTCAGTTAAGAGATGTAAATGTATCTCTTCTAAGTGTGTGCTGCACCGCTGTCTCTCTCTTTCTCTCTGTTTGGCCAACATGTTTATTTATGCTAACGTCCGCTTCAGTCATGTTCACTGACCACTGTTACGTCTGGCAGCCAGAGTCCATGGCGGCCCGGTGTCCATGAGTCTTGTGACCTTGGCACATGGTGTCGGTCTCAGGGCGGCCATCTGTGCTGGCTGCCTCAGTTGAGACAAGGCCACCCGAAAGCAAAAATAAGAACAAATATACTAAATAAACACTTCTATTTCCTCATTGCCTTCTCTGGTATTAGTTATTAAAATTCAGTTTCAGTTTTAGGACCTTAACTCAATAATATCTTTGCTGCCCTCAGATATGAACACTGCACACAGTATTAGGGTTATTGTGTTTAAATTCCCTTTAACTTTGTTTATTAGATACAATGAAACACCAGTAATCCTCAGTGGTATAAAAATACATTCATCTAGTGTAAATGGAAAACTTTCACTTCATAAAGCACATAGAGTAGTAGTAATGTATGCACTACTGAGTCACTATGTTCACATCAGTCAGCGTCAGTTTTATCCTTTGTCTTTGTCATTTTCTACCTTTAAAATTTATTTCTGATATCTGTTGTTACCATTTCTTATTATTAAACAGTGAATAAAAAGTTAACAAAAACATTTTAGGTGAAGGAAATGAAGGAACCACCCAGTTGTGACCCATGAACATAAAGTGTGTTATTGTTTATTAATGTTGAGATGAAACATTTCTTACTACAGTATTATTATTATTATTGGTAGTAGTATTACTTTATTTTTGTGATTTCTGTAGTATTTTGACTTAAAATTTCATAAATAAGTACATACAGTACAACAAATGATTAAAAGTAAATTACTACTGCTCTGTATACATACATACATACATACGTATGTTTCATTTTGTGAAGCAGCAACCCCCATCACACACACATACCCCCAACAATCACCACCACCACCCTGTTTCACATATAAGACTTTAGTAGCTCTGAGGTCAGTGTCACCGAGCTGTTTTCCTGCCGTCCTGCTGAGCACTCTGTCTGCCTCTCAGCGTCTCTGCCATTACCTCATTACAGTCACAAGTATGTATGTGTGTGTGTTCCTTGGCTGGATGGGTGTGTATTGAGACCTGCTGGTCTGGAGCAGAATCAGGACAACATATTGTATGATGATACGGTAAGCAGACGAGGCCTGGACTGAAACCACAGCAGAGAGCAGGGAGCAAACACATTCGACTGTCTCATATGAATCGTAACAGTTCATTTTATAACATCATAACAAGGAGATTAACCTGTATTTTAATAAAAATCCAGCTTGGCTCTTCTCAAGATCAAGATTAACGTTGAGGGCAACAAAAAATAAGAAAGCTCTGCATTCATGTTTAAAACATTTACATCTCAGTTGACGGAGCAGACGGAAACAATTTTTTCAGTTGATACATAATTTCACATCTGCTACATTTTTGTGATGGAGGATTGGCATTAAAGCCTGAGATATATATATATATATATATGACTAAAACAAATTTATTTTGACATGAGAGTTAATGATGTACTATAGGTGTAAAATGTCCCAATAAATCACGACTATCTTCACCATTGCACATTTCTCCTTCACAGTATCACACTCACCTCTCTTCATCCTTCTCAAACTACACTTTCAGTATCACTCTCTCCTGTCTTTCGCATCGTACCAGGTGGAACAGCATTGTGGAGCTGGTTGAGCAGAAGAAAGATCAGCTGGACTCGATGTTACGCCTGCAGAACTACCTGCTGGAGTGTGCCGAGATCAAGTCCCAGATCCAGGACAAGAGAAAAGCCATCGACGCCACTCAGTACATGGGCAGTGACCTTGGAGGAGTCCTGTCTCTGCAGAGACGCCTGTCCACAATGGAAGGAGCCCTGTCTGTCCTGGAGCCCAAACTACTGCATCTACAGGTAGGCAATTAAAGCACAATACACTGACTTTACATAAAATGTTGATACTTAGATACTTGACTTTACACTTCTGACAGTTTTTAGCTTTTCACTCTCAAGTCTTGTAAGCCATGACAGCTGTAATTGTTAATGTTAACTACCTGTTAATTTTTATGTTTATCTATTTATGATTAATACATCAGTAATGTGAATAGATAGTAGCATATTAGGCATTTATTCCTATGAATAGATAGAACGCTTTAAAAAAAAATCATCTTAACCCTTGTCTTAAATTTCCACAAAAATGTGGATATTTAAGAAGATTTTATACGCTGGTTGTATTTCAGCATAAATAGCTAGAGTCGATAGACAGATAATGTCGCCTCTATTTGGTGATGTAGGAAGACGCAGAGCATCTCGCCACCAGCCACCCAGGTCGGGCCATGGAGATTCTCGTACCGTTCGATGGCATCAGTGTGGAGTGGGAGGAGCTGAAACGCACTTTGCAGGGCTGTGAGGACTCGCTGATGGTGGCTAGCAGGCTGCAGAGCTTCATACAGGTACACAGGTTACTGCGCCCCAGCAATTATGTAACCAGCACCGAGACACAGAATGCTCTGGTAATTTTGTTCTAGAGAGCGATAGAACTTAGTTATTGGTCATTTAAGTTAAAGCTAGCATTTGTGTTTAATATTGAGTAAAAAAGTAGTTTTTTTTTAGGAACATTAACTTTTCACATTTCTTTTTAAAACTGTACTTTACTCTTTACTCAAGTATTTTTTGGGGGAGGCAGTAATCTACTTTTATCATTGTTACATTTGCATTTTTTCCTCTTGTGCTCACGCACTTACAGCCATGAACATGTGTTTTGGGGGAGTGGCTTCAGAGGAACGCCTAAAGGGAGGGCATGGGATTTTTCCAGTTGGATACTTACCAGATCTAGCCATCTCTTGTTTCTCCAGCGTTGCATGCCCCAGCTTTAAATATTTAATTTTGAACCTACATTAACATATATATATACAGTATATATACATATATATAAATGTATGTGTGGCGTTTTTCTATTTCCACAACAGACATTGAGAAAGTCATGGTGGAGAAATTGGTTGTTTTATGAAGTAAATGTTACTAGAAAAACACTGTATCTGCTGCAAGCTAAGCAGTCTTGACACGGCTGGTAAGTATACAAAAAGACCCTATGTATGGTGAAAGTGTATTAATAGTCACTTTTAGTTCCTTCATTGATTTAGGAGCAACTCACAACTTTCTGTAATTGTATTGTGTTTAAATTAAATTTTTTTAAAGATTATTCAGTCTGCACAAACATCTGTAGTATAGTCTAACTATGGAATTGATTATATGTAAACTTGTTCTTCTCCCCATCCTGTCAGGACCTGGACTCGTTCCTCACCTGGTTGGTCCAGACGCAGACGTCCGCCGCTTCAGACCAGCTGCCCAACGACCTGGAAGAGGCAGAGAAACTGATTAACAAACACGCTGCCCTAAAGGAGGAGATTGGACGGTGGGTTATTGGAGGACAACAAAAGGCCTTCCTAAGAGGTCTTAAAAAATACATCAGGTGTTCAGAGAATAACTCAATGGGTTGCTGTTGATTTCCGCAGGTATGAAGAGGACTACGAGCGCCTCCAGGCCATGAACGAGCTGCTGGAGTCCGAGGAGGCTCCTCTCCCTCAGGCCGCCCTGCAGCAGTGGCTCCAGAAGCTCGATGTCGGCTGGAACAAGCTGCTGGAGATGTGGGAGAGCAGGAGAGAGGTTCTAGTCCAGGCTCACATTTTCCATCTGTTCCTGCGAGATGTCAAACAGGCCGAGTCTTTCCTCAACAACCAGGTGAGACAAAGACTGAGCAGGTGGTTAGAGTTTACAAGAAGCATCTCTGGACAGCTGTATCAACTGTTTTAGCCATTTTAGTGGCATTTTAGTGCTTTTGGATGGCAATATCATTGTTGTTAGTCCAAAACGTGCTTAAAATTTAAATAGCTCGACAACTTTTAGATAGATTGCCCTGAAATGTGGTAAAGACATCCATGGTCCCTAAGGGATGAATCTTAATGGATGTTTGATAATCATGCAACGTGCCAAAGTTTTTACAATGTGAAATATGGCCACTAGCAGGTAACATGAAAAAGCAGTGTAGACCTTGATTTTCATGTTCATGTACTATTTGTTGTGATTTTTTACTGTGGATTTCTATGTAATACATTACATCCAGTTACAGTACAAAATCACAACAAATAGTACAGTCATGAAGAACATTATCTATGTACACCTTAGCAGAGCCTCTTTTATGGGCTCCAACCTCACTGCATCACAGAAATCTGTTTAACTTTAACAACTCAACTGTTTTAGCAACATTAGAGGAGTTCTGTTTAATTATGCTTGACAGCCAGGTAAAAACAGCTGCTGTATGCAACTTGTAAACATGTATGATATGCTTTTACATTGCACCTTTTAGGTGAGCTTGTCTGGCTGCAACTGAGGCAAATCTCCATTGCTGTGCTCGGTTTTCCCTTTTCATCTCATATTTTCTTATACATTTTTCTGATGGTGGCAGGCCAGAAGGAGCAATACACTGCGCAAAAAAAAACAGGAGAGGAAAAAGAATATGAAGCTCAAATAGCACAGTCAATGTGTCAAAGGGAGGGTCAGTAAAAAGACTCATGGCTACAGACTTTCATCTCTTTATTGACCTTTCTCAAAGCCCTTGAAATATGAAATAAGATATAATGTGAGTCATAATGAGTGATAATGAACATCATCTCACATCACTGACTGCAGTGGAGTGTCAACTGGACAGGGTGTGGTCGGTTTAGCCTTGCCAAAGTCAGCTCTGAGATGGAGAAAGCGCGAGACAGAGACAAGAGCGAGAGAGAGAGAGAGAGAGAGAGAGAGAGTGTTTGTATGTCAGCAGGTGTATTTTCAGTGTCCCTGTGTTTTGTGATATTAGAGCACAAGCTTCATTATGAAGTGTAGGAGGATGCGCAGCCACTCCAGTCTGTGTATGTGTGTGTGTGTGTGTGTGTGTGTGTGTGTGTAAGTATACAGTAAAATAATATTTATAGGCCTGTGTAGATTAAAATTATACTTGCTAAAATATTTGGCTGCAAAGATCATACCTGGATCTACCTGAATTTAAACAATGCAGCAGTATCATAACCAACGTGGGATTGTATTACATATGATGTACAGTATATTAAATAGAGACTATTATGTTGCAATTATTTTAACACTTTTGTGGCATGAATAATTTGCATCATAATTTTAGTGCAATTTTTAAAATAATATCCCATCTCATTTTCAATTGGCACAAATCAGCAGAAAGAGCCAGAATTTTGTGGAAATCAATTTAAGTCTTCAGTATCTTTTTTAAGTAGATTTTGACATTGTCAGTAGTTTTCCCTTAGCTGAATGAGGATTATCCCCTTGATTTGGTAATGTTTCAAAGTATTTTTAAATTCCTTATTTGCTTAAAGTCGTCTTTGGAATATAATTATCACCTTCTGTAATTTTGCTGTAAAAATGTGAATTCAGCACACTAGCCTGTGTCAAGAAGTACAAACCAAAAGCCAGAGCCAGGTTTTGCAGTCAGTCTTGCTTTATTTAATCTCAGTATTACAAGCACAGAGGTTTGTTTTTCTAATCTGAAAAGCTTGCGTGCATGCCAGAACATCACTTTTGGTTTGGTTTTGGTAACAGGGACCAGCTCTCCTTATTAGCACAGTGCGGTTGATTTAGAAAGAGCAGGATTTTTTATGTCTATAATATGTATCTAAGACGTTCCAGGCCATAGAGCTCGGTCTGCATCTCCCAGTTGTTTCTCCCTTAATTTAATTTAATTTGTCTGTATCCAGAGGCCATATACATTTGCAATTATTATTATTATTATTATGATTTGTTTGAGTAGTTTCACCATCTTTTGACATTTTCTGATCTTAAGTCATACAACAGCTTTAGTTTTTCAGGACTACTGCAGCTACCTTCTCGTGGATAGACTGATGGATTAATCATTTAGTCGATTAAATGACAGATAATTAGGAAAACAAATGTCTAAAGCCCAAAGGGATGTATTCAAAATATTTGTTTTGTCTGACTAGCAGTCCAAAAACCTAAAGATATTTAGTTTACTATGACACAAGACAAATAAGAGCAACACATCCTCACATTTCAGAGGCTTAAACCAAGAAATTCAGATATTTTGGCTTGAAAAATGACTTCACTGAATTGCTCTTATCTATTCTGTCTTTTTCTGATACCTTTCTGTGTATTCTTTATCCTGTTTTTGCTTCATCTTGTTTTTATCTTTTACCTGACTTCACTCAATCAGTTCCTGAACCAAAGAAATCACCTTGCTGTTTACATCCTTATTTTGCAGGAGTCTGCCCTTGCTCACGTGGAGCTACCCACCACAGTGGAAACAGTCGAAGCTGCCATAAAGAAACACAAGGACTTTACCACCACCATGGAGCTGAACCTGCACAGGATCAAAGCTGTGATCGAGGCCGGAGAGAGCCTGATCAGCCAGAGTAACATCTACTCTGAACGCATCAGGGAACGCATTGACACGCTCGCCAACAGGTACCACAAACAAACACTCGAGGCCAAAGCCCTAAAGCAGAATATCTGTCAGTGTTTAGCAGTTTTTTTTATGACAATATAATTTTTACTTCATCAAGGAGGATTTAAAGCTCTAAAAGAATGTATGAAAAGGAACAGTACAAATAGTTTTGTCTGTAGCAACAAAATGTCCAAGTTTTCTGACTGTATACACACTAGATGTAAGAATGTAGAGAAGACGGAAAATAGACTGCAGAATCAGGAATAAATGTAAAACATCTTCAGTAGTTTTGTTTTCCTGCATCAAATGTTGGAAATCTCCATCAGGTTTCAGGTTTCTTGCAGTCACCCAAGCTGTACGTTGAGCTGATTTTAATGCACAAAGATCTAAGCAGCTGCCCAAACACAGCAGCTAAACAATTCGAAGCAAAGAGACCCTCAAGTATAAATGAAACAAAACACAGAAAACAGAGCTCATTCTGTTTAGTCCAGAAATGACACATGACCATGAAATCTTTGTGATAGCTGAAGTGGTGGTGTTGTGTGTATGTGTGTGGTGGGTGGGGGTTGGTTGGGGTTTTTGTCTGTGTCCAACAATAGTAATGCGAAGAACCATATGGTTTTTAGATTTAATTTACATGAATTAACTCATTGGAAAATAATTTTGACAAATCGATGAGCACAGTGCAACATAATTATTTTAACATGTTACATTTCACAGTTTTTACATTAATTAAATTACTTTTTGATATAGTACAAATGACAACTGGTCTTGTTTGATGTTTCATAACTAAGCTTTTAAAATGCTTGTATGAAACAGAAAATGGTCAGAAAATTTTTTGATTTTCAGAAATCTCATTAAAGAAAGTGTAAAAAAAAAAAAAACAGAAATAGGCATGCACGCACTTAGATATGTTTTTAGAACTTTATATTAATGTAACTTAAACTAAATTGTCTGTCCCTCACTCTCAGGGGAAACCAGAACCGCGAGCTGGCCCAGCAGTGGCTGGAAAAACTGAACGACCAGTGGGGACTTCAGAGGTTTCTTCAGGACTGTCATGAGGTAGGAGGCCAACAGATCTGTACTTAAAATCAAGAGTATTTTCAATCAATCTCATTTTCAATCAATCTCTTTCACATTTTGACGGTTTCTGGTGGCAGCACAAGATAACTATTAACTAAGATAACTAAGAACTTCATTACCCAGGAATCAATGTTGCTGCATCAGTATAGTTTGACCCCTTCGACCTCTTTGCTGATTATGAGAGAGAAAAGAAAGTTTCACTGCAGGTTCTACTGTGTAGTTTTGTTTTGACATAGTCATTGCTGATGTTTAAATGTCCTGTAATTTTTATTTAAAAAGTTTTGCCTGTATATGTTTAAGATTTCTTGGCAATGACCATAATCAAAACATTAAAGGTTCAGTGTGTAATATTTAGTGGCATCTAGTGGTTAGGGTTGCAAATTGCAACCAATATCACCGCTCCTCCATTTGTCCCAAATTTTACTTCTTCTTTACTTCTTACTTTTAGCAAACCCGATGACTACTAATACTATTACTTCTACTTCTTCTTCTTCTTCTTCTTCTTCTTCTTCTTCTTCTTCTTCTTTTTTGTACGTATTCAACGAAGTGATGAAACACGCTCTGTATAGAGGTTTGTCCATCTGTAGAAACATGGTTGCACAACATGGCGACACCCTTGTAAGGGAACCGGTGGTGTATGTAGATGGAAATAGCTCATTCTAAGGTAGTAAAAAACATAACGGTTCATTTTGTAAGGTCTTTATACACCACTGAAAACATAGTTATGGATATTATATTGCATTTCTGTCAGTAAATCCACCTAAATATTACACACTGAACCTTTGAATGAATGTAGGAAAATTAACCAAATACGTGGGGTTTAAATTAGCAGTCCCAAGTCACAATCAATTCGAATATTAGTGAAAATGTAAACAATAAGATTTAGCCATCTTGTGATTTATTTCCAGTGTCATAAAGTCATGTTAGCAAAATTTCCAGCTAGCTTGTATCTAGTTTGCGATGTAATCACTTGATAATAAATATTAAAGCCTTTTAGCAGTCTGTCATAAGATGATGATCTACATCTGTGAATCTGACAGTACCTACGTATTATTGGGTATTTATACCAGAACCATGCATACTGTTTTACTGACACGATTGCATGATTTCTGAGAAGTGCTGTGCAAAAACATGTAAGCAATGAGCACAGATAACAAAACATGTACAGTACACGGCTCACCTCTGCTCGCTCCTGCAGTTTTTGCTCTCTCACCCTGCAGAGTCACAGGCTTCTTTCTGGGCCAAAACCATGTTTAGTTTCAGCAACTTTCTCTCTTTGGCTCTGGTGAATAATTCAGCAGCACAGCTCCTCATCACTAATTCAAAGAAGGAAGAGTCTATCTCACTGTGTACATGTTTGCATGTGCAGGTGTGTGTATATGTGTGTGTATCAGCCATATATCTATCTGTCTGCTCATATGTTGTATGCGAGTCTTTAGAAATACAGTATGTATGAGGAGTCTTCCCCCGACTGTGCGTGTGAGCGTAGCCTACAGTGGGAGAGTGACACTGCGTCAGTCTGTAGGAAAGCTGAGCTCTCAGCTGTCAGGGAGTGTTCATCTGCTCGGTCGAGGCTGCAGCCACGTGTTTCCTGCTCCTCACTGCTGCTTTCCATCCACTTGCCAACACAATTACACAAAGCTTTACACGCTCTGGTATTTTTGCTGTACACAAAATTATGACATCTACTCTTTTGTATGGTCTTCAAGGTGAGAATTATGACAACTGTAGATAGTTATGTGGCAAACATAGGCTATTGCAGTGGTGGTAAGTAGTCCGTAAGTGCATGAGATACTTTAGGAAAGTCATCAGTGTTTATGTTGGACTAGGCTGGAATAAGGTGCACTTTATTTTGTGGTACAGACGTATGTTTAAAGGTTGTAACAGTTGTAGTTGTCCATAGATAGAGCTGTTCTTTCAGAAATACTTCCTTTACTCTCTCCTTGTCCCTCTACTATTATTACCATATACAAAGAAACCTTTGTTTTGTTTAAGTTTGTTGCATTTTATTTTTGTATTGTGTAGTTTAGGTTTGTATTTGGATCAGATTACACCAGCAGTACACAGAGAAAAAAACAATCACATGGGCTCTCAATTCAAGGGATTCAAGGATTCAAAATGTTCATAGGTTTTATGTCATATGTGGACATATGGGCGTTGGCCAGCTCACTTGGTAAAGCATGTGCACCATATACAAAGGCTAACTGCTCCCTGGATGCCCACTGCTCTTAATTAGGACGGGTTAAATGCATAGAAAAAGTAATTTCCCTTCAGGGATCAATAAATACATACATACATAAACAAGTCTGAGTAATGCTTTGCCTCTCTTTAAAGGACTTAGTTTGTGCTAAAGACATATAAAAACAAAAACTAAGTTAAAAAAAAAATTAAAAAGGAACAAAATAAATTTTAAAATGTCTTTAAAAATCAGGGACACAATTTTTATAACCAAGAACAACCAGGGTCTAAAAATACTGGGGGGAAAACAAACTTATATAATCTTAAAAGTCCCCTTTCACCCTGTCTCTTTCTCTTTATCTACAGTACTACTCCATCTTCAGGACTAAAGGGTATTAAAGAGGTGAACTCAGTTTGAGATCATACTGTAGCTTTTTACCCAGATTCCTCTCCCACTCTGTTTCAGAAAAAGAGCAGGTGTATGCCTCAAAGGCTGCATTGCTAAACACAGTGTGTCTCTATAATAGATGTAACACATGCAAAGTCCCTCTGTATGCATTCTCTCCAGTTTCACCATGTTTGTGCTTTTCTTCTGTCAGGTCAGATATTATGGATTGGTGCTTTGGAGAAGTTATTGTATGCTGAGGATAAACAATGTTAAGACCACTTTTTTGGATATTGAGTCAAATCTATGTTTTCTCAGGACCTTCTTTAACCTTTTGTCTTCTGAAAGTGTTCTTCATACACTATCTGCAATGGACTAGCATTTGTCCGGGACTCACCATGTTACTTAATTTAAATTGTAAGATGTTCTAGTAAAACACTAAGCTAAATGTTTAGGCCTTGCAGGAATACCTTGAAAAAGCGCTGAAGCACTAAGATGGGAAATATATTTTTAGTCTTAATCCAAACCGTGCCCTGAGGTCCAATGCTTTAAAAGAAAGGAAATCTATATTTTGTACAGCCAAGTTGGAATTTGGTTACCCTATATATTAGATTTTTTTTGTCTTTTGTATACATGAATACACGTTTCACACCTATTCAAAATGTAAAAAAAAGAATATTTTTAAAAACTATACAACTTTATTGGAAAATAATCAGATTTGGTTCTGCAAGTAATTATTATTTTCACAAACTGATTAAGAAATATTTTTATTTACCGATGGCAGAGTAACACCTTTAAATTATTTTGTCTGTCTGATGGTCCAAATTGATTCAATTAATTGAAAATGAGTAAATGATGATTAACAATAAAGGGAGAAAACATTTGAACAATTAATTAATTGATTATCAAAATTGTTGATACATTGTCTGCTACCTGACTAATTCATTCATTCATTAATAATTTTAAGCTTCACACATTATCACCAGCTGTTACACATCTGGGGTGGCTCGATTATTTGGCTAAATCTGAGATCAGCAGTGCATGAAGATGTTGAAGTCTGATGACGTGATGATGAGGCTATGAAGCGTCCTCCGTCCCTCCTCTTCCCTCTTTCATTGTCCTCTCTCCCCTCTTCTTCTTACGTCACAAACTTGTCCATCTCCTCCTCCCCCTCCTTCATTCATTCTCAATCACTCTTTAGGCTTCCCCACACTACTGCCACAAGGCAAGGCAAGGCAAGTTTATTTGTATAGCACATTTCAACAACAAGGTAATTCAAAGTGCTTTACATAAAACATAAAAGCAACAGGGAAATATAAAAAAGTTTAAAAGCAACATGGGGAAATTCACATTAAAAAATAATAAAAGTTACAGTCCAGTGTACAATCAGGGATAAAAGAGTTAGATGGAAAATAAAAGGCTGAGGGGTTGAGCAAAAACTCACTCCCCTTCTCCTCTTTCCTCATTCAATTAATTTACAGTCTCAAGGGGGGCATCAGTCTGTGACCCTCCATGACCTCTGCAGTCATGAGACCTGTGTGTGTGTGTGTGTGTGTGTGTGTGTGTGTGTGTGTGTGTGTGTTCATGCACATGAATTTGCACAGTCCTGATACGTGTGAGTATGCACACACTCTTGTTTGCCTCTGCATTGATGTGTGTCAATGTGTGTAATGTGTTTAGTCATGTTAGCTGGCATGTCTTTACCTGTCTCTACTGTGTGGGATGTGTGTGATGGGTCCAGGAAGAGGTGACAAAGTGACAAACAGAGGGGTGGGGTGGGGGGCTTTGAACAGAAATCCATCCTTAAAAGGAAAGAGGAGCAGTAAATCTAAACTACAAATGCATTATTCAGGATAAATCACTGCTCCTTCCAATCCTGCACTACCCCTCTCTCTCTTCCCACTATCTCCTCTTTTTCTCTGACCAAACCTCTACTGTCTCTCTCTCTCTCTCTCTGTCTTTCCTCTCTACTTTACCACTGCAGCAGTGTCAGGAAAGCTGGAGACAGAGAGTACAGCTGCCTGGGACTGCTGCATAGAGGAGAAGAGGGATGGTAGAGGGGGGTGATGTGAGTGTAGTGCGGGAGTGGAAGGATAAAACAAAAGCAGCTGTAAAGGAGTCGTGAGCTTGGCTGTTAGCTTCAATCCAAAAAACAAAAATCCTGTATTTTAGTCTCTCTCTCTCTCCCTACACACTCATCCACCCTCCTGCTTTGACACATTTAAAGCCCACCTCCCCCCTCCACCTTCTCCAACTCAGCATCATTAGCCATGACCGGTGAGCCTGGAGGCGCTGCCTGCATCACCACCCCTCCCCTCCCCATCCTAATCCCAGTCATTTGCTCCTCCCTCTCCTTCTCCTCCACTCCATCTCTCCTCCAACAAGCCAGGCAGCCTGCTCGCTCTCTCGCTCGCCCACTCGCTGAAGGTGTGAGGCAGGGGAGGGGCGCCCATGAACCGGCTCGGCTGCCTGCCATTTTATTGTTTTTTTGGGAAGCTGATTTTCTTCTTCTTCTCTCAGTCATCCTCATTCTTGCCCTCTCGCTCGTCACTGATTTGCCCCCGCCCCTTCTCTCTCTCCGGGTTGAGTGTACAGCAAATCCTCAATACCACAGAAAGGAGAAAGAGAGAGAGAGAGAGGAGAGAAGGGAGTGCAGCCTCTGTTTGAAGTCTCCAGTCTCCTCAGCCAGTATTGTTGTTATTTACCCTCCTGCTTGGCATTTTCCTCTCAGCACACCTTTTGTGTCGCTCTCTCATGTTCGGCTCTCCAGAAGGCGCCTCTCTTTCTATCTAGCTTTCCCTCTCCTTGCCTTCCTCTCCTCATTCTCTGTCTCCATCTGGCTCTGCGGTGAAGAACGTCTTTGCATGTGTTTGACGGAAGACCAGCAGGGATGCGGCTACCAGCAGCTGCCTGCAGCTGCCACAATCTCGCAGGCTGTTCCTGTTAAACACCGCTGGTAAACAGGTTATTTGCTTTACAGTTGCGTTAGGAGAGAGGGACGGAGGTGGAAATGTTGCATGCAGGTTGATGAGGGTGCTGATGCTGACCTGAATATGTTGGTGATTGTATCAGCGCAGACATGAGGTGTTTCCTCTGTGTGTTTACCTCACACAGACAATATGTGCAGATTTTACTCTTTGATGGAGAGTGAAGGTGTGTAGCTTGTTTACTTTGTGGGTATGTGTTGATGCTGTGGAGACTGTGATCTGTTGTATTGTTTGTACATGTGAATTCTTGCGGCCATGCTTGTTGGTACACGTGTGTCTGCCTACATGTGCCTTGTGTGCGTCATTAAATATTCATGTCTGTATGTATGACCTTGTATTTCCCACTGTTTGTGTTGCTAGTGTGTTTATCTACAGGATTCTGTTCTGTTTAGAGTTTTCACATAACAGGAGCTAATGAAAATGTACGTATATGTGGGAATTATGATAATGTTGTGTAAGTGTGTCTGTATAATCAAACATATGAGTGTCTTTTTTTAAATGAGTTATCAGTTTATAAACACCGACAGTTATTTTCAGTATGTTTGCTCATCCAGTATTGACACCTCTTTCTCTGTGTCTCATTCTCTCCTTGCCTCTCTTTGACCAGCTGGGGGACTGGGTGTGTGAGAAGATGCTAATGGCGAGGGACAGCAGTCGAGACGAGACCCAGAAGCTTCATAAGAAATGGCTGAAGCACCAGGCCTTTATGGCCGAGTTGGCCCAGAATAAGGAATGGCTGGATAAAATTGAAAAGGTAAGTGCTGCCGGTCCTCTAAATGATTGCATGCTCGCAGATACAGTTTTGGTACTTTTTTTCTCTTGCTTGAAAGTTTACGGGGTCATTCTGGGGCTGAGTGAGTTTTGTGTTGTTTGGCTTCTTGGAATAGCGTAAGTGTCAGATAAAGTCTAAAGTCATCAAGTGTTTGGATTATTTTTTCTACCGCCTATAGGTAAGAAGGTCATGTAGACGTAAAGCTATTTTTCTACCAAGTCTACAGTTTAAAAAGCACCTCACCTCAGGAGATCAATAGAAAGTAGAAGAAAAAATGGAAGAGTACATGTCTTTATATTGAATAATGTTGATGTGTACTGTAGATGCCAGCTACCCTACTGTTTTAATGGTTAGCAAGATAAAACAATGTTGGGCTATACTGAATGGTTATATTAGTTGTGTTTAAAAGAAAATAACAGTTGTCAAATCTCAAGTTTGGTCACTGAGTTTTTTTACTGACAGACATCACTGATGTTAACAAAGCTTAAACATCAATTATCAAAGTTTTACAGCCTTTCATTACCCAATGTCATATTAATTTTGAACTGTTTTATACAACTAGTCCTTGTACTAAACACTAAAGCCCTAAATTAACTTAATGAAAGCGTAACAAAGCCAGTGGCAAGGGCAGAAAGTATCACAGAGAGGTTTTAAATAGAGAGGGGCGCTATAACCTTCACCACTGCTCTGTATCCCAATAGGATCTGTTTCAGATTACGGAGATTTATACAGCACATCAGCCTGCAGTCCACACAGGCGTAATTGGGTTAGCCAGTGTTTTCCCAGCTGCACATCCAAGTTTCACCGGGTTGACTTTGGGCTGTTGTGTTCACGTCTGACTGGCTGCAGTGACGTGAATCCGGATGTGTAAAATCAGAGCTAGTCCGTAGAACTGTTAGTTCAGTGCTACGTTCCCTCAGGCTGCCTGTAACTTATCACTGATATTTGTAGTCCTGTTTTAGGTACCACATAGCGTGTGTGTGTGTCTGTGTGTGTGTGTGTGTGTGTGTGTGTGTGTGTGTGTGCGCCTCTGTGTTTGACCTGTGAGAGGCATTGAAGGCGTTAATGGACTGACACTTGCTGTTGTTATAATATTACAGATGGCTTAGATGTTATGTTGCTATCTACAGTATGTTGTCAATAGATTTCTGAGCACTTTTTCTGCTAAATGAATCATAGATGTGTACGTGCATCAGAAGAAACTTAAATTTAGACACAATGTAAGGGAAATATGTACAAGATGATACAGTTCTGACATGGGCGGCACAGTGGTACAATGGTTAGAACAGTCCAAAGACATGGAGGAACTTGGTGACTGTAAATTGCCCTTAGATGTGAGTGTGAATGGTTGTTCTTGTCTATGTGCCCTGCGAAGGACTGGCGACAATTCTCACATGACAGTCATTGTCCTGGCAGGATTTACTTGTTTAATGCTACAACCCTAGTCTGTTTTTTGTTTGTTGAAATTCTGCAAAAGTAAAGCCAATTGAACTAAGGCTAAAAAAGGCTAATTGATGCTAAAGCTCAGTATGTCTCTAATTCACTTCCACGCTGATGCTGTATCAGGTCATCATATTACGTTGACAATTTGTGGCTAGCATTCAGCAGTCTCACTATTCCTGCTATTAGAGATTGTATGTGATGAGCCTTCAGAGTATTCAGAGCGAGTAACAGTGAGTGGCTGCTGAACACGTTTTGACAGGGCACATGGATGGACGCTAATGAACCCATATGAGCTGTTGTAGAAAATCAGACGTGTGACTGTGAAGTTAGCAGGCTGCAGTTTTATCTGTGTATGGTATAAACAAATCCTGGCAGTACATCTGTTCTGAAGAAAGCCAAAGAACTACTGTTTCTTGTGAAGAAACACTACATGTATTATCGTAAAGCTTAGCACCTATGCTACCATCTGAAAACAAGAGACAAGAAGACAGTTCAGGAAGGTTTTCACAAAGTTTATTGAACACAAGATTAGGTAAGACGGGCTAGATGCTGGGGGGGTGGCAGGTGAGAGGGTGGCAGGTGAGAGCACGGGCAGGCAAGGCAGGGAACAGGGCGGCTGTCTGAGAAGTGAGTCCGTGATGGTGAATCTCCAACTAGGCGTTCTCCGAAATCAGAGTGGCACGAGAGCAGAGCAGGGTCTCCAGGAACACTAAGGCACGACTTAATAATCTGGCAGGGAACTGAGAAGATGGCAGGGTATAAGAGCTCGACCTGATGATAAAAGGACACAGGTGTGCCAAAAGCAGATTGCCTGCAGCTGGGGAGAAACGCCCAGTGTTCCAGTGGCGCAACCCACAACTTCACCCTGAAGGAGAGGAATGAAGGGATGACCGAGAGGGAGAGGGAGAGGGAGAGGGAGACAGAGGCCACACACACACAGACAAAAAACAAAACCCACCAAGCACCTTTCACATGCTCAAAAAGGGACAAAATAAACTCAATACAAACACACAACACACCAACAGCCACCTCCCCGCTTGTGGCGGTGTGACAAAATATTGCAATACTGAGTGTACTGCAGTATTGAAAACTCTCATACTTGATGGTGCATGCAGCTGACTGTAGCATAATGGCTTGATCCTCTGTAGTCTCATCCTCGGCAGGAAACTGAACTCCCCTGGTGGGAGCAGAATGATGGAGCCAAGGCACACTGTGTGTATATGTTATCTGTGCACACACTGTAAGACAACCTTCGAATCGGTTGACACTAGAGCTGGAAAGATGTTTAGATCAGTTGAAACGCAGAAAATTAATAGGCAAATCTTTTAATAATCCATTAAGAAGCCTAATTTACTGTATCTAACATAAATGCCGACCATTTGATGCAACTTCTTAAATGAGAGGATGTGCTGCTTTTCCTTGTCTTACATTATAGTAAACTGAATTTCTTTAGGTTTTGGATTGTTGGTCATGGTGATAGGGTATTTTTCACTATTTCATAATGCTTTAATAAACCAAACATTTAAACAATCAAATAAATGATTGGCAGATTGCTTGATAATGAAAGTAATTGTTAGTTGCAGCCCGTGACACGGATACAGGTACCACAGCTTGCAATGGTCAGTGCATAGAAGTGAATGTGTGCTCCTCAAAACAAAACAATTTTTGCTGTCGATTTTCTGCTGAAAATGGTCTTGTACAGTCAGAACAGAAAAGCTTAAAATAAACCAGTGAAGTTGAGGTATTACATCATCTCACCGACCTTGTCTAATCAGCTCACTGATCACTGTAACATTATGGTTGTTGGCTGTACAGGTAGGCAGCTCCACCCACTACTGGCATATAAACTGCTCATTATGTCTAATTACTTTATGCCTGTCTCTTTCTTCTTCTGTAGTTGGCATTGTGAAGTTGGTATGTGAGAAAAAATGTGTGTGTGTGTGTGTAGCCTTGTGCATGTTAGCATGTGTGAGCATGTCTATTATGTGGGCATATGATGTGGGGAAATTGGCTGACTGGTGTGTAATAATATAAAATGTAGAGAGAGCAGCACTGCGAGGCCTGAGAGTGCCGAGCCGTTTCCATTATAGATTCATAGGTCATGTGCTTCTCTGAAGGCAGAGTTGGGTTACTGGAAAATGCTTACAGGAGGAGAGAGAGAGAGAATGTCAGAGACAGAGGAGAGGAGGTGAGGTGAAAACATTATAGTTTCTTGTTTTATTTGCTTTTTTTCCCCTGCAAATGATAATATGTTGTTTTATATACAGTTACTTTGTACAAAAGTGCACCTATCAAATCTGCTGTTGCTCTGATGTATAAAGGAGTCCATTATGTTTTTTACTACCACGAGCTGAAGTATCAGAATATTGCTGACTGCATTTCTTTGTTTGCATCTTCAGTTGAAAGTATGTAATTTGGCTGACAGTAAAAAACAGCAACAACCTACTCAAAACTTGTCATATCTCACACTACGCAAACAACAGTGAAATCTCTCTCTCTCTATATATATATATATGTGCGTGTATACATGGGTGTATATGTCTGTCTAAATTGTAACCAGTGAGGCATCTTGGCCAGGTCTCGAGATTTCAGTCTCAAGGGACTGGCTGGTTAAATAAATAAAATACGGCGAAAGAAAAATCACAATGCAGATAGAAAAATTGGCCTAAAAAAGACTGTTTGTATATTGTGGACTTTTGGAAAGTGATGAATTATTGGCTCAACATTGAGGATAAAATTAGCTTTACAATGTACAGTATTATGGCAATGTGATCCTCACAAATATAGAAGTACAAATGTGTATTTGTGTTTGCATGCATCTCTAATGGTCCCAGCTCATGCTCTTCAGTAGCAGACTGTAGTCACACCAGGCCATCTAGCTGTTGGCAGATAGACAGGGTTTAGCTTCTGAAGTCATACATGGCAACCATGTCCATCCCACAAACCTGCACCATGGCCATTGCTAAGCAGCTTAAATCTTTTTTGCAAGATAAAGTTCATGTGATTTGGCTTCTTATCGTGGCAATACGGATAAGGATTTGTACACATTGCTGACTAGAAACACTTTTCTGTTCCTCTGCACTGTGCTGAAGCTACAGAGTTCCTGAACTTGATTATATTTGTTTATTTTTTTCAAAAAAAAAAAACTTTATGAAGTGAACAAAGTAAATTAAAACATAAAAAAGAAATTAACAGAAGGTTAAACAGGCAAAAAAGATTTTAAAAAATCATTAAACAACCGTCACTGGGTTGGAGTATGAATTGCATTAGCTGTACAATTTCAGAGCTCTTTGTTGTACGTTCTGTCCAAACACTCTGCATCTTGTGTCCTGGTTGTTTCACTCAGCTTGTGTCCTCTGAGAGTCTATTTTTGTAATCGGGTAAGAACCTCTCTCTGCTATAAAGAAATCTGTTTTTAGGGTAGCATCAGCCATCAGTATGTGTATATGTATTTCAGCATGTACAGTATGTGTAAACCGTGTGAATGAGCTTTTACCAGGGAACTGAATTTGATCTCTTCAACTTAAATGTCCCAGAGAATCTTTGATAGCCAAACCCCTCTTCTTTAGTGAAAGCGCACTTTACATCAAAGTCTCTTAAAGGTGTCTGTCGCCCCCTCTTTTCCTCATCAACACACCCTTAAGCACAGAGCTCTGTACTGCCTGTAGCTACCTAAAAGCTAACATCAGGGTCAAAGCATAACATGACATTAGTCATACCTAAACCTTGAAATATCTCTATCCTCTTATAAGAAAACTGATTTGTTTACAAAGGCTAGGAACATAAACCAATCTAACTTTAGGAAACAGACAGAGACACAAGGTCTTACAGTGTCCATCATTATCAAATCAGATTTGTTTTTGATTCCACCAAATTTTCTACCCCTACCCTACCCCCAGTTATGATCACTCTTATATGTACCTCTGTTGATGGTTAATTGTGTAGGTAGTATTTGAAGAAAGAGAAAATTATAGTAATATTTTGTACTGTGCCTTAACACAAGAACTGTAGGTGGGATCGCATCCTCACAGGGCTTTCACACCAAAAAGGACAAGGTCAGCATTGTGCAGAGCAAGGCCTTTATCTCTAATGAAGAGAGCTGCTGACCTCCACATTGCTCATCCGATGGGATTCTGGCAATGTCGGGAGGTGGAAGTTATGACAGTGGAGAAGTTCTACACTCCAGTCCTCCTGGGGTCTAGGTAACAAATCTCCAGCCCAACAGAATATATCACAGAGCACTGTGGAGGGTTATAAAGTTCAGATTATAATGTTTAGATTCAGATTTAGTCCATAGCGTCATATTAAGCTGTCTTGGGTGGCTCTTCAATCTGAGCACTACCTTGCACAAACTGTTCGTTCTTGCAGGTTTGGTCTAAACATTACATTTACTCATTTAGTCCAAAGCAACTTACAATTGCTGTATACATGACAGAGGTCCCATGCCTCTGGAGCAACTAGGGGTTAAGTGTCTTGCTCACGAACACATTGGTGGATGTGTCGCAGTGGGATCAAACCCAGGTCTCCCGCACAAAAGGCATGTGTCTTATTCACGGAGCCATTGCTATCACTACAACAGTCCTCATATCCTGTAGGCTGAACAAATTTAAGTTTACCCTTGTTGTATTGTCCAAGTTCCAGTTTCACCATTCTCCTTCAGGTGGTGTTGCCTGTATAAAAGCTCAGTGAATAATGTCCCATGGCCACTGTCTTCCAGGTGAGCCTGGAAAACTCAGTAGGAGTAAAACTCTCTTCCCTCAGCAGCTATTGACAGTGCACCCCTGAGCAAAACACCATCAACAGCGTCTGTGTTTGTCAGTGTGGGACATCTTGTGGGAGTCTGAGAGGATGTAACTATGTGAAAAGAGCACATAAATGAAGATTAAAACAACAATCTTCCATCAGTGAGTGTCTCAGTGATGGGGGAGACCCAAGCAGAGGAAGATTTTTTGTTTGATAATATTGATGCATCTTGTGTGCTGTTTCGGTTGTGACATCAAGCAGCAGCTGGAGCGGCTTCCTGTGCTTGCGCCGGTTGACAGGTAACCACTGTCCAATCCCCTCTCCCCTTCTCCCTGTCTTCCCTCCTCTCTTCGTACAGCTCATGTGTGAAGGTCATTCCTGCTTCTCTCTCTGTCTCTCTCTCTCTCTCTCTCTCTCTCTCTCAAGCTCAATCCTCTCCCCTTTAACCAGGGGACAGGAAACATGTCTGCTTTGGAGCGTTGAGATTCAGCCTTCAACAGTAGGTGTTAATGTAGTTTAGTGTTGAGGGCCAAATCTAATAAGCTGAGGTTTGCAGTGTTCTGAATGTGTAATGCATTGTTTAATCAATAACTGTGCTGTTCTGTCGCTGCAGGATGACTGGGCTTTCTTAGTGGGACATATCTGAAAACATGTGGATCATAACATGAAACTATGACAAAGTTTGTGAATGAATGAATGACCTGAGCGAAAACATTTGTACCAAAGCTCAAAGAAGGTTTATGCCCAGATACAAAGATACATTTTGTTGAGCCACTTGTTCAGGTTTCTGGTTTCTAACAAAAAATATATCCTATTAGTTTTATTTACAGAGCTAGAAATCAATGTAACACTAGTCTGCACGCAAAGACGTGCCTAGTCAGTCTGTAATGTCTGAAATGTAACTCTGCAGTGATGTTGACCAAATAGAAGCTGCAGGCTGTTAGGGGTGATTTGCTTCAGTTGCACCAGACTGTGTTTGTTTGTGTATGAGGGTATGCGGGGGTGTGTGTGAGTGCATAGTGAAAATGGCTTCCTCCCCATGCAGTTGCTAGCCTAAATCCAGTAGGCGCTTGATTCCTGTCCTCTTCTCTCCCATTATGCTTGATAATTAATTGGCCTCATTAACTCATTATGATTAGCAACCTCAGCCTCTGCTGTCCTGATCCCACTCTCTCTGTTTTGTATCACACACAAGTAAAGAGAGGAATAGTTTGAGATGAATAGTGTGAAAAGGCTTGATATTTAAATATAGTATTTGAATGTTAAAACATCTGTTTGGTGTTGTGTCTCTGTGACTGCTTCTTGTATGTTGTTTCATGTTGTGAAACCTCCTTTTTATAGCATCAAATAACCAAACTTATCAGAAATATTAACACTTGAACATGCATCAGTGTCATAAGAACTACCTAAAATGACAGAAACCACCAAAAACTTACTATATTTGACGTGTACTCCAATTTTTTAGTTTGGGCCATCTCCCATCTGCTAAAATGCAGCCAGCCGCCAGGAGGCAAACGAGATGTTTTGGCTTCACTTTTGGGAAGCTGTCATGTCGTCTATCTTTATATACAGTCATTGGTTTGCACACAGTCATTGGTTTGCAGAAATAACAGTTGAACACTACTAAACACTAGTTGCCCCATGAGTCAAAACAAAATTATTTAACAGAGAAACAATTTAAATCCTTACTAATAGTGGACAAAAGTTTGGCCTGAAGGTGACGCTATGTGTTTTCCTAAATCCTGTATGCTCTGTACAGTTGGCACGTTTGGATATATTAGCCTCAGCTTGTCAGGCTCAGCTATGCAATGGCAGACTTTAATCAGCTAAAGTCTCGGCTTTACTTGGGCTCGGCCATGCATTGAGCTAACATGCTAACATCAGGAGTTCCTCCAAAACACAGCGAATGTTAGTGGTAGCATGTCTACATTTAGCATGTTGACGTATGTATGTTTGTCACCTATTGGATGTTGGAACATTTATTACATAATGTTAAACAACATTTTAAATGTTACATGCTAAAAGTTATCATGGTAAGCAAAGTAATATGGTAACATTTGGCGTGTTAGCCTGCTAATGTTACCATGTTTCCATATCCAATTACCATTTGTCTGAATTTATGGCTAAGGCTGATAGTCTTTTGTCATAATCTGGACTTAATGTGTTTGAAATGTTTGCGTGTTTGTGGTGCTAGATGAAATGTTGGGATCACAAGCACCTTTAGGTTCTGTAGCAAATATTATGGTACGATTGTTGAGATATTTCTTTCTGCACTGATGTTAGAATTGCCTGTTCTGTTCTGCCCTCTGATTTATAATCAGTAAAACTCTTTTGTATTAAACTTTTATTTTGAAATATCTACCTTTATTTTGATACTGCAGGAGACATGCCCTGCATTCTGGGGTAGGAAACCTCAGTTGAGAGTTGCAGGTGTAGATGTGCACATGGTGAAGTTTTCACCTGTGTCGTCGCTTTTCTTTCTCCCCCGAAAGCAATGGCTGTAAGTTTTTTGGTTGTTTAATACATTATTTGACATGTATAAGTGACCTAGGTTTACTTCCTGTGTACAATGTTAGTTGTAAATGCACATAATTAACAGGAATTCATTCTAGTGTGAGAGAGATGCTAATTTGTGATAAAGTTAGGCTAGATGCTAATGGTAACACATAATTTACATGTAATTTGGCTTATGGCTAGTGTTAGCTCTTATTGGCCAGCTGTTTTGTAGTCATACAGCAACTTTGTTTGTTGCCAAAGAGACATTATAAGTATTTCCTGCCTTTTGTTTATTTCAGTTTCACTCATAAGTTTTCACCTGTCGAACATGAAGATCAAAGTCAATAAAGGAGCAAGGCGCCCGCTTCCTGGCTCGTGAAAATTGAGTTTGGCTGGCTGTTGACGTAACGGAAACAGTACACACTAGAGCTAAGTTAATAAAATTATTTTTAAAAACTAACAACATATCTTTATATCTCTTTTTGATATATATTACATTATGCAACTGCCTCACACACAAAGCCCTGTGTGCATTAAGCTTTGACCTGTAGTTTTGTGCTGGCTCTGCAGTACAGGAGAAAGTGTGTGCGTAAAAGAGGGAGTGTGTGTAGGTGTGCTTGTAGGCGGGTGGTGTGTGGTGAGAACATCAATGGAGCAGTGATGATACCAGCACTCTCTCTGAGAGCAAATGGTAAACTGAGACGGATATCTGCTGTTATATTTTTATTCTTCAATCAATTCCAGTTTTATTTAGATTCTTTAGCATTACTGTTCATGCAGCATTCACGCAAAGCATAAAGAACTAGACTGAACTGAGACAGTGATGCTGGGGAAGACAGAGAAGGCTGAAAGGCTGAAACACTGCTGTCAAGACACTTATCCTTCAAAGACAGCTCTGCCTTGACTGGCCTTCATGCACACCAGAAGATTTTAAACCTTAATCTGTTTGCTTTCTTTTCTGCAAAATTTTGTTTATTTTGTCTTCAGAAGACTTCTGGTTTTAAGAGTAACCCATAAACGTTAACAGTGAACATTTCATTTTCTGGTCAAATTCTTATTATTGCTTTTAAACTGAGTTAACAAGCACCCAGTGTATTTACCTCTTTCTTTTCTACTTCATAGTGCTGCGAAATGAAAGGAATCCCAACAGAGTGTCCTACACCTCCCAAACCGTAGAGCACTCTGAGCTTTCTGAAGCTCTCAGTACAGAAAGACACACTCAAGGGGGGTTGACAAAAGTCAAAAAAACAACAAAATAAAACATGTTCAGTGCTTCTCTTCCTAAAGTCAAAGTGATGCTTTTACAGCAGCACAGGGGAAGAGAAGAGGGCACCTTTTAGATAGATGGGACAACAGCGCTCATCTCCGCCTCTAGCTGGGCACCTTTTGGATAAAAGATTTTGTCTGTCATGATTGTGTTATGGGGACACTCTTTCCTTTTGGGGGCAAAACACAAGTCCAAATAAGGTAAGGTCAATGTAAAGTCCTTTGAATTGATGGATACATGACTGTGTGTGTGTGTATCTGTAAACCTACTCTAGTTATGTTAACATTAGTTTTACTTCCATTTGTTTCCTCTAGCATTTTTTGCTAACAAGTGGACATCATGCCACCAGTTGCTGACCTAGACTAACTATTATTTACAAATTACTAGGGCTGGGCATGTTAACATTAATTAATTAATGCCACCAATTACTTTATCGCACTTTAACGCATTATTTAATTATTATTTTGAAAGTCCATTGCTCACTGGCTCTACACATACAATCCATGGGTCACAGGAGGGGTGGGATGTTGATGTCTCTTTTCCAATTGATTTGTGCTGCACGTCACGTACAAAAAGTTCAAGACAATTCAACTTCGAGTTGGCCGTGCTCGACCACTTCACCTTCACCCAACTCTAACAGGAAAACTTGCTGCTGATTGAACATAGACTGTTTCTGCTGCTCCCTGATAAAAGAAAAATGTTTCTGCCGATACCTTTTCAGAAAACCCCCCCAAGATAACTGGATTCTGATGACAACTTGTTTTAACAAGCTAGATAAAAGGTAACACCCTGTCAGTGGCAAATAGCTTTGGTTTAATATTTGATTTAATTACATTAATGTTTAAGTTGAGATTTACAAGAAATATTTTGTTACTGTGTAAAGGGAATACTACCAGTAAAAAGCACCTTATTTGTTTAAAGTGTTTGCAAACCACATGTTTTTGCACTTTTGTGTAAGCCTATATAGCAGTACATTTAAATTAAAAGTGTGCAATACACTACTTTAGAATTCATTATTAAATTTTGCACATAACAATGCGATTAATCGCAAGAACATCATGTGATTAATCGCAATTAAAAATTTTAATCGTTGCCCAGCACTACAAATAACAAATAATACATACTAATAATAAGAAAACATGAGGATGATTTCCAGGAGGTGGTGATGTTTTGTACTAATCATCTTAATATATTATTTAAGAAGTTAATAAAATTCCTTCTGCTGCTTGATTATTTGTAGTATGAATGGCTCCTGCTGCTGCCATTGCATGCATCACTTTCTGTGTTTCCTCATGAAAGAGAGATGTACCACTGAGATATACACTATGAACAGAATAGAGTTTGAATCTGAAAAATGTCACCAATTATTCATTTAGAAAGTGATTGCTATCACCTGGAACATTGTTGTTGCCGTTTGGTCGTACGAGCAGATTTTTGACAAGTGGAGTAAATATTGACGCGGTAGCTGCAGTAGCCTGAGTGTGACAGACACACAGACCAGCAGAGTGTCAGCAGTGACGCTCAGGAGCAGATGTCTGCTGTAATATACAGACCAGACAGCAGAATGAGGACAACCCATCTGTTACTGTTAGCGTCAGTCTTCTGTCAGGAGTCCTCTCACACTGTCCTTCAGGACTCTTATTCCTCCTTTTCTTCTTCACGTTGCCTGTTTCTTGTGTTTGATTTTGTTCTTGGCCAATTTAGTGTGGGTTCATATATTCTTTTAGTATTCAATCACATCAGTACAATCATTTTTTATTATCACATAATTGAGTAAAATATCTATAAAATATTTCATTATATCTTTTCACTGAGTAATGAGTGTATAGCTTGTTAAACAGTGTAAATTTGCTGTCCCCTCAAAATTACACATCACACAGCCATTAATGTCTAAACCGCTGGCAACAAAAGTGAGTACACCCCTGAGTGAAAATGTCCAAATTTGGCCCAATTAGCCATTTTCCCTCCCCGGTGTCATGTGACTCGTTAGTGTTACAGGGCCTCAGGTGTGTTAAATTTGGTGTTATCGCTCTCACACTCCAGCATACTGGTCACTGGAAGTTCAACAAGGCACTTCATGGCAAAGAACTCTCTGAGGATATGACAAAAGAATTGTTGCTCTACCTAAAGATGGCCTAGGCTATAAGAAGATTGGCAAGACCCTGAAACTGAGCTGCAGCACGGTGGCCAAGACCATACAGTGGTTCAACAGGACAGGTTCCACTGTAGCTTCTCCTGCGTGCTTGGAAAGGGAGGGGTGAGCAATGAATGATGGTGCATTCATGTGGTGTTGGAATAATCAAAAAGATAAATAAAGTGTACATGGGACATAAAGAAGTATACAGAACTTTTATTCTTGCAAAATCAGTATTGTGTGTGTATATATATATATTGCAAACATGTAATTTGTAATATGCTTATAACGGTTAGTTTGCTGTCCATGTAGAGTGAACTAGATGTCTGGGTGTTTATATGCTCTGATAATGAAAATCCAACACATCTTAGTAGGAGCATCCATGTTGATTCCATATTTTGACTAAAGAGCACATGAACACACAGTGAAGTCAGAAGAATGACTTCATAACTCGGGACATGGGGCCATGTGAATGCACTGTGAGCCACAGGTTGCAATTCACAATCCTCACCGCTAGATGTCACTAAAACGTATCTACTGAAACTTTAAATAGTATTTGACAAAAGACAATTTAAGGTATTTTAATAAAAGTTTATTTAGTAAAGATTTACTTACATCACCAGATGGACATGTAAAGTGTAGTAATATCTTAAGAAACTTTAAACATTGTTTTAATAGAAAAAGAAAAAGACAGTACTGACCACACTTCACAGGCAACACGCTTACCATTTTAAATGGTTACATTCACCCAGTGACTTTGAATTGCACTTCTATAAAGTTGGGCCACTTGCAAGAGACAGATTAAAAGAAGAGTGGCTCAAAATCAATACAGAAGAGGCAGAGATACCATGGCTTTTAGTCCCAGGCGTGGGCCAAGCTCCAAAAACACTTGATCCTTCAATTCCCATAATGCAACTCAATAGCATCTTTCATTAGACCCACCCTACCTGATAAACACCAATGTCTTTCAAACTCCCTGCACCCAGTTTGTAATGTAAATAGTCCTGTCTCTAAGCTCATGCCATGATTATTCTAATGACAACAGAAGATATTACACTACTGTTTTCACTGGCTGACTGAACTGATCTCGAGTCAAACTAAAAAGAAAATACAGCTGTTATGTGCTGGATTTTCCTTCACATTGTTTTGGATCAGGTTGCTGTAGGATCTCTGAAGATACTGTTTGTGTGAGCAGTGCAACATCATGATCCTCTTTGAACTGCAGACTGAGTATGTGTGAGTAGCAGCTCTCAGCCTGTGGGTGAAGCTACTCGAGCCCACGCAGCTCTCCCACTTACAGCAGAGGACGGCAAGCATCAGCAGGGAAACGCTACACCAGAATGAAGGCTGACGTAACAGTGGAAGTTACAGGACAAAGAGTCGTGTAGTGCAGCCTGCTGTGCAGCTTTTAATTCCTCTCCATGTTCTATGTGTGTTAACGTATAAACACATTTATACCTGAGAGATGCACAGTCATTTGTTACTGCAACGAAATATCATAGAAGATTTTTGCTCTCTTGGATGCAGGCGATTCAGAAGTTCAAGCCATTAGTGTTTGTATTTTTTTGATAGTAACCTTAATTTAATGTAACAGTATGTTGTACAACATATTACCATAAATAGTGTTTTCCATGTATGGTCTTTTCTATATAATGTGGTCTACCAGATTATTCTTACATGTACTAATTTGTTAAAATCTTTTGCAAACTCTAAATGCAAATAAAGGCTGAAATAACTATAGTAACCTTCAGCTTTCATACTTTCTAAGGTAGGCTACCAGTATTTTGAAATGGGTCTCTTTCTCTCTCTCCCTCTCTCTCTGTACATGAGGTTGGTTGGCTTAGAAGCGCTGTCTCTGTGTGCTGGATGAATTGAATGATACAGTATGTTATTGATATGTTATTCAATAACCCTTATTTTTACACAAGTAATATTCTTACTGGTTTAAATAAACAATTTGATAGTTTCCAATTTTTGTTGAACGAGAGTTTTTTGCAAAATAATGCCAAGTTGAGTTCAGTGATTGAAGCAAATAAACTCCTGGGCTATGGCATTGGTATTTTCAAAAATGACATATGTTTTGTCAAAAAAAACATTGTATTTTGTAATATCTGGCTTAACATTCACCATATAGCTCTGGAGGGTAAGTGATGGTTTTGGCAAAGACTTTAAACCTATGATGTTTTTAATATTACTTTGTTATATGGCCAGAGACTAGACCAACCAGAGAATTCCTCAACCATTTTCACACAGCCTGTCCGGGGGTTTGGAAGTTCTGTGTCTGTAGATTTTATCATAACCTGAGTGAGTCAGGCGGGATTATGTCCTCTGTGGATGGTGAGTCACTTACTTATTTTACTGTCTTGGTGAAATGCCTTGGCAGAGTCTAAAATTACCACCTGCCAGGCACCTAATGCTGGGAAACATAATGGGTCACTCAAACAGGCCAGTAACTTAATTGTTCCTGAAGTTTCAAAATCTCTTGTAATTTCAAGTTCTATAGGTTTATGAAACACCATTTGACAATGTGTATTTGGTATACTTCCCTAAAAAAATTTTGAATGTTAGGAGCTAATTCTATGCAGACTACATTATTGTGATAACTAGTAATTTATAATACTTTTAACATTAGCGATATTCTATTAAAATCTACTAGCAATATTTAATAGCCATGCCATGGATATCAGTCTGTTGGTCGTTGGGTCGACCAGCACTTTCAGTCAGACTGAAATAACTCAACAACTACTAAATAGATTTCCATGCCATTTTTTATACAGGCTTTTATTGTCCCCAGAGGATGAATCATAATTACTTTTGTGATCTTCTGACTTTTCATTTAGCACTATTATAAGGTCATGACCACATACCTGCAAAACTAATGACATTCCCATCAGCCTCAGTCATACTTTGTGTTTTGTGGTAATTTGCAAACGTTAACTGTTTAATATGAGCATATTAGCATGCCGACAATAGTATTTAGTTCAAAGCACCGCTGTGCTTATGTACACGCACACAGAGTAGTAAGTAAGTAAGTAAAGATTATTTGTATAGCACCTTCACAGGTAAAAATCACAAAGTGCTTCACAGTAAAATGTAATACAATACAACAGTAAAATACAATGTATAAGAAAATTTAAATACAGATGGAAAACATAGAAACAAAACATTTTAAAAAAAGAGCAGCAGAACAGCTACTTATAAAATTTAAATTTAACTTTATTAGCAGCCAAAATGATACATTACTTGAATGTTTGGTAGTTTTTTTGTCTTTGCTTAGTTTGTTTTTATCAAATGCTTTTTCTTTGTTTGTTTCTCTTATAACTCTCTTCTTTCTCCCTCTAACAGACACACATATAAACAGGGGCTGTAATAGACGAATTTCAATTGGATGGGGGAAGGATTTCACTGTGGGGGAGGAAGAAAGGAAGGAGCAGGTGTCCATAAGGAATGGCGGTGTGTGTGTGTGTGTGTGTGTGTGTGTGTGTGTGTGTGTGTGTGTGTGTGTCTCAAATGGTGCTCAGAACAGGATGAGGTACAAAAAGGGGGCAGAAATATGTAAAATACAGGACAGAGCGTGAGAGAAGGGGGAAGGGGAGTGTGAGGTAATTTATGAGGCATTTTAATACGACAAGGTTTAATCCCCTCACACACACACACACACACACACACACACACCTCCTAACCCAGTTCCACAGTGCCTGAACAATTATCCCAACACAAGATTCAGTGTTTTTGAATGTCATTTGTTGATGTGATGAAACAGAGAAAAAGGACCCAGACTCTGGATTTATGCCTCCTTATATATATATATATATATGAGATTATGATATTACATTTCAGTAGGGCTGCAATGAAAGATTATTTTCATTATTGATGAATCTACCAACTATTTTCTCCATAAATCTTTCAGTCTTTAGAATCAATAGTCCAAAAGCCCAAAATATTGGCTTTATTATTTAAGAAGAATAAGAGAAGAAATATTCACATTCGAGAAGACACATTTGTTCTTGAAAAATTGCTTATTTACTTAAAAATTCTCTTGCTAGTTCTTCGATGTTGCCTACCCCAGCTTTAACTGATCTGTTTATTAAAACTATAAAATACTATAAAACGTTTTTTACATGTAAATACATGTTCAATGTTACACCTTCTAAATGTGATGATCACTACATTAATTGATAGTGAAATTGATAATTAGCTGGTAATGGTATCGATTCCATCCCTGTGTTTGCAACAGATGGTGTCGTTGTTCCCTCTCTGTTACACCCTCCATTGTTGTTTATTTATTTTTGTTGTTTGTGTAATATTTTGGTCTTTGATTGTAAAGTCTGCTCATTGGAATATAAACAGTTGCGGACACCACAGCTGAAGAAAGACGTATATTAAAGACATAATTTTGGATTTTGGAGTATCTTTTGGTAGAAACCTGCATAGTGATGCGGAAAAGGGATTTAAATGAAACCAAGATATGCTTAAAGAGTCTGACTTTATGTTAATACTCCCCAGGTGCTGTGTAGAGACCTATATCGCTTCACTGTTTAAGGCGCTAGTTATCTTACTCATTGACCATATTCTCATAACAGGTTGTGTTTAATATAGCCTGGTGCTTATGGTGTGACATTTAGTAGCTCAAGTGTCTTTTGTTTTCAGTATTTACCTGAAGTCTTATTTTTGGACATGCCTGTGACTCTGCTCTACATGTTCAACTGTTAACAAATTATACATGATCTAAATGTCGTTATCGCTGTTATTAAAACCCGTCTTATTAAAACACGAAAAGTCTCACTTCTGTCTCATCACTCCCTCTTTCTCCTTCCTCCCGTCCATCCAGGAGGGCCAGCAGCTGATCCAGGAGAAGCCAGAGCTCAGCCCGGTGGTTCGGAAGAAGTTGGAGCAGATCAGGGAGTGCTGGCAGGATCTGGAGAGCACCACCCAGGCTAAAGCCCGCCAGCTCTTTGAGGCCAACAAGGCTGACCTGCTGGTGCAGAGCTACGAAAGCCTGGACCAGAGACTGGGCCAGCTGGAGGGTCAACTGGTTTATGTGGACCAGGCACAGGACCTCACCACTGTCAACAAGCAGCTGAAAAAACTACAGGTACGTGGGACCTGTAGTTAGGACTACTTTTTGACCTATCCATTCATTCTAGAGACCTAGAAACCTAAAACTAGTCATTATTTGATAAGAATTATAGGACTACAAGTTTTTATACCCCGCGACCCGACCCCAGATAAGCAGATGAAGATGGATGGAAGTTTTTATACGTGTTTAGAATAAGAACAGTTATGTATGCCATAATTTTGTTAGCTCTAGGCTACAGATGTCATTACAAAGATATTTTCTCCAAGATAAACATTCCTATTTGAACGTACAGTGATACCAAATGAAGTTTCCCCCTTGCTTCTTTTTTTAAACATGTATCTATTTTGGGGAGGATTCGACATGTCAATTAAATGGCACTACTTCTCTAGCTGTTTTTTGGTTGTAGGCCTTTTTATCAGTCTAACCAGCAGCTAAAGCGGTAACAGGTGTTTTTATTTCCTTTAATGAATTACTGAAGCATTACCCTGGCACACACTCAGTCTGTGGTCTTCTGTAGTGCTCAAAACATCATGTATAGTTATTATAATTATACATTTTCTAGGGTAGATTGAGAAAATGCTCTACAGGGTGACCTGATTCTGTAGCTCTCCTCTTCTTTACTCTACATGTTGAACCGTCTCAGAATGACTCGTTGTTATCGCCACACAGTGATGGCCTCATCTCATTAATATTTGAACAAAACATCATGTTTGGAAATGACTAACAACAACATTTCCTACGATAGGCCTGAAATGCTTTCTGTTAATTTTTTCATCTCATTTCAGCAAAGTCAGGCTCTTTTACTTTCACGCCAACATCAGTTTTTTATTTGTGTTATTTGAAACATCATAAACCATCAGCATTCCTGCCAACCCGGTGAGCTTTCATAAGAGTTTCATCCCAAGATCATTTTACAAATACTGATGATTGGAAATTATTGATTAGTATTTTTCGAATACTGATGCCAACTAAACAGATTTTGGTGTTCTTTGATAAGCTAATTATTTTTGTTGTTGTTTTGTTATTTAACTATAGGACATGCTAATTCAGTTTATGAACATATTAGCATTGTCTTAAAGGTGGTGTATGCGATTCTGGAGATATCCAACAACATGACAAATACCATGATACAGAGTGAACAATGACACAGCTAATAAAGTTACTAACGTTAGCTAAGTTGTGGGTTAGCATGCTGTCGTTACAATTGCTGCTGAGAAGCTAACATGAAGCTAATGTGCAGAAAAGACAAGACGGCCCATGAGCCAGCACATTAGCTCCAAAAAGCGATACTCACAACTTACCTGCCACTATAGCTAACACAACAGTCTGACAAACTAGAAAGTAAACTGAATATTCATGGGCAAGTCATTTAACGTTACCTGACAAACTAATCATGGTGGGCACGGCTGAAATAGTGTGGTGGGGTAGGGTGCGGGCCACTTTGTTTGTTTCCCATTTACAGAGCCAGGGCTGAGTAGCCTACAAACACGGGAATTTCTTTCAGCGCACACATAGACATTTAGCGGAAAGTGAGGAGATATTCGCTGAATTTGACAAAAACACATCGCATACTCCTCCTATAAGTGTACTATATTAATTAAATACTAAACTCTGAGCAGGTGGTTTGTACGTTATTCTGCAAGATTCATTGAAAACATCTATGCACTCTGAACAGTGTTTCAATCAGGAAAAAACAGGAATACATTTTACATTTTTGTCATCGGTTTGTGAGCAATGTGGATGAATGTGAGGCATTGTAAAGTGCTTTGTGCCGTTGAAAAGCGCTGTCCATTTACCATTTACCAACATCAACATAAAATCAAAACATTACCTAAGAGCTTCCTATTGACCCCAACTGTTACTACCCTCGTCAATCCCCAACCCTCCAGGTCCAGGCCTTTATTCTGGAAGTCTTTTCAGGAGTGAAGGTAGAGCATGAAGGTTTTTTTCAAAAGGCGTTGGCTCAAGCAGTAAAAATCTTTTTTATTATTACATCACGTGTCTGGCCATTTGATCGTTTCTAACACATGGAGAATCATTAAACTCTCCTGATCGTCAAAGCAAACAATGAGAAACTACATTGAAAATTAATAAATAACTGCAGTGAGAAATATTAAAATTCTGTCATTCATGATGCTAATGGCAGATTAATGTCTGCAGAACTCAATTTGTCCGTTTCAGTTGATTTTCTTTTGAATTTTCAGTGCAGCGTTTTCTTTTTGATTGCAACAACCAACCTTTCAATAGAGGCTACAACTATGCTGACAGTGATTTTGCCATACACAAGTACAGTACAGTGACACAACAACTTGACTTGATTATGCCCTTAACCTGACCAATAACATAAAAATCCATATCCATTAGGTTTAATTTCATGGTTGTAAACATACTGCAAAAAGGTCCTTTTCTCTGTACATCTGATATTGGGATGTAACTCTTCACTTGCCCTCCAACAGCGATGGTTTGGAAGAGTCTTTAAAAACGAGCAAACAGCAGGCAGATGTGACCTGGGCTGACACACAGATTCATCCTTTCATTACTTCATCATTTCACCCGACATGTGTCACTCTCCTCTCCCACAGCAATCTGCTCACAGCTTCCTTTAACAGGCCGCCATTACACTGCTTTACCACATCATCCTAACTCCAAACCAAACTCCACTACTCAGCATCCATCCTGGCAAGGGGTACAGTAAACTTCACTACACTTCATATCTATCAGTTCTTCTTTCGCTGTTCTTTCGGGTTATTTTCACCAATTTTTTTGTCTATCCACTAAATGATTAACTGAAGAAAGGAGCTATTTCAGTAATGATTAGAAAATTCTTAAAACTTCATTGACACAGAGATTGCAAGTATTATTATTAATTTTATTGTTATTATTTGCTCTAATGCTTTAATTTCAGGCATTACAACAAATTATAACTGAATTCTTATTGTGATCATCTTTTTGGATAGGCCACAGGATGTGGCTGCAGTTTTTGCACTGTTTTTTCTTACAATTTTTTTAAAACTGTATACTGTTAATTGTATTGTACAATAATAATTGTCTTTGCTATACAATAATATTCTTATCTGAAAGGATTATCTTTTTTAGCTATTTCTGATTTCTAACTTTAAATTAAAAGTTATTTTAAATCTATGTCAGAAATTAAACCAATAAAAATATTATTTAACGTGTGAATTCACTCTCGCCTGAGAGTCAAAACAACGACAAACTACACATTTTTGCATTTCTGTCACATTCCTCGCATCCCACTCATCCCACTCATCCCATCTTTGTCTTGTCTCCCATGACAACATGTTTCTTATACCTCCACCCAATTAATTCTTTCTTCCTCCTACATCCATCCCTTTCTCCTAATCAACACATCCTCTTTTCCTCCGTCTATTTTATTAAACTTCCACTCTACTCCCCCTCTCCTCCACCATCCTCCTCCTCCTCCTCCACCTCCCACTCAGACTATGGAGAGCCAGATGGAGGAGTGGTATAAGGAGGTGGGGCAGCTCCAGGTGCAGGTGGCCTCCATCCCGCAGCAGACGCAGATCAAAGAGACGGTTGCTGGGCGTCAGGCCGTCGTGGAGGCCAGGATGGTGCGTCTGATTGAGCCGCTGAAGGAGAGACGACGCATCCTGCTGGCGGCCAAGGAAGTTCACCAAGTCGGACGAGACCTGGAGGATGAGATTGTGAGTTTGACGGTTGTCTGCCAACACTGACATACTTAATACTTAAAAAGATATTTCATTAACTTGCATTCATTTCCCGGAGACACTACATACCTTACCCCAACACTTACCCTTACCTTATATTTAAAACAATCCAAAAATGTAATGATTTACATTGCGGGGACATGCATTTTGTTCCCAAGAGGAAGATAAGTCCCCACAGTGTGACTGGGCAAACAGATTAATGAGTAGTGTACACATACACACTCAATCACAGTAAACTGGCTGTCTTCATGTTACAGCCTGGACGCCTAATGAATTTATTATTGACACTCATGTTTTCATGTCTTTATTTGCAGACTTTGCAAATGTATTTGAAAAATGAAAACCTTAAATGTTTTGAGAAATTATTGTTCAACCCAGTTGTAGTCCAAAATCTTTAAAAGGTTTTTAAGATATCTCTACAACTAAACTAGATTCCATTATTAATGAGATTTTGCTGGATATTTCAGTATTTACAAATTCTCTGTTAATATTTTCACTTCACTTTCATGTATATTGTTAACAAAACGATTAATTTTGAATTCATTCGTTCTAAATATGTCATGTGGGACTTGACAGGTTTTTATTAAATCTATTAAAGATGCACACACACATCAGAAACTTGAGGTGAGTAAATATATTCAAATGCTGTGTTTAATATTTCAAATGCTGTGTTTCATATTGTCGTGGTTGTAGTTGTGGATCCAGGAGCGCCTCCCGATGGCCATGTCTCAGGAGCACGGCTCCAGTCTGCAGGCAGTCCAGCAGCTCATGAAGAAGAACCAGGTAAGAAAAGTTCAAAATAAATAGTGACTTTAACCGCAGCTGTAACCTCTGTCACCACCCTAATTTCAAGTCAAGTCATAGAAAGATGGACAGATAATAGGAGAGAGATAAACATGATGTATAAACCCCTAATTTATCTCCCTGTCCTGTATACATACCTACCTTATAATGTATTGTACTTATTTTACTCCTGTAATCCAATAATTAATTATTTGAATCTTATTAACATTGTACTGCTTTAAATAGCATAGAAAAGATCTAAACAGCCACCTTCCATTTCTTGTTATTGCCCACTGCCTCTGCTCCAGACACTTCAGAGGGAGCTACAAGGCCACAGGAGCAGGATCGAGGACGTGCTGGAAAGGGCGGGAATCATCGCTTCCATACGTAGCCCAGAGGCCGACTGTGCCAGGGCGGGACATGACCAGCTGGCCCAGCTGTGGGCTCTGCTCTGGGCCGAGACCGAGAGGAGGCAGCTGGTCCTGGACGCCATGTACCAGGCCCAGCAGTACTACTTTGACACGGCAGAGGTGGAAGCCTGGCTGAGCGAGCAAGAGCTGCACATGATGAATGAGGAGAAGGGGAAGGTGTGTGTGCGAGTGGCATTTCAATAAAAACAACAAATAAATCTGTTTCAGAATAACTGCATGTAGCGTTTATCATCAGGGAATCATTTACCCTTAAAATGATAATTTTGACTAACATTATATATTAACATTATAACTAATAGCTAATCATAAGGTGACTCTTTCGTCTTTACACAGACTTATACATAGAGCCAGAATTAAACATTTGTGCTGTGTGTGTATTATTGATTTCCATGTGTGTGTCGTTTCCTCCTTCCAACCAGGACGAGCCGAGCACACTGCAGCTGCTGAAAAAACACTTGGTCCTGGAACAGACCATCGAGGACTACGCAGAGACCATCGGCCTGCTGTCACAGCAGTGTCGACAGCTGCTGGAGATGGGGCATCCAGACTGGTGAGCATGTAAACACACAAACTCAGACACGCACACAGTCTAACTGAGATTTTCTGTCACCTCAAAATAAATAACAAGAATGGTTGTAATTTTATGCATTATGACCACAATAGAAAGTATTTGAGTTCAGCAAAAGTTAACCATATAAAATACATTGTAGTCTTTAACACTCTTAAGTTTTAATGTTTAAAGATTTAACTGTATCACAGTCGTTGATTTAAAATGTATGCTTTTTCGCACGTAGCATGTATTGGTCAGGAGTTATTTGACTGGCAAAGACAATATTTTTAATGAACGGATTAAAATTAGCTCTCATGACTGCAAGCAGCTTATCTTGTTTTTTCTCTTGCCATTTGCATCTTGTAAGTGCATTTATGCCAATTTCAAGTTTTGAAAATGAAAGACGATGATGAAAAAATGTGTCAAGGCATAACTGTTTTCTCCTTTACATCTTGCAGTCTAGCCACAGAAAGTTTCTGCTCATAACTGCTGCAGTACCTCTCCATTTCTATACTTGCCCTGACACAGTATCTTCCCCCTTTCCCACAGCGAGCAGATCAGTAAGCGTCAGTCGCAGATCGACCGTCTGTACGTGTCTCTGAAGGACCTGGTGGAGGAGAGAAAAAGCCGTCTGGAGCAGCAGTACTGGCTCTACCAGTTAAACAGGGAGGTGGACGAGCTGGAGCAGTGGATTGCTCAGAGGGAGGTGGTAGCCAGCTCGCCCGAACTGGGTCAAGACTTTGAGCATGTCACTGTAAGTGTGTCGACAGATGGTGTACGGTGGTTTAAGAAACATGTTTTATTAGTCACGTGTTGAAATCAGAAACAACACTGGTCTCGTTTGATTGCTTGTTACATCAAGTTACAACTGTTAATTGGACAGTGACATGATGGTGTCAAATCATTTGTCCTCTTTTCCATTCTTCTTATATTTCCTTTCCCGTCTTACCTCCACTCCTGTCACACCTCCAGGTCCTGCAGGAGAAGTTTACAGAGTTTGCATCAGAGACGGGCAGTGTGGGTCAGGAAAGAGTGACGGCGGTCAACCAGATGGTGGACGAGCTCATTGACTATGGTCACTCAGAGGCCGCCACCATCGCTGAGTGGAAGGATGGGGTGAATGAGGCCTGGGCCGACCTGCTGGAGCTCATGGAGACCCGGGCGCAGATGCTCGCCGCCTCACACCAGCTTCACAAGTTTTTCTCTGACTGCAGAGAGGTACACAGCTGAGACACAAGACAATACATAGCTATGATGTAGTGTGTTATGCAATTATAGGTTTTATTGATTCTTGAGGGGAAATTCAGTGAAACAGAACATTCAGTGATGTTCAATTCATTATTTTCTGGTTTTTATAGATTAGTACTGCAGTGTATTTTTTAAGCAGATTGATTTAGACTGATTTCGCCCACATATAATGTCTTCATGCATCTAAAGTTTTAGTGTTTTCTGGTGCATGAAGACACTGTTCACCACAGTTTACTATAACCAAGGCCAACATTGTGGTGAGAACAGCTCAAAAACCTGAAAAAAGAACATGTAAATGAGCTGCTGAATATGCACCAGCGTCCTTCAAAGCAAGAAAACCATTCAGTGTTATTCAGAAGGTATTTTTAGTGGATGGAGAATTTGCCCTAATTCTATGATGCAATATCACAAGAAACTGTTAGTGTAAAAGCACTGTAGTTATGAAAAGTATTCTGTAGTTTATTTTTATGGTTTAGAAATATTTTATAAACCCAAGACTTCTGAGCATTCCTTAACCTACAGAGCACACTTTTAAAATGCAGATGTCTCATACTTATGTGATGTATGTTCTTTTTTTCAGGTTTTGGCCCAGATTGAGGACAAACATCGAAGGCTGCCGGAGGTTCGGGCTCGGCAGGGAAGCACTGCCAACACCACTACCCTGCAGAGACTCCTGCACAGCTTTGAACAGGACATACAGCTGCTGGTCACACAAGTAAAGCAACATGCACATGAACACACAGCATGTATTTATAAGTACTTGCTTCAGTGGTCACTTGCCTCACATTTTTCACATGAAATTTCCCAGCAAATGTTTGTTCAGTAAATGCTATGCTCACATTCTTACAGCCATGAGGTGGAGGTGATCATTTATAATCCGTAAAATAGCATTAATGATTAATATTGTTGTTTTCATGTCTCTTCATACACTCCAAAATCAGTAATAAAGTCTGTCCTGGTATACTGATATTTACTCTATTCTGTTTATTTTCTTCTAAAGGTTATTGTTACATGTATGGTTGTTATCATTATTTTCTTTTAAACTGTAAATTGAAACAATTTTAAAAAAGTTTAATTGAATATATATTCATAGTAAAAACTTATTTATTTGTTATTTTTAGTTATTTGTCAAGTCTGAATCTTGGCAAAACGACCGTCTTACTCTGCATTTAATTTTGCTTCATCTAGTCTCTGTCATGCACCTGGGGAACAGAAACAGTGATACATTTTACTGAAGAACAATGCAAAATCACAGCTGCTCTGCCTCATCTCCAGTGACAGAGCCCGTACTATATGGCCCTGACTAAACACAGCTGTCAGAGCAGCTGTGTTTAGTCAGGGCCATATAGTACGGGCTCTTTGTGCGTCACCTGGAAAACAAACAATTTCTCCAATTCCATTTTTTAATTTGTGTTTGTTCCTTGTTCAGCTTTCATTTTCCTGATATCTGTTCTCCCACTCTGCCAGGTGCGTCAGCTGCAGGAGAGTGCGGCCCAGCTGAGGACGGTGTACGCCGGCGAAAAGGCCGAAGCCATTGCATGCCGCGAGCACGAAGTGATGCAGTACTGGAAAGAGCTGCTGACGTCCTGCGAGGAGTGTCGAGTACAGATTACCACTGAGACAGACAAGCTGAGGTTCTTTGGCATGGTCCGAGATCAGATCATGTGGATGGACTCGATCATCTGTCAGATAGGGACAGGAGAGAAGCCCAGGTATAAATACCACAGGAGCAGGAACACAGAATATGAGTTAACTTTTTTTAATCAAGGTGGTATAAAAGTATGTAAAACTATAATGACCAGAGAGAGTGGCGTTCTAGTTACAGCATACTGTGTGTTTTATACCAAATAGGATTTGACCTTTTTACCAGTGTAAGTTACAGAGTAAAGAAAATGTGTGCTAGGAAAGAAGAAACAGTAGGACCTAAATATTGTACATAAGAATACCAGCAAAGAATAACTGGCATTTTGATAACCCTTTGTAATTTGTGATCTGAGCCAATAATTAGCCAACTCTCAGCTCACAGCATCAACAGCAATATATACCACAGTTTAGCAGCTCATCTCTGTTTTCAAATCTAAAATTTACAAAAAATAACACACTGCTTCTATGTTCTAAATAGATCTTAAACAGAACAGGTATTTGTGATATTTAACTCATGAACAGCACTATAGAGCTAAATTCCTGCCAAAACAAACGTGTTACAAATGTCCTAAGATTCACTAATACAGTGTGGTTTGCAAATACAAAACACCGCTAACACACCTATGCATTTTGTTTTGTCAATACAAAATGGTTCAGAAACAAATAAGCATCTCTTACAAGTACAAAAAACAATATATCCTACAAAAAAAAAAACTGTGACTTTTGGCACAATCTTTCTCACAAATGTCGCACTCCACAACAGCAGGTCACGTTATATGTCCACTGTGGACAAGAGGCTGGCAACAACCAAAAACTCACCTTTTTGTTTAATTTAGCTTAGTCCCGGATAGCTAGACAATACTTTAATATGGTATAGTTGGGGTGAGACCATAAGGTATAGTGTGCTATCCACACGTTTTAAAAACTAAACAAATGTTGGTGTTTGTGTAGTGGTGAGCAAAGTGTCTGTGTGCTCTGTGGTTCCCGCAGAGATGTGTCCTCAGTAGAGGTGCTGATGAATTATCACCAAAGTCTGAAGAGTGAAGTGGAGGCTCGCAGCCGGAGCACCCTGGAGTGTATCGAGATGGGCAAAACCCTGCTGGCTGCTAGAAACCCAGCAGCTGAAGAGGTGAGATCAGGAGATCTGATAAGGAAACTGAAGCAGTGATAGCAGCAATAATAATTATATAAATTCAGCTGCACTAAAATGCCTCTACAAATCTAAAATAAAGCCTTGTAACAATAAGTGGAATGGCTTGGCTTCAAAGACTTCACATCCTGACGAAAACCAACAAATCAGGATTAACACAAGACCTTTCAATTCATGGAAAAGTCCTCAAATCTGATTTTCAAAAGAGTATGGGGACCTAAATTAACTAGCAAAATATGCATTTTCGACTACACATGCAGTGATTTTGTGTATGAAACTGAAGAGGTTTTTCACTTTTAGCAAACAAATTAGCAAGCTTACATAAGGGCATCTTTTTGGGTTTCCATTTTAAGAAAGACAGTTTTAGCACAAATTCTGACTCAGACCACAGTCACGCTATGATTCTGATTTAGCTAGAAGAACAGCACCGATATTTTGATTTTGATTCTCAGATCAAGGAGAAGCTGGACAAGGTGGTTGCTAAGCAACATGAGCTTTCTGAGAAGTGGGACAAGCACTGGGATTTCCTACAGCAATGTAAGTACACACACAGGCCAACAATCTTTCAAAAATATAGACAGATGTACACAGAGATACACATATAAAGTATAAATACACATACAATGTTCAAGGAGGAGAAAATAAGATTTTTTTATTTGCTTTTGAATATTGTTTTTGTTTCTTCTCCCCTTAGTGTTGGAGGTTCACCAGTTTGCCCAGGAGGCGGTAGTAGCGGAAGCTTGGCTGACCGCTCAGGAGCCGTTCATCAACAGTAAGGAGCTGGGTGGCAGTGTAGACGAGGTGGAGCAGCTGATTCGTCGACATGAAGCCTTCCGCAAAGCCGCTGCCACCTGGGAAGAGCGATTCAGTTCACTGCGACGACTCACCACGGTAAGATCAGCGTCACCATTATCATTATTATGTAAATACACAATCTGGCCACATTAAGAGACAGTTTTCTAAGTTGTAAGTTTTATAAACTTGTCTGCTAAAAGCTTTTCAGTATTTAGAAATATGTTTCTATACAATATTCAATATTATTCAAGCCCCAAGCGACTTCGTCTCAAAGTTTGATTTGAAAGCGGATTCTGTTTTCTTTCTGCAGGTAGAAAAGTTGAAAGCAGAGCAAAGCAAACTACCCCCGACTCCTCTGCTGGGCCGTAAAGTCTTCCTGGACCCCCAAGATGCCTTACCCAGTCCGTCCATCCTCCCCCGCCTCCCTATCTCCCCCGTCACAAGACAGACCATCTATGAACAGAACGAAGCCAGCTCTCCTCCCTCACCCTCACCCGCCACGCCTACACCCTCTCCTTCATCTGTGGCTTGTCGGCTGGGGTCGACAGTTGCTAACTACACCCCTGTGATGAACGGCTCCAGCTACCGGCACACCCTGGAGGCACGGCGCACTGGGGTAGTGGGTGTGGCCGCTGGACTGGGGCAGCCCGCACCTGCCTCGATTGCCTCAGTTGCCACGGCTGCCATGTTAGTCTCAGCCAACCAGGCGCGGGAGAGCGCCAGCGCCACGAAAGACCAAGCAACAAAGGCAATGAGTCACCTCCAGCCACCGCAGGCAGCTAGGACCCTGGAGGTGAAATCGTCCCCGTATCTACGGCAACCCAAAATCAAACACTTGGATGATGCAGTGACTCCGCTGCTCGTGGCCAGCCGGCTGGAGAAAGCGAGGGAGAGGGGGAGGGAGATGATGATGGGAGAGATAGGGACAGAGAGAGCGGAGGTGGCTGTGATGGCCGAGGTGGTGCTCCAGGAGCCGGGCCGGGAGCGTCTGCACAGTGAGCCTACCAGAGGGCCTCGGGGGTCCAGGACTGACCCGTTGGGTCAGGCTGAGCCTCAGGTCCAGACCCACACTTTGCACAGGGACCACAGGATAGAACGGCAGCTGTCCAGCGAGCAGCTGATCCAGGCACGCAGGGACGAGCTGCCTCAGGAGGTGTGGAGAGAACATGCCGAGAGGCGGGACAAACGGACGCTGGAGAGACAAACGTCCAGCGAGCAGGAGGGCCATGGGAGCCACGGGGGCCACGGGGGCCACGGGGGCCACGAAGGCCGGCGGAGAGAGAGGGACCGACACCGAGCAGAAAGACAAGAATCCAGTGAGCATGACACCGGAAAGGAGCACTCAGACAGACGCTCAGGAGGAGGGTGAGACTTTGAGTGTACTGAGGTGCCTTTTAGGTTGTATTGTCTGTCTTGTCTTGTGTGTTATGTAGAAAATGTAGTGATTGTGTCATTTTTATATGTGTACACCAGGAGCAGGTTATACAGCACACTGGAAGTTTACTTAAATATTTTTAATACATTTTTGGGAGTTGGAATTTAGTTTATATTTCTGCTGAGCACTATAATGATCATTTTCCAGGAAAGAAATGCGAAACAATTATGATATATGATGAATCATGATGATGATGATATTTTGACCTAAAATGCTACCCAAAAAATTTTTTCTACAGAGAAAAGAGGTCCACCATGGCAGAAATTGTAGAGCAGCTGCAAGAAAGAGAAGCAGCACAGGTTTGGAGATTTGTGTGTGGTGCATTTCATCCAAATACAAGACTTACAGAGATTATTACTTTGAAACCCTGAACCAAATTCTTACTGACTCCATCACCCCTCCTCAGGCCCGTGGTGAGGTGCCCCGCCTGCCTAATGGGGTACCAGAAAAGTCTTCCCGTCCCGACCGGCCTCGAGCTCGGGACAGACCCAAACCACGGCGCCGACCACGACCCAAAGAGCCAGGAGAGACGACGCGGCGGTCCAGGTCTGCTCCGGCCCAGAGCAGCCCGGCAGTCCCCCAGCCGCCAACACATACCGCACACCATGAGGGCTTCCTTTTCCGCAAGCTGGACATCGAGAGCCTGAAGAAGAGCACCAATAGGTGGGTGTTCAGGGTCATAATGATCATAGCAGTGGATGAGCAGATGATAGAAGTTGGGGAGAAGGAGGATGGACATTGGTGTCATGAGTATCAGACTTTAGGAAATTTGCATGGTCAAATAGTACTTGGAAGTAATGTTTGCAGTTTAATTATGAGATGGGTGCGATTTACCACAAAAGAGCAATTAACATATTGTGAAGTAAGTTATTTTTCATATAAAATGATCCCAACTGGACTTCTGCCTGTTGCTAAATCTAAACGTTCTGCTCTTTTCTCTCAATTGTTGCAAATCCCATCCTTCAAGAAAGTATTTTCAAATACTATTTGACTCATGTTGAATGCAGCACACGTCATAGCTCCGCTGTCTGTTTCTCGTGACATCTCCGCCCCGCCATTTACTTATTCAACAATGATGACAGGGGCATGACTCTAGCATGCTAAGCTAACAAGCTCACCCACCACGCTGACACTGTGTCTGACATGTTGAACAGATGCATGACTGTCACCGACGTAGATGACACACGATGCCTCATTGGTTGCCCCGGCGAGTGGTTCAACATCATATAGGCAATGCTCAGCTAAGCTTTGGATTTTCTCAGCAGACGAACTGTATGTCTTAAGAAGCATGCATACATTAAGGTTTGCACATGTTTAGATTCAAGGGATGTAATGACATTTTAATTTTTACCTATTTTGTTTACTAAATAACACATAAGAAAAAGTTCGCGGTAAGCGGAAATAAGGGTTCTTTTGTCAGCCTCTGTCATCTTACTGTTTCCTGAAATTGACAGAAATACACAGAAAGTCACATTATTAAGATTGCAATTCAATGGACAAGGTTAGCAGTGGAGAATATCACTATTTGTTGTTTAGCTTCGTCTTCGCTCTCTTACCAGTTAAAAATATAGTGTTGTTCGCTTCCAAAATGTAGTAAGAGCTGTTTGAAAACAGAAATCACAGTGCTTGACAGTTGATAATTTAAGAATTATGTTATCAATCCATCATAATCTATTATGATACCTTAAAATATACTATAAACTATATATACTATAATACTATAATACATTGCTACAATTAGATTATTCAGTGGCACTGCTAGTTTGTTAGCTGGTTTCATCCACAATTAAGAAATTGCAGCTATACAATGGCAGAAATCTAAACATGAGAGTATGTCATTGATAGAGGTACCAGGACACGCTTCAGACACTGCATTATTCTCATATCAGGCTGGAGCTTCTGAATATTTGATCTATGTCATCTCTGATCATCAGGATCAGAATATGAAGACAACAGTTACATGAATTAAAACAACAACCTGCAGAAATCTTACCGCATGTGAAAAACATCATGCATGATGCTTACGTATGCCTCCTGATCTAACACAAGCCCACAGAATAAGGCAAAACAGAAATGGTTGGCTGGCTAGTAGACTGAGTGGCTGGCAGATGAATGCTGTGGGCGTGGAGGTTGATGGAGCTGTTGATGGCGTACACTGCCTTGTGTCCAGTCACTTAGCCTATACACACACACACACACTACCTGGCCTCCACAGATGACCGCCCTGCTTCCTCCAGAGAGACACCAACGGCAAAGTCTCTCTCTGCACTGCCCTCTAGTGGCTGGGCTGACCACGCACAGCTAAAAGCTCATCCCCTTCCAGCTATGGATGAGTCCCACTCACGTGGCCACTCAAGGCAATGGATGAATGTCTCATATGTACATGCCCTGTTATGTACATGGCAAGGTAAAGCATAATCCTGAATGGCTTAAATCTGGACAAGTGTGAATCTCCAAGCTCCTCATTTGGCTTATTGTATGCTCTCTTTTTGTTTAACATTCAGCTTTGATTGGAGGTGAAGATCTTTAGGGTGGGCCCACAGGCCTTTTCCTTCAATCAATACTGAGAAATAGAGGATACAGCTGTGGGGGAGGATTGAGATTCAACCTGTCTCTGTTACATGACGAGGCACCGAGTATGTTTATGTGCACATTAATATTCTGATATTATTCAGGATAACCAAGTGTTCCTTATTATAGGAAATGGTGCATATGAATGGTGTGCACTCTTATATTACCCTGATGAACTGAATAAAAAACTAACTGCATATTGTGGATAATAATAGGTTTAAAATCTGTCAACTTAGAGCTGTCATTATTCAGTTTCTAATTGAGAGTTTCTTTCACCAGTCTTTCTGAAAAGCAGAAACCTGTTACTGATGTTCTCTGTCCATATTAATATATACTACTGTAAAGGACAGTAAAACCTGAATAACATAGATAAAAAAGTATTATTTTGTTTGAATTCAGCAGCTGCAGCTCGTACTAGATATATGGTGCACACTGTGCAAGAACAACATCTCAGTTTGTTGCATTTTCTAGATGGGTCTAATAAAATTGTGGTCGCAGTCTGTGTCAGACTGTGTGATATCCATTTTGAGGCGTGTCAGATGGTGCGATGAAAGCCCGGTGAATCCTATTGCTACGATGTCAAATGAAAAAACAAACCCAGATGCAAGTCAGGTCACCATCTGCTCTTGTGTCTTGAAAACGTAAGAAAAAAAATAAACACGCTTTGACCACACAGCCATCACTCCTATGCATCAAAAAGAGGAGTTTGTGAGAAAGAGGGCAAGCGCAGTCTTGCTTCAGTCAGTTGTAGCAGCAGTATGAAGTTGCCTCACGGGGCCATCTGGGACAATCTTCTCTTATTGACTTATTGTTAACCAAAACCGCAACGATATTTGGCACTAATTTGTTTTTGTAGACTTCTATCACTTTTGTAATGTATTATAATATATTGTATTTCTCTTGCAGTACTTGTTGAAGCAGTGTACTGACAATATTGGGCACTAATTAAACAGAACCTGCTCAGGGACTACGGATGAAAATCTGCTTTTTAGCTAACTGTATGGTTCGTTTACATTTAAGTCTAACCGCAATGTTGTATAATGTGCATTGTCCCTGGTAAATAAATAAATAAACAAAAATAAAAGGGCCTTTAGATAGCACTTCTTGTTGTGGAATACCTGAAAAATATTCGTTGACAAAAAACAAAATTCTTGACTCAAGGTCAACTTGCTGTGTGTTCCAACATAAGATGAGATTTTAAACTTCTTCTTTAAGATAAAATAAAGATTCTCTGTGTATGGTTAGGAAATTCCTGACATTGGTGTCTCTGATTATTGTTTTTTCATTTACATCTTCTTCTTTTCCACGGCCAAGACGTAATTTTTTCTTAAGCTCAAAACGTCTTTGCAGTGTAACCATAATGGATGGTACTGCTAATATTAGTAGAGTAGACACCTTATCACATGCACTGTTAGTGTTCTCCTGTCTGAGATCAGATTGTCTTCACAGACGTATTTCGGGATATTAAGCTGCACACAGACACATTGCTCTGAATAACACCTATATATTGGATGTAAGCTATTAATTGGAATGCTGTGTGCATGTAAACACGCTCACAGAGGGAAAAGAAGCATGACTAGGAGTTTGTCGTATAAGCTGTGTTGTTGCCAAAATGCCATTTAACCAAACTCTCCCTCTTTTCTCCTCTCTTCCTCGGTGCTACTGGCTGCTCCTCTCGTCTCCTCCAAGGTAAGTCATATATGAGCCCCACACACAGAGACACACAAACTGTACGTAGCCTCCCTCCCCATCCCTCCATCCCAACCTCCTCCGTCCGTCCGTCCGTCTGTCCGTCCTTTCGTCTGTGTTTGTTCAGCAGTGTGTTTCCTCCTCCCTTCTTGGCGCCGGTCCATCCCGCCTACCTACCTGTCTGCTCTGGTCAGGTGAGTGGGGTGTTAGCTTAGCGAGAGCGACTCTGCAGCTCTTCCTGACTCCTCCCATCTCCCCCCTACCCAACCACCACCTCCCCGCCTTCCCCCGTACTCCTCCCCTCCACTTCCTCTCCTCCTCCACTCTCCCTTCCCTCAAACCTCCCGCCTTCCCACACCACAGCAGGTCATGGGTCAACCTGTACTGCGTGCTGAACAAAGGGGAGATGGGTTTCTACAAGGACGCCAAGAACACTACCACGCCCTACAACAACGAGCCGCTGCTCAACCTCTCCCACTGCCACTGCGACGTCACCAACGGCTACAAGAAGAAGAAGAACGTCTTCACGCTCAAGTAAGGAGCTGTTTTCATTCTCGTACTTACTGTTTTGTTTTGTACTTTTTAGGCACAGTAATGTTTTTGCAGAACTGAGTTAATTATTAAACTCATCACAGATTTTGTCATCAGTTTTCCCAGACACACCATCTTTTGTGACAGCATAATATGGCACCAGATTCAATCAGTGTGATCACTCGCCACAACAAATCCATGTGGAGCATTCACATCTAGCTCAACTTTGATCTTTGACTCATGAGAACTAGTCTTGACTGAGTTGACCTTTGGAAAGGGCAGTCACAGTTCACTATCATTTAGCTAATCCTATTTCCTACAGTGCTAAATGTGCGTTTTTTACAATTGGCAAATTAGTTTCCTCAGTAGCGCACAAGCTAATAATGTAGTTAGGTTTTGGAAGTAACTACACAAGGACAGTTAATAGTGTACCAAAGTCAGCAGTCACAGGAAAATATTTAAATGTCAGTTTTAGTTATTATTTTAATACACTTTTGTACTCAATAACAATGCTAAATTTCTGGTTCTCAGTTTGATATTGTTCAGTAAAACATTTCAAGTTGTTGTGTAAAGAGGCACTCCAATGACATTATTCATCACATTTAGTTTACTAGTCACGAGGAGTACTTCTCAGCCTCTCAACAAAGTAAAATAATCACTTCAGTTGTTCTGGAGGGTCCTTTTACAGAGGCTAAAAAAAAACTAATGGTTATATAACGGATATCTCAAATTGGCCTTGGTGACTACAAATGATTAATGGAAAGCCTTCCACACAAACATGAGGTGTGGAGTTTAAAGACATTCACCAGGCACAGAGGCTGTAATGAAAGATATATTGAGCTGCATTATGGGAAATGTTTTTGCCGCTTGACCCATACCTTAGTTCCGTACATTTGATCCTGACCAAGGTTTTTGTCTGGTTTATGTTAACACTGACTTGGTACAAACCAAACCAAGAGGAGTTAACATGAAGTCATACAGACTGACTTTGATTGGGCAGTTTTGGTGATGTCATCCTGCTTGAGTAGTGCCAGAGACGTTTATGAGTCGTGGTGGTGGGCCTTTACAAAGTCTGCTGCAACTAGGCCTAAGCTCTCTACCACCCAACCTTGTTCTCCTTCTGTGTTTGTCTGCCTGTTGATTGGTATATACACTGACCAAAATATAAACGCAACACTTTTGAAACGCCTTTGGAGACGGCTTATGATAGAGAAATGAGCATTTAGTTCACGGGCAACAGCTCTGGTGGTCATTCCTTCTGTCAGCATGCCAATTGCATGCTCCTTCAAAACTTGCGACATCTGTGGCATTGTGCTGTGTGATGGAACTGCACATTTTCGAGTGGCCTTTTATTGTGGCCAGCCTAAGGCACACTTATAATAATAATAATAATCCTTATCTGTAGAGCACTTTTCAAAAACAAGTTACAAAGTGCTTTAACAAGTGTAAAGAATAATACAAAAAAACAAGATAAGAGCATGAAAAATTAATATAAAATTAGTAAAATTGTGCAATACCAATGCTGTCTGATCAGCATTTTGATATACCACACCTGTGAGGTGGATGGATTATCTCGGCAAAGTGCTCACTAACAGATTATGACAGATTTATGAGCAATATTTGAGAGAAATAGGCCTTTTGTGTGCATAGAGAAAGTCTTAGATCTTTGAGTTCAGCTCATGATGAATGGGGGCCCCCCAGTCAGAGATGCCCCAGATATACTAGTAATCAAAAGGTTAAAAACACAATAAAGCCCAAAGGCTTGTTGTGGTCCTTTTGGGGGAGGTATGTGGTAGGAGCATCATGAAAAGGCAGCAATGGGCTGTTAGCAGCTTCTAAAAATACATAATTTCATTTGAAGAGAGAGATCAATTAAAATACAATCTACAGCAATGTTAATCTATAAAAATACCAATATAAGCTAATAAGAGTTGATCATCTTAATGCTCATTGGTAGCCCATCCCACAGAATGGCAGCTGAGTACAAGAAGGTATCTTCCTCAAACAGCTCTTGAAACTGAAGACAACCAAACCAGTTGTACTTGTGCCGTAATTATAGTATTCTCTAATCCTGGTAAAGTAGTTGCATGGGTACTTTGGAATATCATTATGAACAATCCTGTGAGTTAGACACATTTTAATCTGCACAACTCTCTCTTCCACTCTCAATCATCTAAGGCTGATAAAATGAGCTGGAAGAAGATGTGTCCTAGATGGAAGTGTAAGGATCGACTGCACCAGTTTAATTTGTGATGTCTGACATGAATTAATTCTGAAATCAGGACTTTTTACAAATTATGCAGAATCATCTGCATAGAAAATGATGGCATCAGCAGCCAGATTTCATATCATTAAAAAATAACAATAAAGCAATGGGCCTAAAACACTTCCCTGCGGGACCCCACATTCCAGGAGCCTGGGTTCACATCCACCAGATGTTTCCTACCTCCTACAAGCTAATCTATTTTATGGCTAAGTTTTTAAATCCCAAAGCTCTTAACCTGGTTAGTATAATGGCATGATCTACAGTAACGAATGCCTTTTGGAGGTCTAAAATGACCATTGCCAAGCACTTTCTTCTATCTAATCTTTCAAAACACATTGGACTCTAGTAGAGAACGAGATCTGGTACACATTTTTATACCAAATACATTGACTAGACACTGATGGACAGCAGTGGTTATATTAAAAATGTTTTGATCAAAATTATTGCTCGGATATTGGTACTGGAATTCTATGCCTTTGCATAGTAGTGTCCCTTTAATCAATCACAAATAGCATTTGAGTCATGTTTTACATTTACAAATGTTTTTTAAGTTATCCACCAAACATGTTTTGCGCTGCACTGTTTGTAAGTTCTCTCCTCTTTTTGCAGAACGAAGGACGGCAGTGAGTTTTTGTTTCATGCAAAAGATGAGGTGAGACATTCCTGTGTTTCTAATTACATCTCCAAAAAGCTGAAGTAGTGGTTTTGTTTTATAGGGATACCTAAAGTTATGTGACCCATTTCAGTGGCATACAGGTACATAAACAGTAAATGTCTGTGATCCCTCTCACCCCTTGCAGGACGACCTCAAAGCTTGGGTGACCAACATCACCGCCAGTATTTCAGAGCACGAGGAGATTGCCAAATGGGGTCAGCCCCAACCAACTACCTCATCCACCGACGAGGGCACACGGCGTGATGGCAGTAAGGCGGACAACAGGTCGGAGCGAGGTGGCGAGCGCTCGGACCGGGCCGAGCGGATTGAGCGGGCAGAAAAAGAAAGGGAGAAAGAGAGAGAGAAGGAGAGGGAGAGAGGGGAACGGTCGGAGAGGTCAGATCGGGCCGGAAAGTCGGAAACGAAGCGCTCAGAAAAGTCGAGTAAGAAAAAGTGAGCCGGGTGACGGATTGGTTTGAAGCATATGAACTCCGGATAGGAGGTGGGGCCGTAGACTGGTAGTGAACGTCCCCCTCCGTCTCTCCGCATCCAACACTGTCAACAAATCGGTTGTGTTTGGATGGACACACAGGACAGAAGGATTGACCCAGGCTCACTCATAGGACGGACAGGACGGATTTGGAGCAGGAGACATCTTTCTCTCTCTCTCTCTCTCTTATCTTCTGTGTCTCTGTGAGAACACACAGAGTCACTGATGCCTCGCTGATGCCCCCCCCCCCCCCCCCCCCCCCCCCCCCCCCCCTCCCCCCCACCCGGTGGCTGTTTAAGAGAACTTCTTCAGAGAGAGTTTCGTGCTGCTGAACCCCTGGCAGCATTAACGCAAGAGAGAGACGGGACGCGCATCATGTTAACTCAAAGGCTGTTACTGACTGCTGGTAGTGCGATAAAACGTAGCTCATTCTGGTCCATGTTTGTTTTTTCTATGAGATGTATCTGTATGTATTTCTTGTCTGTCAGTCCTATCTACTGTAGGCCTATCTATCTGTGTGTCTGTAAGTTGAGACATCCTACACTATGTCTTATTACTCCTCGGAAATCAAAAGTGTCCAAAATCCAAAATGTTTTACAGAAGTTCAAATTTAGAGAAACCTTTTTGTTAACTGTTTTCCCCACTTTGGCCGATCCGTCTTGAGGTCTGGTCGTGAGAAAATGGGGAATTGAAACTGGTTTTACTTTGATACCAAACAGCACTAAACCACATTCATCCAAACGCACCGTGGATGAATCAGCGCTGATAAACAGCTACAGTACTGTGCTGATTCTGGGAAGGTGGAAAGATGATGATGATGATTTAAGATAAGAGAAGAGTAGATGGCGGACCAGGGCGATGGTCTTCAAAACAATCAGGAATGCAAGGGGAAAACAGAGAATTTTAATCATTGCTCAGAAGAAATACATCATAGAAACACATCCATGTTAAGGATAGCCAAATCTTGACCTTAGGAAAGATCACAACAACACACAAAATTAGCTTGAAATTTTCTTACAGTTAATGTTGAAATCTGCACAGGAAGAGCAAACAGAACCGCTTCTCTTCGTTTATGTATCATTTATTTAGGATTAAAGACTTTCTCTAGTGAACATTTCAGCAAGACAGAGGGATCACCAGGTGTTCAACATAAAGACTACAGTCTAAGTCTAATTTATTTTTACAAAACAAACGTGTGTACAGTTCTTGGATCAGTGATCAGAAAGTAATTTTAAAAAATAGACTTATTCTGATAGATTCTGGTTCCCAGGGGCCTCATTCGTTAAAATGTTGTCTAAATTAACTTTAAGTAATGTTTAAGATGAAACAGCAAATAAATATAGCTTTCATATTTTGGGTAACTGTTGAGGTTTTATGTTTTGATAGAAAATTGGTGTAATCTGCTCTTTTTAGCATCAGGATCAGTTTTCCATAAATTACATGTTTGACTTTGGTCATAAGCACAAAATCTGCACCTGGCATGATTTTAACGAATGAGGCCCTCGGGCTGAAAATAGGCCTCATCTACTCTTTTATTCTCTTATAACATCAAAATACTCTTTTGATATTATCTTTGATTTATTCACACAAATCTGTTGCATCCTTTTTTTTATACAAAAATATCTGTGTGTGTGTGTGTGTGTGTGTGTGTGTGTGTGTGTGTGTGTGTGTGTGTGAGTGTGTGTGTGTGTGTGTGTGTGTGTGTGTGCGCGCTGCTGCTGCTGCTCTCCGCTCCCAGGGTCTCCATAGCTCTCAGGTTATTTATGTTAGTGTGTGCTTACCGTGTGCTTCACGTGTTAATATGTTTGTCCCCTCAGACGCCACCTCAGTCTTCCAGACACGTCCGATCCACAACACACACACACGCACACACAGAGAAGATTATAACTCAGCAGGTTTAAAATGTCAAAGGTTAGAAACACGTTCCAGAGTGAGAAAGGTCATTAAACTGTCCTGATCAGCATCCCATCAGTGTAGAATTGGACAGGAATGGATAAATGACTTCACACACCGTCGAGAGCCAAGATATCAGACTGACCAAATATTCAGAAAAAAGGGGTTAACTGTCTGTAAGTTGTGAGATTGCATGTTTTGCCTGGAGAGAAATCACTCGTCAAAAGAAGCTTGTCTTTGCAGCCCTCTGTCACGGCATCCTCACATCCGTTTATGTTAAATCTCCTCTAAACTCACCACAAAGCCATAAACGACAGGGAAACATGGACAAAAAAAGGAAAGGTCTAATAATCTTGTAAACGCAGCTGGAGTATTTTGGGAAGTAAAGTTACTTTTGACCTGGTAGGAACGTCCTGGTCAGATATGGGTCAGATTAACATTTAAAATCCTTTTCTAAATCCTTTCAAATGGGAATGCTGTTTCAATATCACTGCTACTGTATGAAAACAGTTATTTCAGTTCTGGTGTTTTTAATTCTTTCGGTTAAAGTCCAGCTGAAGTTGCTGCTACAGCGACATATCTGTTGTGTAAATAACATGTCCCAGGTTCTCCTTTCAGAAAAAGATCCGAAACCAAAAGACAGAAATGTTTATTTGTTGGTCTCATGATGGTGCCCTCTATTTTTGCATCAATTCGTCTCCGCCTCCGTAAGCCAGTCAAATTGTTGTTTTGTTGTTACGTCACTGTTATATCATAGGCAGACGGTCACACTGACCAACTGCAAGACAGCAATCTGCTACACAACAAAAAAACTTAGTAAGTAACTTACTAAGTAAGTTGTTTTTTCCCAACAGCCACAAGGGTCAACAATGAGCCATTTACACTTTATCAGACGTGTTTTCAAATGAGAAAAAGACTTAAAGGATGAAGAGTTACTGGTTGGTTTAGTAAATTTACATTTGGTTAACTTCCTCACCTCCGTTATTGTGCAGAGCACAGCATCTTACCTGAGCTGCCGGTGCCCAAGCTAAACCTGCCAGCATCTGTCAATCAAACGAGGACACGCCCCCCCAGCTGCTGAAACAAAAAGCAGCATTTCTTTCCCCAAATACCTTTGACAATAAATTATAATATAAAAATACTGACATTATTTTTGTTTGCAAGAAGGGATTAATTAATGTGATTTCAGTTGGACTTTAAAAGTTTACATCTTCCTCTTTGTGCAGGTAATTTCCACGGCTGTAGAGCTCAAGAATCCCACACAGAATTTGTTTTATTTTTTCAGAAGCGTATTTTTGCCAGGTTTATAATTTTCTCAGTTTTTTAAAAGTGTAATATTGAGATTTTATTACATCTGGCGGTTCCTGATTTTCTTTAGGTTGTACCTTATTCAGGATTATAAATTCTGTCCTGACCTGTTGGTCTGGTTTGTGTTTATCATAAAACATGTCTTGAGATCTGTAACTTTCTTTAATCTTGTTTTATTTCAACACACTTTATGCATCTTAATTAGGTGTGAATGCCAGATCAATGCAATCATTTACATGCATGTTGGACACAACAAACAAAGTGAGAGTTAAAAGAGGTGAATTTTGAATGAGCAAATCTTCCATGTGGAAAGTGACACAGTACAGTCCTCTGCTGTCGGATTATGAAT